>NC_091510.1:5695283-6000623 GCF_947461875.1 Haliaeetus albicilla
TTTTATGTAATGTTTGATGATGGTAGGATTATACACATAAATGCATGTATAGAAAAGTGGTTTGCTACTTTTGAACGTAAAGGTCAATACTTCAAATGCAGATTCTCTGTGGAATTTTTGAATTATTAGAAATAACAACATTCATCTATCTTCATGCTGTTACTTGTAAGCAGCTTTACAAAGGCAGAAAAAAACCCAAACCTCATGGAACATTTGTAGCATATTAGAAAGTACTGTTTTCCTAAACAAGATGAGTTCTCAAGTACACATACTTTCAAATATTTGCAAAGTATCTGTGTGAAAGGAATTTTACCTTTAAATTTTACCTTTAAAGTATATGTTCATTGGTTTACTCCAGAATTATCTAGGAAAATCTTCAGTAAATGAAAACTGCTATTCCAAAACTATTTGTGGCCTAAAACTTGCTAAAATTGGTGATTTAGGGAGCTTATATTTTCACATTTCCTACTTGAGATTCTTAAAGATAACTGATTTTTCATGAATACTAAGCCTACCCTGTTTAGAGACAGGGACTGCTATACACTCCCCAGCTTGAATGTCAAGATACACTCTTTGTTTTTTGTTTTACACCTAACTTTGTGTAACTAATGCTTATTGATTTCATGATAAGAAGTGTGGAATCAGTGCCAAAAAAGGCTACTACAATAATTAAGGGGAATGCAAAGATCATTTTATGAAAGAAAACTATAAGGGTTTGGCTTGCTCAAACCAAGATGAAAGTTGGGAAGGAACACAATTGGTATATAAAAAAATCAAGGGGAATAAATACTAAGAAAAGAGAAAATTTATTTAGGCCAAAATATACTGTTAGCATAAGAATAAAATAATAAAATAAAATAAAATAACCATGAAGAAAATTCTGGTGGAATTACAGAACAATGCACTTAAAATTAATGCCTATTAATGCACTAATATTTAGACATTGTTCTTTTTTGCCAAAAATAAGTTTCATTTTCTTTTTTTGATTGAAAAAAGTGTTTTGAGTGTGTTTTAGAAAACAAGTCAGTATAACAAATCTCTTATATATAGGAAAATGTTGAAAACAAAGAAACATGGAACAAGATGGTAGAGAATATGTTTATTTCCCTTTAAGTGTTATTTTTCCAAAAGATAACCATTTAAAAGGTTCCCAGAACACACAGAAATTTTAAAAGTATTAACTTTAGGGTCTTTCATTGAAAGATGTATGAAGAATGACACAGGCAATTCGAAACAGTATGAGAAGGAGATGGTGGTCCCCTTCCCTAGGAGAACTGTTCAAATACAGATTATTGCATTATATATAAAGAGAGAGAGAACTGACACATAGTGGATCAGGAATGGATCTGATTCAAGACACTTCACCTGTAATTTAAACAGCCCATTTGCCTTTTCTTTTTTAGAAATTTCAGTAAACACATTCTTACATGTTTGTTTTGTCTTATTTCTCTGCCAGACAATTTAAAGAGGATTGATTTGACTGCGAACTTTATATCAGAGATCCATGAAGATGCCTTCCGGAGACTGCCCCAACTTGAGGAGCTAGTGCTCCGTGACAATAGGATAAGGCAACTCCCTGAGTTACCATCTACCTTAACATTCATCGATGTTAGTAAGAACAGGCTTGGTCGCAAAGGAATACGTAATGAGGCATTTAAAGTAAGTCTGGGTTTGATGGGAAAATCTTTTCCTCCTTTCTCCAAAGGATGTGGGCAGAAGAGCAGCCTAAGCTTCCCTCTACAGTAGTAAAACTTCTAAGATTGTAGGCACCATGACTGTGCTGGCTGCTGGGTAATTTATAAAGATGGAGCAAGACGCATGAGCACTATCAGCTGGGCATGAGAACCCTTTTTATTCTTTTTTATAAAGATCTACACAAGACATGTGATGGCACTCTATGTTTGTATCTATGAACCAACTACCTACATGACTAGCAAGACTCCAGAAAGCTGCTTGATGTTCCGTTAGAAGTAGTAAAGAGGAAAGGGCAAAGCTACGGAATGCCGCTGCTTCAAACTTACTCTGCCATGTATCTAACATGGGAACTTGCTAGAGTATTCATTAAATGTATATACTTTCTTTCCACCTTGAAAAGCAAGAAGATTGGAACCTCTGAGTGAGAGTCCTTCCTTGAGAATTTTGGTGGGGAGAAGCAGCCATGTACTGATCCTATGTGAAATCTGAAGTCATTAGAGAATCTAGGCTAGCTTCATATGTTAGACCTGGCTTGTATGCACTATTCAATTGCATCTAAGAAGGTAGCTGTAACCAGCCATCTCTGAATTACTCCTTTGGAAAACAGGTTCTTAATGAAGCAACCAACAGCAGTTATTGAATCAGATATTTCCTCCTAACCCAACATAAGGTTGGTGTTGGCAATAGGAAAGATGGGAAAAAATCAGTCCCCCAAATTGAGACTCAGGTCCAGCACCTTTTTTTTCTGCACTTTCCTGATTTTAGCCATGAAGGAGTCTCAGCCTTTATCTTCCATATTTGCCAAGAACTTTCACCCTGGTACCTCAGAGTTCTGTTAATAGGAATTAAACTAGGACACTGAACTCAAAGAAGTAGTTAGGTACCATGATAACTTGTGTGTGTAGAAAGGGGGCAAAATGAGAGTATTCTGAGTATACTGAGCCTTACTGCCGTAGCCAAGTTTATATCTTACTTTTGTTATAATTATCAGATGAAGCTCCTTTCACTAAGTCAACAGATAAAATTATTTACCTTTTCAAATGGAATGAGAAATTTATTTTTCGCTCAGGCATTTCTTATGCAGTTATAATTTGTTTCAACACCAATACACTTCTGCAAAATTGAGTAAGCTTGTCACAAAAGCCAGAAAGCAGACAGAATAGGAAGCCTTTCTGCGTAATGACTGGGAGAGGCAGTATTTTCCCTTTAGAACAACATCATTGAAATTATATCTCTAATTATTAAGTCTCTAGACATTTCAAAGAATTTTTTTCCTTCATTTTAATCCAAACACCTAATTTTTAACAGCAACAGTTCTCAGCCTGTGCAAATGAAATGGTTCTTGAATTTCTGCCTTTTCAACCATATCATGCTGAAAGAAAATGTGTTAACATCCAGCGGTACTCATCACAGTGATAGGTTTCAAACTTACTTCCTAGAGATTTTCAAAAATGTCTATCATTTTCCCCTACCTTTTGCCTTCATCCTCTAGGATATGCATGAACTGCAGCATCTTTACATCACTGACAATAACTTGGATCACATTCCATTGCCACTCCCTGAAAGCCTCCAAGCTCTTCATCTTCAGGTAGGCTATGAAAGTAATGGCTCCATATATCACGTTCAAATAGTAAGTAAAACTGACAAGGGCAACTATTGTCTTGTTTCTTCTGTTTATCCAAAAGTGTACTTACTGGACTAAACAAACTATTGGAAACACACAATAAACTAGTGAATGCAGTATTTGAAAGAAGTAAAATTTAGCTCAGCTAAGCATTAATTATTAAAATTTGTAATACAATATTTTTCAAACATAAAATTCTAGATTTATTGTTAGCACAGATTAAAGTTAGGTTCACAGCTGTCAAGAGCAACATTATTCTAAGAGACTTCAAAGACAGAAATCCCTTACACTGCTCATATGAATCTTCCAACAGGAATACGTTTAGATACCCAAAGAAAGTTGCTTTACGTATGGGTTGTATCTATACCCAGCGCATTTGATTCTCTTAATAAAGGTCATTCCCTGTTGCTAACATTTTTTCAGCCAAACTTTTCCATTTGACTATGTTGGAACATCCCATCCATCATCTTTCTGTAATTCTTTTTTTTTTTTTTTTGTATTTGCTTTTACCTCATCCTTTGTTTCTAAGTTCTTCCTTTCAACCTTTTCCATCTTTGCTTCCTTCCCTCTATCTCCTTGTGTACCAATGCCCAGTTTTGATTATCAGAAGATGTTTTTGTTTATTACATAATACAGCAAAACCCCTTGGAATATATAACCTGATGTACCATATATAATTTGACCTCTATCTTTCAATAAATAAATCTATAGAAATACTCTGCCTGCTAGCTGACTATTTTTTCCACCTGTCCATGCCTCTAAATTAAGTATTCAGTGCTATGTGCTACAAACCAAAGTTAGTGAGGTGGACTTTTTCCACACCAATTTCTGACTAGCAAAAGAATGGAGAAGAGAAGAATTTTCAGACAGCCCTCATTTTAGGATACTACCTTTTTAGTCTCAATTTCCAGAAAATATTGTATTCTAGCAATTCATTGTTGAAAATGGTTCACTTCAAGAACAAATGCTCAGCAAAGATAAAGTATATAAGAGGAATTTAAACCAAAGGACTAAAACCTAAAGCGTTCAATTTTCCCTATATATGTACAGATGGGGGTTAAGCTAATGTGAGAGGGCCTGCGGGAAAGAAATTTGTCACAGATCAAATAGCAGATTTGTGGCTTTGCAGGTTGAGGCATATCAAGCTGTCAGGATGATAACTATGGTTCTATGATTTTTGGACTGGCCTATGCTGGTTCCAATTTGCATTAATCAGGCTCTTCTATATGACCCCAGAAATGAAAATGCTCGATACTTCTACCAGGCCCCTCCTGCAAAGCCTGTCTCTGCTACATGGTTTCAGCTGCTTAGTTTTGAAGCTTTGCACTGGCCAAGAAATTTTCCCCCTGCTTGGAAGATTTCTCTGTTGATAACTTGCAGCCACAATCTGGTCCCTTGGGTTCAAATAAGTGTCTCTCCAGGCACTGAAAATGCATCCATAAGTTGTTCTTCAAAGAGTAAAAAATTACTTTCAGGCAACTATTCTGACAGCTTTTTTCTTTTTTTAGAACAACAACATTCAAGAGATGCACGAAGACACTTTCTGCAAAATGAAAGATTTTACTTATGTACGTAGGGCTCTTGAAGACATCAGACTGGACGGTAATCCCATCAACCTGAGCAAAACACCTTATGCATACATGTGTCTACCCCGTTTGCCAGTTGGTAGCCTCATCTAAGTTTTGACAGAAGCCAATACTGTCATACGCTATAAGAATCTTTAAAGACAAATTTTTAGCTCACTGCTACACTAAAAAAGATGCATTTTTTCAAATCTCATTAATTTGGGAAATATTTCTGTTAATAACGAGATCGATTATTGAGATACAAAGAATAATATGAAATGCTAAAAGACAACTCCATGATCTACCCAACTGTAAGTTGTATAGCAATATCAAGAAAAATATTTTACTACAAAAACTGTACTGAAGGCAATAAAAGATCAATGTAAATGCAAAATTTTATGCTGAATTATTCAGATCTAATGTATGAATTTTAAAGTGAAATAATTTTTTATGTTAAAATCTAACTATGACATAGTAAATAAAGAAATAAAAATAAAATGTGTAAACAACTGAATATTTACCCACTTTTAATTTGATTAAATATTTTTCTCTCTGAGACACATCCATTTTTCTAATTCTTTCCTTAAAGGTCCCTTCATTAGTACTAACAATATTCAAAAAAACATGTTTTCTTTAGCAAACAGAATGTTTCCTTAAATCAATAATGAAATACAGAGATTAAACTTGTATCAGATTACCCCCCAAAAGTACATAAACTATTTATTTATACCTTTGCAGTAATAACTGGCCTTTGTAATGCTGATGAGGCCCAAAGCTGTCTCCTGTATCTTTGATAAACTTGCCTGCAAGATTATCTGGCTAATAAAAATCTCATGTAAAATAGCCTTTTTTGAGAAATACTGAACTTTATTCTGCATAGGAATTGGAAAAAAACTCCCTTTGACATAATTACACAGCCACACAAAATATTTCAGTTCAATATACTAAGGGCCAGAATTCATGGACCCAAGTCACAAATACCATTGCGGAACCATGGCTCAGTTTCAAGTTATTTGAAACAATTTCACTCAGCTTTTCTGCTTTACTATTTAAGAGCCTTACCAGTTAAAGATTAGGAAATTCCCTCCCTTTGGATAGTTTGAACAATTCTCCTCCTTTTGTGGAGGAGCTTTAATACATTTTTCTAGGGAGAAAGCCCCCAGGAAAGATTCACTAGTACAAAATCGATACTTGCTCATTCTGTTCTACAGTGACAAGCTGTAAATAACGCCTGCACATCTTCAGTCATAAAAGTTTGATGAAAGACTTCAGCCAAAAAAATCCCCATAAAACTTAACAAATCCTTCTACTTACCCAAGTTGATATTTGTTTAATATCAGAGTTCCCTTTCACCTAACTGAACATACATGCTCATTTAAGATGTAAATGCAGCTGACTTGCTAAATTTCTGTCAGGCTAGGCAATGGAAACTGTTCACAGACACCACGTTCTTCACCCTCACCACCACTTTCCAGAAGAGAACACACAGGGAACATGAACAGCAGGTTTACATGAAACAACCTGTGACAGGCTAAAATCAGAGTTGAAGAAATAGAGCAGGCTACAATGACTGTGCTTTTTTGACCATACTTTTACCAATTTGGCAGTCTTACTTGAAATCCAGATAGGCAAAAAAAATCCCCAAACCAAACATAACAGCTGGACCCTTCACTTCTGTTTAAAATAATTTTTGTTTTCAGACACTTATACAGAACAAACTGTAGAACAACAGCTATCTTCATTTTAGCATTTCCCTCCAAAGACATGAGTTGCTCTTAGAGCTGAGACAGTATTTTTCTTCCATCCCTCCAGTTCTCTCTAATAGTAACTGAAAAGTCAACAATTTAAAAAAAAAACCTTCTGAACTACAAACATCATTTCAGGCCTAAAATGTGAACCTATGGGACTGTGTTTGGTGGTCAAAGGGACGATGTGCAATACATCCTTAAATACACAGAATCTACAGTGCTTTATCCTGTAGCCATTTTGTCTTACCTTTGGGACTCAGTTTCCCTGTTCCCTCAATCTGTATGTAAATAACCAGCTTTATATTGTTCTGTCAATCAAATGAAAACAAGTATTGAGGAGGAAAAATATTTGTTCTGTTGGGCCGTTCTTTTCTTTGAAGTCTCTGTCAATGTGTTGCACTGATAGTGGATACTGCCTCTAGAAGGTTATGATCTCTTAGGGTACATAGTCATTGCATTCTAAATACCAGCTAGAGCTTGCACCGACCATCACTTTCTGCGCATCTGCATTGCTTCGGCACGTGCCTATGTCCAGACACACTGTTTTGGGTTTGTGTGGCAGGGTTTTGGTGGCGGAGCTGCAGAGGTGGCTCCTGTGAGAAGCTGCTAGAAGCTTCCCGGCTCCAAGTCGGACCTGCCTCTGGCCAAGGCTGAGCCCATCAGTGACGTTCTCTGGGAGAACGTATTTAAGAAGTGGAACTGGCAGTGAGTAGGGGGATTGGAATGTGAGAGAAAGCCCTGTGCAGATACCGAGGTCAGTGAAGAAGGAGGGGAGGAGGTGTGCCAGAGGAGGGGATGCCCCCGCAACCCTCGGTGAGGTGGCAGGCTGTCCCCCCCAGCCCATGGAGGGGAGCGGGGAAGCAGATGCCCACCTGCAGCCCGGGGATGACCCCACACCGGAGCAGGGGGATGCCCCCCAAGATGGCCGGGACTCCGTGGGGAAGCCCACGCTGGAACAGTCTGTGCCCAAAGGACTGCAGCCCATGGAAGGGACCCATGCTGGAGCAGTTCCTGAAGGACTGCAACCCGTGGGAAGGACCCAGGCCACAGAAGTTTGTGGAGGACTGTCTCCCATGGGAGGGACCCCACGGTGGAGCAGGGGATGAGTGCGGAGTCCTCCCCCTGAGGAGGAAGGAGAAGCAGAGACAACGTGTGGCGAGCTGACCCCAATCCCCATTCCCCATCCCCCTGTGTCTCTGGTGGGGAGGAGGTAGAGAAAATTGTAAGCAAAGTCCAGCCTGGGAAGAAGGGAGCGGTGGGGGGGAAGGTGTTCTAAGGTTTGGTTTTACTTCTCATTATCCTGTTTTGATTTGATGGGTAGTAAATTATATTGATTTTGTTTCTTCCCCAAGCTGAGTCTGTCTTTAGCCCGTGACCATAATTGGTGAGTGATCCCTCCTTGTCCTTGTCTCTACCCGCCAGCATTTCTTTATTTTTCCTCCTCATCCCACCATGGCTGGAGGGGGAGAGGAATAAGCGAGCAGCTTTGTGGTGCTTTATTGCCAGCTGGGCTTAAACCACGACAACAAGCTTTAGGCAGGCTTTGGGGCACGCTTTGAAAAACAGCCATGATTCCGTGTTGGGTTTAAATGTCTATGCACTTATGTCCCCAATATACAGACAAATTGAACATTGCCTAATCTACAGCCATTTAGCCTGCAAGATTATCACATCTTTCGGAGCTCTCACAGATGTGGCCAGTACCATGCAGACAAACTTATTCCTAAAAGAGTCCTAATATTACAGTGTAAATTTATCTCCAAAGACACCCAAAGGGAACTAGCTAGTCAAGTTCACATGGCTAACATAGGTGCGAACACTGCCTTACTCCAGTTCGAGTAAAGTGTTTTCCCAGTGCCTAGCAGGTAAGCAGAAGTCCCCAGAACTGGCTGTAACCATGCAGTTAATTCAACAGTGACACATAAATTAAGGAAATAGAAAGAAAACAACTGATCCTGAGAAAATATTTTTAAAAACCCCCAAACCAAAAAACCCACTCTATTGCAATGTTTTATGGTAATCTGATTAACATGAATATTAGATTCCTATGGAACAGGGACATTTTCATACCCAGCTGTGTTTCATTACCTATAAAATGTATGGATGGATGTCAATCTCCACCGGTTACTTCACACACTGATTGTGAAGCTCTCTCCCCTCCAGCAAATGGAGGTGTAAGCAAAAGAATTCCTAGGTTTGAATGACTGACTTGCCTACCAAGGGCAAGTAAATGGATAAATAGCTTTCAAAGGGTCACAGAATACAATGCAATAGAGGAAACTGTGCTGCCAAAGAAATTCTGGGAACTGAGTAGGGGATGGAGCTGGGATGAAGGAGGTGAGGTGGGGCAGGGACAGGATGTGGAGTGACATGATGAAGCAAGAGAGGAAGAAAGCAAAGTCAAGAGCAGAGAGAGATGATTATTGTTCTCTCCTGTCTTGCCGAAAGGTAGAGGAGAGCAGCAAAATCCCAGAAGTCTGACTCCAGCTGCATTTATTTTTATATTTAAGAGATTCTAGCCTTTTCTTTCCATTTACACCTCACTCCTCATGCCATCATCAGCTCTTCATGTTGTCAGTGGAGCACATGTGCTCTGGGAAAGATAAAAATTCACGGGTTGAGGGGGAAGTAGAGTGAGGGAGACCGCTAAAGCCCTTTTCACAGTTGCTGCAGTAGCTTGAAGCAGCCCGAGCTCTTGTGCAAAGGTCAAGCACCATGCCATGGTGATGGATTGCTGCCCGTACCACATCTCTTTCAGGGAAGATTCATATCAGTCGAAGAGGGCAACGCTTGCTAATAATGATGAGTATGGTGCACCACAATTATACAAAGGAATGTGGGTGTTCAGATATCTGGCCCCCAAGCATATTCTATGGTGCGTACGTGCAACTTGAAGACTGTTTTACAAGTTACTCTCAGATCAAGGACAGTGAGGAAAGGGTATGTTACAAAAAAAAGCAGAAATTTCTGCAGCAGATAAAAATCAACTATTGTACTCCAGAAGTCAAGAAATACTGAATGGAATATAAACTCTCTAAACTCTGCCTTGGAAGGAACCTCTAAAACCACAGACCAGAGCTCTATATCCCTTGTATAGTGGTCAGCTGTTCTAATCTAATGCAGACCTTATCCAGTTGTAGAAATCTAGCCAGGGAGTTCAGTGTCTGTGTATATATTTTTCTTTTTCGTGTGGTTTCTCTGAACTTCAGTTGTTGTTCCACATTACAAATTAGACCGAGTCTCATGGAACTCAGTTGTGATGCTCAGGTGCAGACCTGCTTCACGTGAAGAGACCTCCTGAAGGTCGCTACTAAATTCCATTGTTCAGAGGTTTGGGAGAGGTGCTCAGCATGCTAAGCGCATGTGCCACCTGCTCTGCTCCTTTTCTCTGTCTGAGCCTTAGTTTCTCTTCCTCTGCAGTTCAGTATCCTGCAACAGCACTGCCAAACATAAAAGTCTAAGCCTATGCTTGTCAAACAGTCTTGCAGCTTCCCATTCAAGTACATGTCAAGTGTATGCCTGTGTTAGGGAAAAGAAATGTTCTGACTTTTGCAGCTGTGAAGGTGTGATACAGGCAAAAAGTCAATGTGAAATTTTACCAAAAGAAGAAGTTGTACCAAAACTGCACCAGAAGAGAAGCAGACAAAAACTCCTACAGTGTGTCCTTTGGTCAGAAATGTCATGCCTGACATCCACCAGAGATAGAAAGAGTGCTGGAGATGCAGAAACTATACAATTCTATTCTTACTGGCTTCTGTTTCCAATAACTGCAGACTCCTAGGGACTATTATCAAGACCATGAGCACTAGTGTAGCTGTCATTTTCCACTGACTTTTGTGAGAGAAAAGCCTTTAGAAATTTTCTACTCAAATTATATTCACACTACTTTCACAAAGTGAATGTGCATGGACCTGATTGATTTTAGCTAAAAGATAGCTAAAACCAGAACAGCTAAGAACCTTGAAAAAACTGTGTAAGAGTTACAGCATTAGAGACTGTGCCCAGTCCTGTGCCCATACTATAAATCTCTCTATCCTAGGGAAAACAAACAAACCAACCAACCCATTAATAAGGACAACATTCTGGTGCAAGTTCACAAGGCCAATCATACTCACTACATTCTCAATTTTATTCATTATATATATAGAATATCAGCTGTGATCCCTTTATATTGTGAGTGGATGTTAATGCAAAAATGATAATCTCTTCTGCTCTCAGCCACTGAGTCTACCACCTTTCACCATTCATATTACTGACATCTGCAAGAACAGTATCCTCACTGTTATTTGGTTACATTTAAAAATTATGTTTGCATGAGTTTCTGTAATTATTTCAAGAGCAATGTATGAGATCTGGGGTTTTCATTTATTAAAAAGGAAGGCTAACCCAAATTTCAGGCAATAAAATAGAAAACTTATAGTAAGTAAAAGGGTGTGTGCCCAGGTGGATGGGTTTGAAAAAGTAAGGAAGCCAGAATAACACAATAAAGGGAGAGAATCTTATTTCTCTGAAGTTGAAAATGCAAACACTTCTCTCAGCAACTGAATCAGGCACAATTTTTAGGAGCAAACCCAGACCTACACCGCCCTAACATCAAATAATTGCTTCAAAATTAATTCATGGGATACAAAGAGGTACATTTTCAACACAGGAAGACAGGTGTACTGCTTTAATTTAAATTCTCTGCCCCCCAGACTGAAAAGCATATATACCCTTTGTACGCAAAGTACCTGAGTTACAAATGAAAGGTGTTAGATTTGCAGACAGTTCTCTTTCTTTGCCAAATACTCAATATTGGGGCAAGAACCTGGAAAGTCTGTTAAGAATAAAGAACTGAATAAAAAATAAATTAATTTAAAAAACAAAACCAGTGCTCTCAAATGTGAGATCACAAACTATATCTGGAATAACAGTTAGGGCCACCTTGATTAAGGAAAGACTATGAACTTTCCTGTTTTTTCTTTTTTTTTTTTTCATTCCTCTGTGGAGCTGAGCTTGGTAACTGTCAAGATTCAAGCAAAAACTGTAGTTATCTCTAGAAAAAAAGGTGTAAGAGAGGTTTTGTTTTACTAACGGGCATCAGCTAATCATTTCATGGACTACTACTGCCATCGTGTGTTGATAAATAGTAACACTTGCTATCCTACCAAAGCCTCACATTGAGGGTAGATGTGACTTGTCTTTGTTTATGTTTGGTAAGCTTAATCCTATGCACATTTTTCGCCTTTCATCTTTAATGAAAGCTGAAAGAATTGGAAACTCTTTCAAGAGAAAAACAAAGGAACATTGTGTGGATTTGTTTGTTGGTTTTCTTTTAAATCAGCCTAGAAAATAAAAAGGGAAAAAAATTCCTTTTTGTATGCAATATTGCAAAGAAATTTTTTATATTTTTAAAAATTTTCTACTATTTTTCTTATTTTTTATTTAAATAAATAGACTAGAAATGCCATCAGAACAATTTATGTCTCAGGGCATACTACTATACAGATGCTCTAATCATTAAGTACAAAAATTCAGAGTCCTCAATGACATTTCTCAGCCAGAGATGGACACAGATTCTGGTCTAAATGTGGATTTGCATCACTTACTATGAAACCATAAGCCTGATCTGACAGTATCAGTAGATGGAGAAGGGGGCTAAAACAGTAAATCCCCACGTCTTCCTAGCTACACAAGCCTTGTGCACTTCCACAGAGACAAACACACCCACAGAAAACCCCACGCTTATCTCTGTGCGGTGAGAATGAGGACACACCACCTGTTTTTCCATAAATAAGTGTATTGTGTAACACCCATCTTCAACCTAGCTGTCTTTTATAAAGCTTGTTCTCTCACCATAGCAGATGAATTTATTTATTTATTTATTCTATACCACAGGAAGCAAAAAAAAGGGATATTACGAATAGCACTTGGTGTGGTATAAATACAGTATGTATAGAAAATAAATCTTGAGCTAGGCCTGCTATCCATCTTGCTACTTTCCACAATAAAAGGACAGGAACTGATTTCAACAGGTGATGTAAAGGACTGGATGCAGGATTTTGAGTCAGGAGAACGAGAAGGGCTTTTTGGCAGTGCTGACTTACTGTGCGAGCTTGTGAAAGTTACTTAGTTCCTCCGCATCTTCCTCTGTCACATGGCCAGAATAACATTCACTCACTTTTACGAGGTGCTTCGAGGCAAGCAAAAATTAGTACTGACTAACATTAAAGCTAGACCTGGTCTGGGGCCTGGGCTTCTGCGGGAGGAAGGCAGAGATGTGCCCTGTTGCCCTTGCTGATGGAGGCTGAGGTCACAAAGGCTGGTTGTCACAGCTATCACCCCCCAGGGCACCAAAGCGCCCCGCTGGTTCCACCAGCCAGGGTGGCAAGGCAGTCTGTCACTCTGCCCCCGGGTCAGGCCAGGCTAAGACCCTCCGCGGGACGGCAGGGTGTCAGCATGGGGCAGGCAACTTACAAGGTTCCCTCCCAGGCCTCCCGGCTAAACGTCCCCCATGGGGACAGGGTTGCTGCCCTCGCTGCAGAGCCAGACCCCGCCAGGAGAGGACATCAGCCCCGGCACGGCCCACGCAGCCATGCCACGCCACCAGCCATGGTCAATGCTGGGCACCAGGAGGAGGCACGGCAAGGGCAGGAGGAGGAGGTGGAGGTGGACTACGTGCCCCTCGTGCTCTGGTGGCACACCTCGGGTGGCAGGGGCAGAACACACCAGCAGCAACAGCGGCAACAGCAGCACAGGAGACAACGGTATTTTAAAAGAGACGACAAGCGAGGGCAACAGGAGAGAAAGAAAGACCTCAGGGAGCAGGATCCCTGTGGATCTCCACAATGTGGGCAGCCTGGGGAGGCACGCTGGCGGTGTCACAACCGGCGGAGTCAACAACAACGCACTAAGCCCCTCCGCCGAGACCAGGCAGGTGGACAACATAAGATGCTGTTCTGGAACGTGAGGAAGCACTGCCGGGTCAAAACCTCGCACATGCCGGTGGCAATGCTACGAGAGGCAAGCACACGCCTCCGCCCCATGAACATGGCGGGGTACTGCCTGCCAGGGATGTGTGCGCCCCACAACACCAGCCAGTACATCATGGACCAGCATACATACACATGGAGAAACGAAGAGGAAGAGGCAGCGGCAAAGTCCGGAGAAAGCGGTAACTACAGCGCTGTGGGTGAGGACTTCCTTCTCACTGTCCCTCTCCCTTCCACAGCCCAGGAGGATGAAGGCATATTGACAGAAGAAGAGGAGGAGAGCACACAGCCTGCCCACCAAGGCTAGAAATGCCAAGATGATATCTCCTGTGAAACCTAAAACGGAGTGACAGCACAAGGAAAGCATCTGACTTGTACAATCATCAGCTATTAAGAGCAGGCAAGCTCTTGACATTCAGCTCCCTAAATAAATATATATCTGCACTTATAACCCTTCTGCCTACTGCCTAGTGATTCACATACACTGAGATAGGGCTGGCAGAATAAGAACCAGAAAAACAAAAAGGTTAGCATTGCATATGCCGAAGTGGTCAAAAATGCTACTGCAGAGATCTATCGTTTAGAGAACCTGTGTTCCCCTTAGGTTATATATGTCCCATTCAGGAAGGCTTTTATGTACTTTACCATGTTATACTGAAAACAAAAGGCCTTACAAGATGATTTAAACCAAAAAACCCCAACATATATTTCAACACACACTAGAATGCAGGCTTTTTTTGGACATTAGAAAAAAGAAAGCACACTTGTTAGATAAATATACTTCTCATATAAACAGACACTACAACCTGCTTAACCATGGCTAAAGTGTGTATTTGCATATATACATGTAAGCAAAATAAATGCAGCTCAAAAATAGGAGAAAAAGAGCAAAAAATCCCATTTGGGGCACAGCAGCCCAGTCACAGACCATGCACCTTGACCTGTCATGAATGCTCATATCATTTTCCTTTTACCAAAAGTCAAGAAGAGAAAGAGGCTTGGTGATATGCCCTAGCTTCATTTTTTAAGGTGAGTGAAACTATAGCCATGGGAACTATCACTCATATGCTAGTATTTCTATCTCAAGGTGAAAGAACCATATATGTCTACTAGCTATCATAAGAGAAAAGCAGTAGTCAAACCCATCCTGGCATGCATCAAACACAGCATGACCAGCTGGTCAAAAGAGGTGATTACCCCGCTGTATTCAGCGTTGGTGCGGTCTCACCTTGAGTACTGTGTGCAGTTCTGGGTCCCATGATTTAAGAAGGATGTTCAGGTCCTTGAATGCGTCCAGAGGAAGGCAATGAAGCTGGTGGCAGGGCTGGAAGCCACGTCCTGTGAGGAGCAGCTGAGGACTTTGGGTTTGTCTAGTTTGGAGAAAAGGAGGCTGAGGGGCGACCTCATTGCTCTCTGCAGCTTCCCGAGGAGGGGACGTGGGGAGGGAGGTGCTGAGCTCTTCTCTCTGGGGTCCAGGGATGGGACACATGGGAATGGTTCAAACCTGCACCAGGGGAGGTGTAGACTAGACATTAGGAAGCATTTATTTACAGAGAGGGTGGTCAAACACTGGAACAGGCTTCCTAGAGAGGTGGTCCATGCCCCAAGCTTGTCAGTGTTTAAGTGACATTTGGACAATGCCCTTAAGAACACGCTTTAACTTTTGGTCAGCCCTGAATTGGTCAGACAGTTGGACTAGGTGATTGTTGTAGGTCCCTTTCAACTGAAATTATTCTATGCTGTTTGGTTGGAAGGTTAACAAGAACTGCAGTGTCACAAGACCAGAAAAGAAAGCTTCCCCAAAAGCATTTCAAATGTAGTTCTCAAGTATTTCACATTTTTATTCAGAATGTTTCTATTCAAATCTTATTTGTTTTTAAATTGCAAGATTAAGATAAAAATCTTTCTTTTCCTTTATGGATAAGGAGAGATTTGTCTGATTATTTTTAAGTAACTTTCCTTATCAAGATGATTTCTAAGACTGCCTGAGATTATAAGAGGAAAATCTTCTTCTTCTTTCTCCCACTTAATTAACTTTCAGTTTTATCTGAGAGTGAATCTGTCTGGAGAAATACCGTGGCAAAATTACAAGTGACATGATATTAGCGATCACTCAAAAATTGATATTTTGGTCAAACTGAGTATTCTATTAACCCAATCTATATATTATTGGGGTATTTATTTTGATACAAATTTCAGTTCCAATGTGCTGAAAAATATTTGGTTTATAAAAAATGGCAGAAGAAAACTGTTCATTTTGACAACAGAAATCTATAGATTTTGGTAAGAAGGTATAGCTGATATGAAGCTTGGGGTAAGCATATTAACCACAGGTTTCTGCTAAAATGAGTAGTGACGTAGCACAATGCTGATTTTATTACTTATTATATCTTCACTGACTTCATTTTGAATATTAACAGGAAGTTCAGACTTCCATGTTTTATACTGGGGGGGGGGTTGTACGTTTGGGGTTTTTTAAATTGTTTTTCTACTTACACAGACCAGGAGTATTAAATGATCACAGTTTAGCAAACAGTTAACTGTTAGCAAACAGTTAAACTGTGGAGTCTCCATCTCTGGATCTTCAATACCTGACTGGGCACGGTCCTGGGCAACCTGTTCTAGCAGACCTTGTTCTGAGCAGGCGGGTTTGACTCAGCAATCTCCAAAGGGACCTCCCAACCTCAGCCATTATGTGATTCTGTAACTACTTCACCTTGGCTGTATTTTTCTCCTTTAGCAACATAAAGTAGTTGTTAATCACTACTCTAATATACCTGCAATTCTACTGAAAACACAGCTCCACACAATTAATGATTGCATAATAATGTTCCTTTGCATTTACCTTCCTAGTGATCAAGAATGAACTTTTGAAAAGCAAAGAAATTCCTGCAGGAATTATAGATTAAATGGGAGGTGTGGCTTAGAACATACATCTAAAATGTAAACATTAAGCAGTCCTTGTAATTGTCTCCAAATTAACCCACATAAATTTAAGAAATTGCAAGGTTAAGGATATGCTTAAAAGAAATCCAAACAATGTAATTTATTATTTTTTTTTGCAAATGAGACATCCACATGATTTATGTACTATTATGTATTGATATCATTACAAAAATACAAAAATATAATATCCTTCAAAATCCATTAAATCTAATCTGGGACTGCAAAGCACTAGACTGATTATCATTTGTGCTGACTGCTGTTATTGCTACACCAGAACAGAGATTTGCACACCTCGCTTTGACAGATGTTTAGGACATAAGTATACAGTATTTGAAAATGATATAGTTGTTTACAAAGACTGCAGTTAAATTACTTTCTGATCCCCACTTTCCCCACCCAGGAGCTCTTCAACAATGGTAAGCACTTTATATAAAGCCAGCTCTCTCCCAGTTTCCCAGTTCCTATTTAGGCACCTTCCTCAGTCTTCTCTTCTAATATTCCCGGATTGAACAGCTGAACATTTTCCCTGTTTCCACCTCACTCCCACCATAAGCCTTCATCCACACTAGAAAACTAAAATGCTCAAGGTACTGTTGTGCAGCTCTCCATACCATTAACATGAAGCCTGACACCATTTTGGTCAGACCTTCCAGGCAATACCTGGAGTTAGCATGGGCTGGAGACCACTCAAAGCCAGCAGTCTGGATGTGGCCATCCTATTTTGGGTGGGAAGGGATCTGAGCTATTTAGAAATAAGCTGTTCTGTGTCAGTTGGCCTCAAGGCCAGAGGGGCCCACTATATCTATTAATATAAATGCAACTTCAGAGTCTTTTTTCCAATCTGTATATTCTTCCTTTCCTTGTTTGATCCATCTTTTCTCTCCTTTTTAAAGAGAAATTAATTAAATTAAATGAAATTAAATATTTTAAATTAAATATTTTCTCCTTGGTAGAAGCATGAGGTCACATAGAACAGTAACAAGCTTTCTACTCTGAGTTTAGAACCCAGCCACAACTCAGCCTGCAGTAAATCAGAGCTGCCCAAATCCTTTTGAACCCATTCCAACCCCGCGCTGGAATACGGGCTGGTATGTGTGCCCATGTGGATAGCACATGTGTGCTCAGAGCAGGTGGAATCCTCAGACAAACTGCAAAACCTTGACAAGTCTCCTATAGTCATAGCAAAAGTGCACTTTCTTTAAAGACTCATAAATGGAAGAAAAATGAGTGATTTTTTTCATTCACAACAGAAGAGGTATGCCCTAAACCAAAAGCCATTTTTCAGTTCAACATTGAGTTCCTGCTCTCAAGTACAGGAGGTTGAAAAAGAAGGACCATAAGGATTTTTAACAGGGACATGACCCTTTTTCACAGTCTTGCTCTCAGAAACAGCTAAAACAAATTTGACTAAAAGTTTCCCAAAAGTTAAACCTGAAGAAGATATCCAACGTGGAAAATTTCAGTCCCGTGCTCAATCAGTTACAAACACCTGAAGATGGGGTATTATAGTGAGAGTCACCATTGATAATATGCAGTGCTTAAAATTACAAACTAGTAAGCTACCAGCAAAAACTGCACGTGAAGTTATTGCCCCCCCCTAAAATTACACCTGAATAAAAACATATTCTGAAGAACACAACAGTATACCAGATGGAATAAACAACTTCGGTCTGTGCCAAAGTTTTCATACCTAAACCTGAGATGGAAATCATCCCACCTAACTTTAGACATCTACAATGTCAGTTGTCTGCTACAGGGCTTTAAGAACATGATCCAGGCACAAAAGAAAAGAAAAATGAGCCTCAGCCCTGCAAGTCCAAGATACATTCTCTAGGTCACACTGAGCTCAGCTCCATGCCTCCTCCACAGCATGGCTAGTTTTAGCCCTGAGAGCAACAGGTGATTTCTGAGACATTATGGAGTTCAAATTGGTGCAACAGTTTGGCAGACTAATGCATGTATTACAGAGATAGTAGCAGCATGCAGTATTTATGTATCCACTACTTAAGATGCCCATGGAAAATTTGGGTCATCAGGCTAAGAACAAGCCATACAGACCCATGAGTTACGATGTTTTCAGTCAGAGGACTGGCCAGGTTGTGATACTTAGCTATGACAAGTTTGAGATCCCAGTACTGTACCGTTCCTTCATAACTGTGGCTTAAATTATCTACTTCGGGAAGGCAGCTGGAGGGAGGCAGAGGCGGCGCTGGGAGGAAGATTGTGCCTGCTCCTTGTCCCTGCTCCTTCTCCCAGCTCCGGCAACGCTGCCTCTCCTTGCCGCATCCTTACAGCTCAGCTGCGGGTCTTTTCCAGCAGCGACATAATTCCAGTGCATTCAGCTGCAAAATAGGTGAGTGGAGGCATTTCAGCGTTATTAGTTTAACAGGTATTTTTCAGAAGGAAAGTGGCAGGCCTTCTGCAGAAAAAGGTTTTAGTTGTGATCGTAGCTTTTTGTCAGATCCATGCTTTCATTCCTTGCACTGAATCCTTTCTCTGTTCAGCAAAGCTTTTTGCACCAATTGGCGGATTAGAACTTCAAGATAGCGTTTCAGTTTTCCTAACAAATAACACCTAAGCACTGAGGCACTACAGTATTTGGGCATCAAAGGGACAGTCCTCTTGAGACAAGTCCTAAATGGTTTAATAGCCTTAATAGTTTGATACTTAAGAGACAAAATAGTTCAGGTAAGCATGAATAATGTGCCCACAGCCATACAAAACCTGAGTTTTCATCTCTACTCCAGTCCTGGCATGCTGAACGATGGCAAGTGAGTTGCCAAACTACTTTGAACTCTTGATTCTTCTACAGGTAAAATAGTGATCTTTTACTTGATATTACTAGATATCCATTTTTAATCCATTCATAAAATGTTTAGAAAGCTCTGGATACACACTGCAAAAGAAATACAAGTGTCTATGTACCCTGGGGTCATCGCAGCTCTTATTTGGGGTGGGGAGTATTTTTAACTGTTACTAAGAAGCAAGAACTGAAAAACAGGAGAAAAAGCTGGTTTCAGCCCCAAAGAGGATTGAGGGTTGGGAGTGGGAGGAGAAAAATTTTAAGCCAGTAAAAATTCCTGGGAAGTGAAAAGCATCAACCCCCTGAATCTCGCTGCTGGTGGGAGTAGTAGAAGTAGCTTTCCATCTGCTCAGCTCTAGTATGCAGAGCTACTAGAGGGTCAGAGGGTCCAACAGAGCATTTTCCTACTTGAAAACACAAGTTTGTCAAAAATGAAACACAGTTCAGGGTCACACTGACAAATTGTCATTGTTTAAAAAATAGCAATGGTGACAGAGGGAACATTCTGCTAAAAGCAAAATGGAACAGATTTTGGTTTTGTTTCCAAATAATTTTTCATTTCTGTTAGCATGAGTTTGGGGAAACTGAATTATCTATATGTGATAAGACCTGGATCATACACCCCAAAAGACTGCTCAAAATGACCATTATATTCCACTGTCATGTTTTCTGGATATGCCATAAAAAGTGCACAAAAACTACTTTAGAAATGTTTTAGAAACTTGAAAAAAAAAATCCACACACTGATTTTTTTAATGTCATTGCCTCTATAGAATAGAGCTTGAGAGCTAAAACCCATCCTATATATGAAGTACAGTGATGATTTGATGTCCATAGGCTGAAAAAAACCATAGAGATTTGTTTATAGAGGCACCTATAGTTGATACAATATGCCACTGAATTTGGCAAACCTGCACCCACAAAAAAAAAAATGTTACCATTCTAGGGCTGAATCTTCTCCCTTTTAGGCTCAGCAAAATACAGACTAGGGATGTCTCTGCTCGAAAATGTAGAAGAAAACCTACTTATAATCAATTCTCTGAGGAGACAGAGGCATATTGAAATATAACTAAGTTTCAGAAAAATGGGGTGCCTGGCCAGAAAACTTGCAAGGTTATTCATGCACTGGCAGAGTAAAAAAAAACCCTATCTGTTCGCCTTAGAAGTCTTTCTCATCATAATTTTGCTTCTTTTGTAGGTAATCAAGCTCATGCAGACTTTTTAAAGGCTAGCAAATTGTCCAGTTTGCTGTAGATTTTCAGCTGAATGGAAGGTGCAACAAAATTATTCTCCTCCTATTTCAGTGACTCCACTGGGAGGCCCTCTAACTGCCTGGAGAACTGAACTCCCTGACTATTTATATAATTTTATTCTCTCTCCCTGCCCCCACCGCCCAGCCCATGATAGCAGGTAGCTTAGTATTTTGTTAGATAAATTACAATAACCGAAAACACATCAAGCTTAATTCTCAGGCTGTATTAATAAGGATGTCATTTAAATCAGTGGAACTCTATCACTTCATAAAAGATACACATCTCACCCATGTTATTTAAAATCCAGGGAGATTTATCTCAAACTTGTTTTCACCAACTTTCTCTGCCGCCTTGCCTAATTATCAGAGATGTCTTGCCTCTAGAGAGAAAGTAATTTAATATGTTTTTCTAGTTGCTACAGTAGCTGAGTCATAATACATGGTTTGTGAAATTACATCCTTTCTTTGGTGATGGGCAATAAGATAGAGGGAGCTGCATGAATTAGTATATACGTAGGAGAGATTCAGAGAAGAGATGGATTTTGGCAGGGTAAAGTCTACTTTTAATCCACAGTATCTCTAGTGTAGAAAAGAGGACTAAAAAACCCACGGGCAAACTAATGGTTTTGGCAGAACATTTCTCCTGAAACCATGCTCCGGTGTGAATTGTCTCTAAAAAAACCCTCAGATAATATACTAAAATAAAGTAGCTTGGAAGTACTTGTGCATTTTTACATCCCTAAGCACATACTTTGTTAGATCATGTTTTAAAAAAAAGGATTTCTTTAACGAGAAGATGGTTAATTAGAACAGACATGTCCAGAAATTACATAACTGCTGTAATATACTGAAAAAAATCTTCAAGGGGAATATGTTTTTTTCTTATTTAGCATTTAATCTTTTAAATAAATGCCTATACTGATTAAGATAGCTATCTTGGCCAAATAAGCATCCAATTTTTATATTAATTGACTATAAATCTCTTCATTACTTGAAAATATTTCACAGTTAAAATTCATTCATTCAGTGCTCAGAATGAGGGTTTACTGGGGCAGATTCCTGTTTGGATTATCATTTGACCGAGAAGTTCTTTTTAAAATTAGGATTACATGATGGATCCCGTCTTACCTCAAGAGTAACAATAATAATAATATTAAAAGTCTTTAAAAAACAATAATAAAAAGAGAAAGGAAGATACCAAATAAGCTGAGCAGCCTTGTAACATGTCAGAATAAAGTTAAATGCCTTGGAGAAGGAATTAAGAAAGCAATCAAACAGAAGGCACAACTGAAGAAAGCCCTGTGACTGGAGGGCCTTCTAATGCAGCACATGTTCCTACCAGTCAGCATTTCCTTTGAAAGGCTGGAACACCCTTGTTTGCTCTTTAGTGACAGATTAAGCACAGATGGTAATTCAACAGTCTTGTCTGCGCTTGTTGGCCCAGAGAACGTGACCTGCATCTGTTTTAAGCAACAGACTAATGTGTTTGCTCAAGACAGCAGCAGGCATTGCTGAGTAATCCTTGGATTCACATGAGAGCCTCTTTTCTTGCCTCTGAGACTTTTCCAACATGGAATAGCAGGTGTTCGTATGTGCTTGTTCTAGGATGAAAGATGGCTTTCTGGAACACTGCTGAAATTTCTATTTTGACAGATTTTTGTGGAGAATGTGAAAATGAGCACATTATTTTTCAGAGAAAGGTTAGTGGAGTGCTATGCCACAAAAATTTTGTTCTTAATATGTTAAGGCAGCAGGCCGTGATTCAAATGTGCATTTAAAATAAAAATCAAAATATTTGTCTCAAGTTAAGAGTATTTACTATGTAGATGTATAGCATTTTCTGCAGACTGAGATTTTTTTGTGAAGTAAACACAAATCTATATACAGCAAGTTTGTCTGTATTCCTACCTCTAAAAAAGTTCTGAAAACAGCATTTGCCTTCAAGCTAAAACTGAAAGATGTGCTGAACTACCAGAAATTAAGGCAATATCTATAATGTCCTTGAGCTAGCTAGATGCAGACCAAAACCTGGTACACTCTCAAACACAGCTCCACACCTCCATATTGACCTCATTGTTCTTTGCTGTTGAAGTTAGGCTGTTCCAAAATCCTAACTGCTTTTGAAAAGAGCCTAAGAAGTACATTACCCACTTTTACTCCTGCAAATTTCCTGTTGGACACAGCTCTGGGGATATCACTTTGAGGGCAGATGGTTAGAGGTCTGGCCAGTGTACACTGGGGTCCATCTGTACTGCACTTGTGAACAAGCTGGCATACGTACAATAAAGCTGAGACTCCTGTGTAGATGTGTCAGGTATTCTCCATACCCACATCTCTCTGTACTTCTGAGAGTATGCCTCACAAACTGTTCTGCAGTAGAGGCAAGTGTTGAAACTGTTCCAAAATATCAGGTATTCCCAAAATGTGCTTTTAGTCTTAACAGGAATGCTTGCTTTTTTGTTTAAAAAAAACAAAAAACAAAAAAACTAAACAACTAGAAAAGTTTCCATGTTGTGTACGTTTCTCTGCAACAGTGGATAAAACTTAGCATGCAACTCGTCCTTTGTTCATGAAACTGGCTAAGATACAATTAACATGGAAAATAAGGATTTTCTGGAAAGAATTCTAAGGTATTACCCCAGAGATTTCAGAAAATGCTGAGGTCTTAATGGCCAAACTTGGCTTTATTTTTTTGAAACCTAAATGAAATCTTAACCTTGTGTGTAACATTTAAACAATTACTATTTCTAAAAAAAATAAATAAATATAGAAATAAAGCCCATTTTGTTTCAAGACTTCTTGTGCAGTCAAATTTCAGAGTTAAATGGTCAAACCTCATCTTAGTAGGGATTTCTATCTGCTTGTGTTACAAGGTACTTTTTTCCAAAATCAGTTTTATTCATCCTTTTTCCACTGTGACAACATTGCATCAGAGCAGGATATGATTGTGGAATGTAAATTTTGGGGTGTTATGGCAAAAAGACTGAGGACTGCATCATGGAAATAAAGAGAAACTATGCATAATTTAGGGACAATGGTAATTTTTAGGCATTTTTGTTGCTACATCATATATTTTTCTTTCAAGGAAAAGAAATTTCACACTTCTCAGATAATTCAGTTAGCATGACCTGCAATTCAATAGTTAATTTTGATACTAATAACTTGACTTTTTAAAATCAGTTCATAAAAGTCTTTAGACTCATAATTAGAATTAACTTGAAGTTCAGTCTTAAGAGACCCATAATTTAACAGGTTTTTGTAATTCCTCCAACTCTTTTTTACAATATTTTTTCACTACTGCTTTACAAGGAGAACAGGATATAAATTCTACAATTTTAAGGAACTATGAACAGGAGGACTTGGAAGTAGAACATTAAATCATTTCTTGATACAATACTCCAGAAGCACATCCTCACTCTCTAATGAATGTCTCAGTACACAATACTCCTAAAACCAAGATAAACCTTATTTTTGTCAAGTTCCAGCACTAAAACCTTACAATTTCATGGAAAATCAATAGTTTTTTCTAGACATGGTAGCTAAACCAGGTAGTATTTTTTTTCTGAAATCAAACTCTGGAGCCAAGTGGCGAGACCCAATGAAAACCACTAAAGAAAATCCCTGACCACTTTTTCTGCTTTCTTTGGGAAGTGTTTTTTGGCAAAAAAACCCCCAACAAACCAAACAACAGAACAAACAAACAAACAAAAAAACCCCAAACATTTATAAGGGAACAATCTGACATTCATTTTTACATGTAACTTGCTCTTCAACAAAAAGCATCAGAAAATTAAAACTATCTGACTATAAATTTTAAGATCACATCATTAAATAAATAACATTTAAAAAGAAATACAAGTAATGGTCACTGAAAGTGTCTGCATCATCCCTATCTTAATGATACTCAGGGGCTTAAAAATGAATCAAGCAGTCTTCACCTCATAAATACCATTACTTGTAACAGTTGGGACATATGCTTAGATTTATTTTTTTTAATATAAAGACAAAAATAAAGAACTAGTGAGGATATATGCCGACTTTTTTTGTCTTTTCAGCGTTAGCCAAATTAATGGGTAGCATTAGAACGATAGAGATTTTGTGAACTAGAACTACTGTTTTAGTTGACAAAGCTATTAAGAATTATTTTCCTGCTAATTTATAGCCTGTATTCCATTCCACTCCATGGAGTTTAATTTACTTTTTCATTACTTTAAAAAGAAAACTGTGTTACACATTATGTGAAAAATAACACCTTGCTCTAGCAAATGATTTTTGCAAGTGGTGCCATATACATTACCAACGTGTGTATTAGGGATATTCTTTGATAATACAAACTGTCATATCCAATCAAGTCAGTGTCACCAGAACTATTTATTCCACTTAAGGACCTGGATTCAACAGAGGTTTCTGCTTTCAAGTTTTTATTACTCGATGTGACACCGAATACACTGATTATTTATTAGAATTTTAACAAAGAATGCTATTTCTCTAACTACCAAACCAAGCTCACTGAAAAAAACCCAGCACTGACCAGAACTACCACAATCATGATTTGACCCAGTGCAGCTTGAAACATCAACCAAAACAACAGCAAAGACTGCGACTTAGACTGTACATATATAACAACAGAAAAATACCCATTTTTCTTTGGCAAGATGTTTTTAAATTCTGGCAAAACACCAAAAAAAGCATGTGTCTGCTAAGAAGACACAAAGAACAATGAAATGGCTGTAAAAGCATCCATCTAAATAGCTCTTTTTCTGCAATAAGGTTCATACGGGTTTATTAGAGAGAGAAATTCTATGATGCTGCCTTAAATAAATAAATGTTATAGAAGAGATATATCCCACATACACTTGATGGTTTGATAGTGCTGAGACTGAAGAATGAATGTTAACACAGAAAAAGGCAGGAAACTGCTTTTATTACCAAAACAAAATAATTACTATTGACAATGCTTAATGTGATAAATATTATTTATGTTATAAAACCTAGTCAGAATAATGGACTATTTTAATGCCATTCTTTTGTCTTAGAATCAAATGCATTCAGCTTTGATATGAAGAGGTTGCTAAATACAAGTGTATTTTTCAGGAATGCCAAGGAAAGGCATTTAAGGCAGTCATCAACAGGAGAGAGCTGAAGAGCAGACAAGCATCAGCAGTACTTCAATGTAATTAAATAGGTAAAGCATCTACATGAATCTCTGTTACTTCTTCTTAAGAGTTCACAGCAATCAATTAAGCTTTTAAGTCTGTCAAGCAAGAGAGGTATTTATCTAAGGTGGTCCAGCAGTCATACCACATATTCCTGGCCAAGAGATCTGAAAGTTTCCATGTACCATATTCAAAATTACACCACCAGTGTAATTGCTTTCAGCCCTCAGTCACAGAACTGCCTCCTTCACTGTCTCTTTGCACACAAGTCAGAATTCCCTGCTCTAAACCTCTACTTAGTCACAAAACTCCTGTTGTATTCATATGGCTTAAGATTAGACTTCTCAGAAAACTGTTAAAAAATGAAATAATTTTAAATATTGCACTGTTGTTGTGAGGTAAGGCTGTAGCAACTGCAGTCCCACCCAAACCTACAGATATACATCTAAATTCTGACTTATTTCATTACAGGTTCCTCCAGAAGATCTGTGAAAAGTGAAAAACAGCACTGACCTTAGCCTATGCAAAAGAGGAATAGCCTTAGGTGACCATGTTCTGTGCTATTAATGATTAAGGGGAAAGAAAAAAGGAAAATAATTCATCATTTTTCACCGGTGCAAAATGTGGTGGTCAGGAATTTAAGACACATTGTGTGAGATACTGAGCATCCCTGCACGGTCCTTTACAACCAATGTTTCTGTGACAGATTACTTTCCTTGACAGAGAGACATCACTGCTCACCACATCCCTTGACTACAATTAAGAATGGCGTTTAAATGCCACAAATGTCAAGCAGTTTTCCTCAGAGGATAATGGATTTGGTCCCTGCTCTTTTGGGGAATGCTTGTTGTCATCTTGATATGTATCATAATTAGAAAAAGGAAATTAAATTAAAGCAAAACTGATAGTTTGCTTAATGCAAATACAAGTCTATAGACTTTTATTTCTCATAAGCCAAACAAGAGGAGGCATTTTCAATTTAGCTATAGAGGGGAAAAAAGTGAATAGCTTAAGAACTTTGAAAACCATCTCCTTTACAACCCCTGTATTTTTACACAGGCATCTACTTCCCATGAACAGGCAGCAATTCTCCAGCAGCACTGAGAGCGCTCTTTCAGAGTATCTCCCAGTTCAGGGGTGTCACCCTGGCTTTTAACCCATCCTTTTTTTCTGCTGCACAAAAGGCTTTGAGAATAGTTGATATTTCTAGTTGGTGGCAATGGTTTTTTTAAACGTGCAGTCAAACTAAAATGATTTCTCTTAGTTTCCAAAGTGCTTGACACCTTTTAAAACTTTTTTCACCTTTTCTCCCACATTTTCAATTTGTAAATGAAAAACCTTCAGAACTGATTCTTCCTAAAGATAAAAACAACAACAAAAAGCTATGATGTTTCCAAAATTCTCCATAGTCCAATTCTTTTTTTAGCTGATCCTGAAATAGGGTAATCTTCACTGTCTGAGAGGGCAACGTACTGCCTCACATAGACTTTGTAGTTTTCCCCCTGTCTGAAGGAAAGGATATACCTACCTCCTTTTCCAAACTATTCCAAAATTAAATAGAAATATGTAAAGAACTGTACTTTAATGTCTGACAAATTTACTTTTTAATTAAAAAATGTGGTTTGTAGAAATTTATCACATGCAAATGAGTGCTTGGCCTTTCAATTTTTTCTAATAATAGCAGAAATAACACAGGGACCTTTCAGTACACTTAGATGGCACATGGTTGTTCAAAAGAAATCTCACTTGGCTAACTTTACTTTTAGCTGTAGGGTTTTCTGTTCTAGGCTTTTTTGCTGATAACTATGAAATCCAGTAGCACATCTCCTTTCCATATTCTGGTCTCCTCTCCAGGAGATCATGGTGCTCAGGCATTATAAAATTTAGCTATAAAAGATATTTTGTAGAGCTGGGAGTTAATATCATATTTCCAACAATTTGTGTATGTTTAAAACTTCTCTAAAGTTTCTGATTTCTGCATGACTTTCTTGTAGTGTACTAAATGAGGGTACCATGGTAGCTGTGGCTGTTAGCTAATAAGATGATTATTTTTATCATCTGCAGTAGTTAATTGGAATGGGTCATGTACCTGTAGGCAATCAAAAAAGAAATCAAAAGGACCGAGTTAATCAGGTTAGACTTTAAAATGTCTGCAGGAAGATTCTTTCCAATATCAGAAGCCAGCTTTGAAGAAAGTGCCAAATGAAATAAATACAGCTCTTTGGAGAAGGAAAAAAATAGTTTTTGGTCTAAAACCTGAAATACAAAAGTGTCATGGTTTAACCCCAGCCGGCAACTCAGCCCCACACAGCCACTCGCTCACTCCCCCCTGGTGGCATGGGGGAGAGAATCGGAAGGATAAAAGGGAGAAAACTGATGGGCTGAGATAAAGACAGTTTAATAGGGAAAGCAAAAACGTGCACGCAAGCAAAGCAAAACAAGGAACTCATTCACCACTTCCCATCATCAGGCAGGTATTCAGCCATCTCCAGGCAAGCAGGGCTCCATCACACAAAATGGTCACTTGGGACGACAAACGCCATTACTCTGAATGTCCCCCCCTTCCTTCTTCTTCCCCTAGCTTTATATACTGAGCATGACGTCCTATGGTCTGGAATATGCCTTTGGTCAGCTTGGGGTCAGCTGTCCCAGCAATGTCCCCTCCCAACTTCTTGTCCCTGTCCCCCCCCCCAGCCTGCTTGCTCGTGGGCTGGGGTGAGAAGCAGAAAAGGCCTTGACTCTGTGTGAGCACTGCTCAGCAATAACAAAAACATCCCTGTGTTATCAACACTGTTCCCAGCACAAATCCAAAACATAGCCCCATACTAGCTACTATGAAGAAAATTAACTCTACCCCAGCCAAAACCAGCACAACCCCAAATATCTTGTACGAAGAATATTTAAGGCTTTTATTGATAAAGTTATGTTTCCAGTTCACTTCCTTCCTCACTGAAAATTGTTTTTCTGCTTAGTATATGTGTCTGAAATGAAACCAATAAGAGACTTGCCAAGGCTTGGATTTCACACCAAATGCTTTACATACGAGAAGACCTTTTCAAAATAGCAGTCTTGACTGCAGAGAGATTTTTATTTTAACTAGGTCTGATGATCCTTAAACTTACATTTAAATTTCTGCTTGCATGCTAACGAAAAGAAAGGTAGATTCATAGGAAGAGAAACTGCAATTAGACCTTTAGTCACTATATTTCACTGCACTTGAGAAACAACATAAGGCTGACTCAGTACTGTTGTGAAGTGGAAAATGATACCTTTTTGAAGAATATTTTCCAGTACAGGAGCAGTTTTATGTGTTATTTTCCAGTAAATTATTTATTAGAGGTCACTCTTCATAGCTTCTCAAAGTAGAGCTGGATATTAGCTTCACAAACACAAGTTTTGGGCTGTTTTCTCTTCTCCTCTCCTCCTGACGGTCTCTGTTTCCAAAGCTTTCCTCAATGTGTACCACAGAAGTGTCTTCTGGGGAACCAGCTACTCCCTTTTTGCCTAGGATAGAGTACTTGAACAGTACTTGCTCACAGCAGAGGATTAAACCCTTCATTTATACTTTCTGGGTGGCTGCTTAACTCAGGGATGTTTATGCTCTATCACAAGTTCCAAGTGTGTCTCATGAGTCTCTGTGGTTTCCTCATTTTCCAGTAAACAGACATGCCCAAAGATGTCTTTTCATTCCTTAAGACATTGTTGATCAGTTGTGTTGTTCAAAAATCACTATGCTACAGCCAGAAAAATTAACATTTGATGTACAAGACCTTACTTTCTTTAGCCAGTTCTTTCAAGGGCAGTAGTACACCTAGTACTGGTCAGAAAGCAGCATCAGAGCTGAGTTAAGACTTTGATCATCAATAAAAGGATCAGTCATTCAACCCTTAGAGAAAGTATCTACATGTTAGGTAGCTGGAGGAAACTGATTTAGGAAAGAGACTTAGTGGCCATAGATAAGGGGCTATAAAGACCACATTAATAAGTGTTCTCTTTTTATTTCTGAGTGAAAGTATATGTAGAAGTTAAGGGTGAAACTCTGGTTCACTGAAATCAGTGGCCAAGCCTCCAGTTAATTTTACTGAGGACAAATTTTACATGTTATCCCTGCAGTAAATTCAGTCTGAAATAGGCATGCACACGTTTGCAAATGCTGAACCACCAAAGGTTAGCTTTCATTGTCAAATCATAGACATGTCTGAGCATGTGCTCAGAAGACCTCTCAGGTCACAGGCAGAATTGAAACTCAAATGAAAAAATGCTAAGGAGGATTTTAGACACATTGCAGAACATTTTTTTAATGATGAAAGTAAAGAACAGAAATATATATTGTAAAACAGAGAAATGTGAAGGAAGAAGCAGGATTTGAGGCAGTATAAGTTGACAGGATGTAACCCTACTAACAAGCCCACTAGATAAAGTTTGAAGACTGAGTCACCACCTTCGTAGATTAATGCTATGTCAGTTTAAAGTCACCCTTCCCTGTCCCCTTAGCTTTCTTCTCTGTTCCTCCTGGAAGCAAAAGGGAAGAAAGTTCTCTCTTAGCTGCCATACTTCACAGACTGGTGTATCAACATGAAATAAACTTGTAGGTGATTTAAGATAACATGTCGGACTGTGATATGCAGTGGCTAAGCAGTAGCAGAAGGATGGAAAGACATCTGGATCCAGTAACCTATTAAGTTTCCACAGATTAAACATTAGAGATTGTGAGTCAAAGCTCTGAGGAGCCATGTCTGCAAGTGTATTGCAGACATAGGGCTCCTGCAGTCATGGCCAGAGTGAGTTAAGTGCTTGGGGATATATGAAGCCCATCACTAACATGAATACTTTGTATATAAGAGATCTGAGAAAAACAGAATGTTAAAGATGGAGTTTGAGGGTACACAGAGATCGCTACCTACCTGAGACAAACACACATTTTGAGTTTCTGCTATGTGGTGGTGCTGTAGCAAGGAGATCTGGATGGGCCAGAGCTGGACAGCAAAGAACATGCCAACCAAGTCCAAATCAGATATTTCTTCCTTACAAAAGATGGATGTAGCTGATGGAATACACTGAGGTTGAAAAGAAAAAGCCATGATAAGGGATGAGACACATGGGATTTTGCACACGTACACCAATGTTGGTATGTCATGTAGTTATGTAATGTTCAGTGATGCTCTGTTGCTTTTATATTGAGGTCAGACATGGTCCAGGGCTAGGCCTATTGCAAACCAACTCTGGGGCATTGTTTAGACTGTGTTCTAAGGGGTGGACCATTCATGGCCATGCTGTCACACCACACTGACTGCACATGGGCTTACTGAGAGATGAAATTGAAAATAAAACTCTCCTAGTTCATAGCTCTGGTTAACGCAGAAAGGAAGACTGAGATAAGTTACCATGGGGTTTTTTCATTTTTTTTTTTTTCCATTGGAGAAAGAGCTCAGATTATCTTTCTTTAGTCACATAAATAGTTTCTAATTGATCCTCCAGGGCGCTGACAGCACTTTCAGCCAGTCTGGGAAATGGAAAGAACAGGGTTGATTTGCTATAGAAAGAAAAGATTCAGCTTTCAAATGCATCACAGAACAGTATCAAAAGATGTTTGTAGACAGGCAGGGAGAGCACAAAGTTTGTACCAGCTGCAATTAAAAGTTCACAGGTTTGCTAGAGCTAATTCCTGAATGCTGAGCAGACATGAATCAGAGCTGCAAGGTGCTTGACATTTTGATAGTGTGCTTCACAGACCTTTAATGAATATATTAAGCTACAGAGCAAATGGTGGAATAATGAATACATAAAACTACAGAGCAAATGATAGAATTTTGTTGAAGAATAAAGCTATATAGCTAACAAGAGACAGCCATTGTATGTGCCCTCCAAGCCTAATGGAAAGAAATAATCAGGTATACAAAGAGATGTTGCCTGGATTTAAAAATAGCGATTTTATGGAAGAATTCATACCCATAAAGATGTATTTAAAGATAGGCACTTTCCTATGGAGAAGCATCAAGTGCCTGATTTTGATGATCCCAGGAAAAAAAGGATTTACAATTTTTAAATACAAACAGAAGCTGTCGCTTTGGGAACACATTCACACTGACCCAGCAGATTATCCTTTTGGGACAATCCTGCCCGATTAGGCAGATGCCCACTGGAGCACCACTACACATTCATGGCTGGTGAAGGAAGATGGAGAAGAGATGGGAAGGAAGAGCAAAGGAGAAGATTACAGTTAGTTGTTGTTATCACCTGTATCATAGCTTATAGGTAGTGTAATGGCCTAAGCAGATCAATAATTACAGATTTCCCCTGACTGTTAGAAGGAGGAGATTGGATATCGCTGTCTGTTCATGGCTCAGAGCTATAACCGAGGCCATGTGGGCACTCACAGCTCATGTGCCATGCCACCACCAGCACTGGTGAAGAAGGCAAGGCTGGCCAGCAAAAGAAAAGTTCCTGCAAGTGCTGAGATTTAAGATTTGAAGACCTTCTCTCTGCCAAACATTTGTTCATCTCTTAAAAAAAAGTTAGGAAAATTAAAAAGGAATTATTATAGTGGAGAGGTTTTCTTTCAAATGCACCCTTCTCCCCACCTCCCCCCGCCCCCTGCCAAGATCATAAAAGTTTACAGTGGCAGAGTAGAAGTGGAACTTTGATATTCCAAAATATTTGAAGGGAAGGAGCTACTGAATGCTAAAGCCATGTGACCATCCTTCCCTGGCTCTGCAGAGACTGAGGAGAGAGGGAATTATAATTGACCTTGCACTAATGTAATTTTATTAGGGACACCTCCTGTGGCAGCTTTAATTCCAGGAAGAGATTGAAGAGGTGGGAGGGTCATTCATCTAGATTTAACATCTACATTCAGGATAAAATGCACCCCTTTGCCCAGAAACTCTGGTTTTATTTATAGAGAATTCTAATATACTGGGCCACAATCAGCTCTCTGAAAAGGGTCAGCATGAGTTCCAGGCTTACAGTTCTGCAAAAATATCTGCCATCCCAACTTTCAAGTTGGAATAAATAAAACTTGCAGTAATGTGCTATCATATGTGTCATACTGTGTAGCTGGTAAGACCCTGGAGGTAGAAGATTTTTTCCTTTCTTGTGCTATGAAAGGTTTCCATGTTAACAGAACAATCAACTTTTTTTTTAATCATAAATTGGCAGTTCTAAGCTGTTCAGTGTGGGTGAACACTGTCACTACTGTAGTTTTTTGCTGCAGGGGACTGTGGAATGAATAAATAAATGCTTATTTCTAACATCCCACTCCTCCTTGAATCTAACATCTGTCACTGAATGAATCAGGGAAGTCAAGCACCGTTGCCTTCCTCTTAATCCTTTCACACATCTATAGCTCATATACTCTCAGTCATCAGCTGAATTCATTAGATATTCTTTTAGAGACTTTTTGATCACAGAATTTCATTCCTGCAGCAGAAGCTTGCTTTAATAATAACAACAGTAATGACAAAAGTATCAGCAGCATCAACCCCACGAGCCAAAAGAACTGAGAAATGAAGATACTAACTTCATCCTTCATGGGTGTATCAGGTGTGAAGAGTTCATGAAACATCTGACTAGTATTAACAGGGATATTCCATCCCAGTGGTTCAGAAATGGAACAAAGACTTCACCAGCACTATCAAAATATAATTCAGTGAGTGTGTTCTCAGGGTTCACGTTCACTATAAAAATCAAATCAGTTCTGATCCAACTCTCATTCAATAAATAATCCTGAGAGATCAGTCTTATGAGTTAGGGCAAATCCCCTTTTTTGGACAACGTGAGAAGAAAAATGGATTTGATATCCTACTGAGTATTGCAGAAATGGAAGTATCAGTTAAAAGTACTGACTGGAACAGAAAGAACATACAAGCTAATAAGTTGCCTTTAGAAATTTGGAAATAAGTGTTTTGCAAGCTAGGATAGCTCCTTTCTCTCTGCAATGACAGCAAACTGTTTTTAGTGCTTTCCCTCACACACCTTACTGCTAAGCCCCCTAGACAGAAGCAGCAAGCTTCCACTTCTTTCTTCCACTTACCCTTACTTCTATTGGAAATTACTCTTAATTCTTTACCATAAACTTATCAGAAAGTTATGTTAAGAAAAAGAAGGAAAACACACTGCCTAACAATTTGGAGCCATTCAGTGATGTGTTCATAGTAACATCTCAGATGTGCACAAGTTATTGAAGATGCGTCCAAGGACAATACCAACAACCAACTAATGCACCATTTTGTGACTTACTATTTCACATTTTTTTCCTGAGCAAGGAAGACATCACTCCTTTTTTAATATAGAAATTACAAAAGTTTGCACCAGCTGAGAGTCTATTTTAGGATGTTTCATAGTATACTATTGGAACCTCATTTAGTAAACATTCTTCATGTACATCCTTACCTTTGGGGAACTGTAAGTTACATTTCACAACTGTTCTGAAATATTTGAGAAATAGATTGAAGATAACATAATTCTGACACTTTTACCATTAAGCTACAATGTCTAAGGCTGCTTTAAAAAGAAAAATCAATTCCTTGTCTGACTAGAGGATTAGGATAGGCTTATGGAATGACATCTGCTTGACAAAGAAGATACCAATGCATCAGCTGTAGAACTCTTTCTTTTCTGAAGCTGATGCATTGAAAATATGTCTACCTAGCTTAAACCATGCGTAAAAATAAGTGACTAGGTACAAATAACTGCATGAGTGCTTAAGTTGTATTTTGATGCTGAAGTACTAAACAATAGTTCCAGTGTTCCCAGACATCCTTTAATATATGCCTTAGAGAATATATATGTCTTTACCCCAGACAATGAACCATGGTGTATGTCAATTATTTTGGAAACTAACTTTCTAGTTTGATTTAAACTCACTCACATATGTGTACCAATGAGATCTGAACAAGAATCTGGATGATGCCATGTGTTTAAAAGTCATTGCATTTGCCGGATGTCTAGAGGATTGATTGCTTTTTATTTTGATATTCTTTCATTTGTGCTTTTAGAATGGAGCTCATTAACTATCATGTATCAACTATTATGGATATTTTTGTTGGTTTTAGTAGTACTCAGACTGGAAAATCTATGTGTTTTTGTGACATAATGAATAGCATATACTCACAGATCTACATAGTGAAAGTACCATGCTTGACACTGCCAACACAGTGTTTCAGTCCTCAAACTTACATATACCTGTTCTTAACTTCACTTGTTTGTCAATTACTTCCGAGTTCACGTCTTGATTAAATTATATGAGAGTTAAGTCAAATGCCATGAAAACAATGTTTGCAGGATTGAGTCTGGGTGGATCTAGATAATAAGCGTATGTCTTATTAATTTTATTTTGCTGTTGTTGTGCAGATAAATTAACCTGCAGTATAAAATAATGTATCATTAAAATACATGCTATACTTTATGTATGCAGCATACAAATGTTGAATATGCAATTCTCATGCATTGTCATATATTTGCTCATATCAACCTACCTATTAGCATGAGTGCTGATCCACTCCCAGACTAAACAGATTTGAAATTGATGCCTGCATTCACAAGCTAACAGATAGAAGCTAATTAAAGAAGTAGGACATACATAAAAATAAGGTATCACATTCATAACAAACACACAGGATCTTACGAATGTAAACATTTTAAACAGAACATTTTGAAAAGCATTCTGCCTTTTATGAGAAAGAAACATAAAATCTGTGGGGTTTTCTCACCCATTCTTTAAAAAATTTACTTTATAGTGAATTCATAGATTTTATTATTAAGAGAAATAGTAATTCTCACTACACAGAGAATTCTCACTAACATGTGAGGTGGGTGGTGCTGCATGTTGTAAAATCCTCTGTGTATAGAAATACAGACCCCCTGGTTTTATCAGGTCTTTCCTGACAACTGGTTTACATGGTGATTTTATGATCTTAAGATATGTCTGGTAAGAATAATATGATTCATATTTTGTTTTCACTCTGTGTTATGTGAAAAAGTAAAGCCAAGTTTGCAGAAATGAGTTTTTAAGATATGAAACCATGAGAGTCTCCTATTTTTTCCTTTTTCAAACGAAAAAGTTTATTGTTCTCTCTGGTTTGATACACAAAGAAGATTTGAGTATGTTCACTTAACCATCTGGAATAAATACCACAAAATTTGTGGAACACCAGTATTGTTTTTTGTTAGTGTGATAATTCTATTATCAGTCTTAAGGTTTAACTTAACCATCATAAAGGCACATTTCTGGCATTTTGAAATAAGTGGTGGAGCAGGGAGAATCAGAGAAGGAAGAGAAACGTGTAAGAGCGCTCTGTGTCAAATTATTTACAGACTCTTTTTCATCCCATCTAACTTCACACATCTAATTGATCTGCCTAAAATACTGGCATAGTCATTATCAAGCGAATGGAAGGGGAATTTGTCACGGCCTGGGCTGGGCACACCAGGGAGGGGTCGTGGTGAGTCCGGAATTCCCGTGGCTAAATTAAGGTGAAATGACACCCAATGTCGCCGTTTGTGGCAGAAACGGCCTGAACTTGGGAGGTATAACAGCAGATGGCGTGGTTTCTCTCAAGAATTGGCATGAGCCTACCTCAGTGAACCGTGTAACCCGTGGCAACCACAAATACATCGAGTGAGGGAAGACAAGGCGAGCCCTCCGGCTGGGCCCGGAGGTTCGGAGCGGCCCCCCTCGCCGTCTGGGCTCCCTCTCAGAGAGGAGCCTGGGCTGGATCCGCCCCTAGTCCCAGACTTGGTCAACGGTTTCTGTCCAAAGGGATGAGATGTAGGGATTACGGAAAGGAGAGAGAGACGGAGGAAAAGAAAAGAGAAGGATGTACCTGGGTTCGGCATGGCTCCAGTCAGCCGAGGGATCCAGTCAGTCAGCCGAGGGATCCAGTCAGTCAGCCGAGGGATCCAGTCAGCCAGCCGAGGTCAGGCGCCCACGTGTGAGGCCTCCTTTTGTGTCCTTTTATCACCTCCTGGCCCCTCCTTTGGGCGGGCACTTGAACTCATTAGGCTAATTAGGTGCCATGAGCAGTTTGTGCTTGTAGAACCTGCTGGAAGTGGGTTGGTGGGCTTGGGGGTCGTTTGGGGAGTCCCTTCCCCTCCCGGGCAGACATGGCCGCTGTCTGATCTGCGCCCACCCACGGTGACAGCTGCCCGGCTCCGCGTACCAGAACATGGCGCGTCCTCCGGCCTGGCCTTCCCGCCCTGATGCTGCTTTTCACCTGAGGACCCTCGCCCTGATGCTGCTTTTCACCTGAGGACCCTCGCTGTGCAGGTTCCTCGTTACACAGAGTTCCTCATTAGGCAGAACTTGCCCCGCCACGACGTTTGAGACGTTAACTCCTTCAGTCTCTCACAGAATATCGGCATACGTAAAACTGGATGGGTATCTTGGCCTAGAGCAGGAGTTACGGACAATATGCTTTGGGTTTAGGCACCTCATTTGGGTACCTGAAGCAGGGTAAGGTCAAGCAGATGCTGCAGGTCAGACCTGCAATCAATTAAGTAGAGACTCCCCTTAGATTTCATGAAGAGGCCCATTAAATGTGTTAAATTTTAATTCACTGCTTTTTTTTTTGAAGGCCTAATTGGAAATAGGAACACTGGCTCAAAAAAAAAAAAAAACAAACCAATGAATAGATCTTTAATCCTAATTATTTTAATAATATTTTGCCACATTGGATGAGGGTGAGGAATTCAAACCAGGAATTTTACACTTACTTCTTAATAGAATTTCCTCCTTAAGTATTCATGTTTGAGATTTATATATATGTGTGGCTGTCCTTTCAACTCTCAAGTATATGTTGCTCAGTGAAGACAGACTGCAATTATCCAATCGTCAAAAATAGATTTTGCTGGATCAGGCACATTCTCAATTGTGTGTGTTGTTTTAAGACTTAAATATAGTTTACTGGGTTCCACATAGGAGCTGTAACTTGAGTTTCCAAGTTAAGATTCTATTGAGAAAATGGACTTTATTTAAAAATAACAATGATCTCCCCATGGAGGTGCCAATTTTGCAAACACCTATCACATGTCCTTTACGCAACAGCAAAGCTGGTTCAAGCAGTGTCTGACTGGACTCCAAAAGTTCCAGCAGACTCAGAAATTACTTGATAGTGTGACTTTTGGGGGAGAACATCGGCATATGTAAAGTTTCAGGAAGATACATTTGGGGAGACACTTGCCAAAAGGAGTTACTTTCATATTATGATCATAACACCACTGTGTTTGATTTCAGACAACTTTGCCTTGTATGCTCTTCTGTTTCTCTATTAAGTGAGCCATATTATTACTTAGGCCACAGTAACTAGTACTGTGATTAACAGTCCTGCCTGCGTCTGTGTAGTTCTATCTTGCCTTCCCAGATTTTGCAAGTTTCCAAGGAATGTTCTGTGCTATTACTTCTTATAACTGATGACAAGCTTGAGGCTAAAAAATCTATTGGTATGGTAATTACCGGTCAGCTGATATACCTTGCTTACTTAGAAAAAACAACTTCTTTATTCTCTTGCTTTATAACTAATGCTTGAAGTCAATGGAATGATCATGCCCTGCTGGTTCACACTAAGAATTCAGGACTGTTGGGGAACATTATTCTTGAATACCCTAATTAAACGACTTGGTCACTTCCTTGCAAATTGCATTTGCAAAATAAACAGACACACCTGTATTAAATATGGAAAAATGCTGTGAATTTCCCCTTCCTCAGAAAGAACTTTCTGAGTTACTGTTGCTATGGCATCCTTCACTTACTTCATTCCCACTACTGCAGGAGATTCAACAAAATCCTTATGCGTACAAGCAGGTGCTCTGATTTTGGAATTGCTCATATACTTTAAAAAAGACATCTGCTGAAAGGCCTTGTTGAACAAGACCTGCTGTCTCATTTTGCTTATCTTTGCAGTTTGCAAGAAGAACTATATAATAAATGTTCTTTGTACAAATGGTTTGCAAGCTATAGTTTCTGGTTTATGGGCTGAATATAGGCTGGATTTTGTTGTTACTAACCACGCTGTTTACAGAGTAAATAGCTCTATCTGAACCTTGTGCTAGGACAATGTGATGGCTTAGAATGCATTGTAGAAATTCAGAATTCCTGTACTCCTATGAAATAATTATAAGAAATCACAGTATCACAGAAACTAAGGCTGTGATCTTGAAAGACAAAGTATTCAATAATAGTAGCAGTTTAAAGTGCATCTGCTTTTGAAAAGTACTTTTTTTTTTTTTGATGACTTGGTTTTTATTCAGGTTTCTCTGTGTTTATTCAGAGTATGGTCATACAAACAGTTATGCAGGCTAAGCTGGGGCTAAGGAATAGGAAGGAGAAATGAAGGGCAGAGGCAGATAAGCAGACCACGAAAGCATTAAGGTAATATTGCTTCAGGTAATTTTGTGACATCACAAACTAAGGCCTACAGAAAACCTAGAAATGTTACTGAGTATATTCCTTTCTTCAAGATAGTACAATGGTTGACAGATGTTTGTCTAGCTTGTTTTTAAAGACCTGAAATGGTAGGAATTTCAATATTGGTCTAAGCAATCTGTTCCTATAATTGTCTTTCTCGTCATGTAAATATAAAGAAAAATTTATATACATAAAATGCTAGTACTATTATTATTATTACTGTTAATATCAATCATTATTCCCTTTAGTTTGACTGCAAGAGTTCTGATTTTTAAAATAAGCATGAGCACTGGAACAGGGAGCATTGCTAACTTTTGATACATAATTAATTATATATAAACAGTAGTGATCCATTCCAACTGTATCCCTACAAACTACATACGTAATAATTGGTGAGCACTCATTAATAACCTGTGTATTTTCTGAACTTTTTTTCTTTTATTTGCTATAAAACCCAAGAATTATATAATTCAACTAAATACTCATAAAAAGTATCGTGGTCTTTAGAATGATATCATGTGACTCAAGACAAGCCATTTACATTTTGCCTGTAAAGCATAGATATACTCTTTTACTGCATTGGAGACAGATTCCTTTCAACTCCAGTATCTGTTCCCTATTACAACTCTTCAGCAGTAAGTGCTATTTCTTAATTTTCTCACAGCTACTGTGGCATTAATAGCTTTCACCCTCTTTGTGTTTCTTTGTGTGCAGAGAAGCCACTTATCTGGAGGAAATGTCCAACCAATAAACTGTGGCATCATGTGATAAGCTACAAAACCAGGTGAGAAACTATGCCATGTCTCATTGCTAAGGGCAGTACTTAGGTTTATGACAACATCCCATAATGTTACTGATGCATTTTGCCTACAGATTTTGAAAAAAATTATTTTCTGTCAGCGATTTGGCATTCCCAGTGTGCAATTCAGACCTGCTAGTGTACATATCATCCCAGCCAGCACCGAGGAAATAAGGACTGTCTGCATATCTTTTAAAGAATCACTAAAATCTCTGAAGCTCCCAGACACATGGGAGAATTCAGTATGTCAGTGTGTTTTACTAGTTGGTGATTGCTTTTGATGACTGGCTTCCTGTCAGCTTGCTGTTCAAACAATTGTTAACAGGACTGTCCTGTAGCTCAGAAACTTACAATATCCAGGGACTGGTGACACCCTACAGAATGAGTGTAGAAGCAAGGTCAGTTTTCCAAACAAACACCTTAAAACTACTATCTGCCTGGTGCCTGTCAATTTGAAGAACTGGCCATGACATAAGTCACTTTTGTGTAAATAAGAATATGTGAAATTTGGAAACCATTAGTTTCTTGAACTCAGATTCAGATAACTTACAAGAGTACATCTGAAATAAGTAGTTAAAAAAAGTAAGTTTTAGCTCAGTTTTAAGGATATTTTTGACATTGTCATCATGAGCAGATTGGAATTCACAGGATTAAAAAAAGACTGTTTTGAGGAATGTGATTTATATGACTTTGCCAACTATTACTTTTGTGACACAGCTAGGAAAAGAATTGGTGAAGAGGAACCTATAAAAATATTTATTCTTCTTGCACATAGATTTCATTTACAATTTTCAGTGAACCGTCATCCACTTTCTACTTCCACTTTGTAATTTTATATATTCTTTTCTTCCTAATATAACTCAGTTTGTGCTGTGCTTCACATGGGCTAAAAGGCAAGGTCTCTTTTGCTATAGGTGGCAGCACTAGCTTATTATAAATGTTGATGGGCTTCTCTTGAAGGAAATAAATATAAGGATACCTGGACGGTATATGGTTTCTGTGTAAAGTAATTGTGTTTAAAATGTAGAGATCCAAAATACAACGACATTTTTTTCTTATAGGGAAGATAATTGTACTATTTCCCTCATGTACATTTTCTAATGCCCAGTTAGGGGTGATTAGACTGAAATCATAGCTGCAGTCTTGGCTGGATTAATTAGAATAAATAAACCAATTTGTGAAAAATCCACAGAAAATTGAAGCACATTTGTGGGCTTGTGGAACTATTTGCTTTTCTAATGAGAAACTCCTCTAAACTCAACTTCCAGAGCATCAGTTTTTCTAGAACATTGACATTCTGCTGCACTGGTACAGATGTTCTTTAAGGATTTCCTGTGTTTTGTTCTGGAATTCAATGGTATGCTATTGCTGCAGTTCTTCGGGTCATTACTCGAAACAAATTTTACTGAAGAAATACAATCCTGGTCCCTTTTCTTTCTTCAGGTTTTGTTACAACAACATTACCTTTCCTCTGAGTGTCCTCACCTAATCACCTGTGAGAGGCTCTTCATTTTACTGGAAGATATTCTCATATAATAGAGGAATTAGCTTTTTGACTGTCATTACCCTGTATTGCCCACAGTCTTACATTCCTCCTTAGGCATTTTAAATAAGAAGTATGCTGGAATCTTTAACTTTTAATAAATACAGGACTTTCTGGAATACATACTGTACCATACCAGTGGCTATTGTTTTATGAACATTCAGTGGGAGATAATTCCTCCTACTATCTTTAATGATGCTTTGCAAGACTGGGAAGCTAAATATATGACCAGCAAAGCCAACCAGAAAAATTCTGAGGAGCATGCCTTTCCTAAGTCACTGCTTGATAGGCAAGGAAAAAAAAAATTATTTAGTTGCCAGACATTGGCTTCCATCATAAACCATGATTTATAGGGCTGTTAATTTCCATTACTTTTCTGCATCAAACTATGTTTTTCTGCAAAACAAATACATTAATAAATTTGCACTCTCTGCTATTCTTTCATATGTAGCTGTGCCTGAAATACATGCCATACTACAGACTAGCAAACCTATGCCAAAGACATAGTAAGACGTTGTCACAAAATTTCCTATAAAAAGGCATAAGAGAAGACTGTACAGATAAAAGCAAAAGTTTTCAAAATTAAATGCCAGTTGTTAGACTTCTGTGTTCTTGCTTAGGATTTCAAAATGCTGAGCACCAACTTCAATTAACCTCAATTAAAGTCACACTTAAGCTCTATTGTTCCCTAAAGAAACAAGATCTTTTCCAGGAGGGTCCCTGTCATTTCAGGTATTTGTAACATTGTTCTTATGGCTGGCATAGCTCAGTTACAGTCCTATGTAATTGCTAAATATAATGAGAAAAGGTGAATGAAAATGGCAGATGAAATTCAAATGTTCCCTTTTTTCCTCTCCTTTCTTTCAATGTATTGTTTCAGACACTAATGATTAAAAAAAACAAGCAGAACTTCAGGAGTTCATTTGAAAACTCAGCCAAAGACCTGCAACTTTTCATGCAAAACAGTGGCCAATTTTAATTTCAAAGAGGATGGGCTTTTTCTGTGTACGTGTGTGGTGCATGCAGATTTTGCTATTAAAATCTGAAATGGAGAAATTCTTTAAATACATTCTGGTTTACTGTAGTCCTTGCCAAAATTCTCCTTTGCAGCTTTGTACCAGGCTGCTTCTGGATAAATCTTCATCTTGCCTTCTTTCTAAGGATCTATGCTGTATCAGCTACACCCACTTTCCTAAACCCCTTGACTCTGCCCATTACTGTGATAGTTCTTTTAATCACTGTTTCCCTCTCAAGCTTGAAGCAGCTTTTATCCTCCAGAAAGTTTAGACATTCCTTTCTATTTTCCTCTATATTTGTCCTAAAAATCTATCTCCAATCCCCTCTGCTATAGTAATTACTTGAAAAAACAAGAGTTAAATTTAGAAAATTATCATTGTGATTATTAGTTTGGGCTTTACTTAGGGAAGCAAGATATTGGGAGGAGATGAAATAGAGCACTGCCAAAAATCAGTTAATTAAAAGTGGACTAAAAACTGCAGTAGGACTAACATGCAATTGCATTGTAGGTCACAAGTGAAAATATGCTGACTCTCATTTTAGCATGTCAGTCTCATACAGATTTTTTTTTTTCAGCCTCAGTGCTTTTGTACAGGAGCTCTGTAAAACATGCTCTGTTGACAACTAAGCAAAATGTAATGCTGGAGAATTGATAGTAAATTCATTCTTCTTGCCTTTCTATATTTATTCTTTTTGAAGTTACAAGCACTTTGAAGCAATGTACCTAATATATTTCAGAAAACTACTGTTCAGATTTAGAGTACTGTAAAGGTCGTAATCCTATGGAGATTCCCTTAAAGTGATTCTTCAAAGAAGCACTGCTGGGGCTTTATTTTGACAAGCCATACCAAAACAACATATAAGCAACTTCCTTCTCTTGTCTACCTTTCCTCTTTCTCTTTTAGCAGCTCATCATAGGCTGGAGTTCACCCACTTTGTGATCACAATATGTGTCCATACCACCTCGTACACATTCCTAGGATACTCAGAGAGAGGGGTCCCTGCCTCCATTGGGGAACTGTGTACCCCAATTCTCCTTCATAGCAACTACTAAGGCTGAAATATGACTCTGTGTTACTACTCTTGCTTGCTTGTCAAAGAGGGAGGAACACTTTTTACTCCTCTTACAAGCTGGGAGCCATCTGAGACCTACTGGGTGCCCTGTATAATGTTACTTTCCCTATATTCCAAAATAATTGTTCTTGTCCCACTAAATTTATCATAATTCAGTGAGAAGTCCTATTCACAGCAAAGATAATATTAAAACTCTTACTTTCTTCAGTGGAGCCAGAATATTATCCTGTATCAAAAAAACCTGGAAAATCAGTGGTTTGTTCAGCAGGGAGAAATGAACTTTCCTTGGCTGATGATCACTGTGTAGGTAGCTGGTCCCTTAAGAGACTTGGGCTGCAACGCAACAGCTCTGGAGCATTTCCGTTAAGATCGGTTGTTAATTCACGTGTGATAGCAGCTTGAATTAGAATGCATCTCTCTTGGTCCCTCCCAAGGTCTTTCTTCTCATGTTTGTTAACTTTCCTGATGTTATATTGAATATTCATCATTGTGATAAGCTTCAACTCACTGTTTAATTAATCATCACCTACAAGCAGTAATCTTGACCACTGTAGAAGGTTTTTCTGCTCACTTTGACAATGCACGGAGAGAAAGGGAGGTTTTTATATTTTTCTAATGCAATACGAAGTGTGATACAGTATACTGAATTAACCTTTCAGTATAACCTTGAAATTTCTCTTCCCTACCTTGCTCTGTTTGTTATCTGTCCTCAAAGGTTTAACATCTCTCCCAAGATACTCCACCTGGGAGTTGGGTACAGATAAATAATAGGCTAGCGTGTTTATTTCATAAGGATAAATCAAAATCAGATGGGTGAAGTGCTGAGATTCATACACTTTTGAATAGGTCTGCAAAGGCTATACAGTCAATGTAGTAAAGAAGGAGCCAATCAACATTAAGCAATTATACATTTTGATCAGCTATTGAGATTGATCAGGCTCATCTGAAAAACTGACATGAAGGAGTTTTCACTAGCCACTTCAGAGAGACTAGAAGGTCACTGATGACAAGAAGGGGGAGTATGGGAAGACTGAGGCACAGTTAAGGAGGGTGATCTTGTACATCTCAGAAGACCTCTTGAAAAAGCCCCATACAAGACTCACAGTGAAGAAAATAAAGAAGGGGAGGGTGTGTAGGTTTTCTGCTCTGTATTTTTGTTCTGGCTGTAAATGTGAAAACAGTATTAGAAATTGTTGAGACCCTTGGCTTTCATGAGTTTCAATTACTCTGTATCCTTGGAGAGGTGTATTGTAAATCATAGTAATCACATGCCTGGACTTCTGGAAAATGAGTGTCCTCAGGGTATACATCTGGAAGAGAGGCATTAGTCCTAGGACCTTGGCAGTCAGATTAGAAATTCCTAGTCCTCGAGACTGATGTTAAACAGAGGACCTTCAAGACACCGTATTTAAAAATCCAAAGACAGACTCAGTGATTGGACTTCACTGAGATTCAAAAAGCTTAAAAATTCATGTGTGCAGTGGGAGAGGGAGCCAAACAGCAGCCTCCTGAATGGTCAACAAAGGCTGCTCAATGATGGCTTGGACAAAACAATGCAGTCAGATACCTTTAAAGCAAAGCACAACAACAGAAGCATTATTTTAGAGTGAAAAGCAGCAGCTTAGCCCAAGTCAAAACAACAAAGCCCTTAAGCTTTGGCCAGACACCAAAGACCCCTGTTTCATTTTTGGGTTGTTTTCATTTTCTGTACTGTGAAACCAGCCTGTCTTCTTGTTACTCCATTTCAGCCGCAACTATTTTAGAAATAATTGCCTCACATAAATCTCTTCCTGGTGTCTGTTGTTGCTGCCCTCCTTCCCTGTCTGCAGAAGCATAGAGAACCCTTTGATCAACTCACTATGTAAAATAAAGAAACAAACCCACCTATTTATTTTTCTCATCACCAGTTAATAAAAAATTACATTTTCAGTATCAGGTGATATCTTGTGTTACGACATTATGCTTTTTCCTTCTATCTACCTGTCATTTACGAGGGTCAGTTTCGGTGACAATATAAAGTGATGGAAAGCAGTCAAGCTGAAAGATCATAAATAAGTGTAAATGATAAAAAAAAGTGTTTACAGTAAGGCACTGGTTACATGATCTTTGTAACTGGTTACATTTCTCCCTGGTGTCAGTGGGATGCTTCTTGGTTGAATGGTAATGTGCGGGCGTGAGGGCTGCGGGCTCCTGGGGGCTGAGGTGCTGGGGAATGCTGGGCAGGGTCAGTTAGCTGGTTGTGCCCTCAGGACCCTGGAAGGTAAGCCAGATCAGCCTATAGATCTAACTAAAACCTAAACTGACCACAGAAAGATTAAAAAAAAAAATCAAAACAAGCAGCAGTTTTTAAGTGATCATGTTCCCATAATCTTGGTCCTTTTGTTTATATAACTTCAAAATTTTTCTTCTGAATTATTGCTGTTGCTGCAGCATGTACATATACTGCATATAAATATGCAGTTGAAACATATTTCTGAGCACTTAGAGCCTGCAAGGAACGTGTACTTTTGTGTCCCAAAAAGTATGAATAAATAGAGTAAGAGAAGTTATCATATATAGATGTTAAACTTCAAAAGCCCAAGAGATTCAAAGAAGTACCTAATAGTCTGATTCTTTATGCTTAAAAAAATAAAAATAAACATAAAAATAACTTTATTAAGCAGATTCTCCTGGTTGTCTTACAGGAACAGACTTTCTCCTGTGTTTCAGTGTTTCCTGTTTTAATCTGCTCAGAAAATTCAGTGACAGAATCATTTCCATTGTATGTCTGCCTGTGCCTCTTTCCTAAAAGCAGAAAGCACTGCAAAGGCACCTAAATGACAAATAAATAAAAGCTCAAAACGTGCACAAGTTTCTTTAACCTCTGGAAAAGCTTGGGGTTACTCTTAAGTTAACTGTGTGGCTTTTCCTAGCCCAGGTGATAATTCCTTTAAAAGCTTTTAATGTGAAATAAAGAATCAGCAGGCCATTTTCATTTAGGATGAGGAATTTTCAAGGCAAATAACAGAGCTATTTGTACAAGCTGAGCAAATATTAGAATGTATAAGAGGAAACAAACCCAAGGGAATCAAAGTTAATGTCATGAACCACTACAAATCTGGAGGGAGTAATGAGGGAGAATCTACAACAGCTAGTTTAAAGCTAAAACTCCTTTGAATGTACTTTTGTTGGACCCTAATTAGCTTAGGGTCTTTCAGAAACACTCAGGAAACTGTCATCAAGCTATTGTAAAGAAGAACAAAAAGTTAAAAATGTCATTAGAATGATTAAAAAAAAAAAAATGCAAAGAGCTAGTTCAAAGTCTAACTTATTAATAGAGTGCCCATGACCCAGACTTCACCAAAATCTCCATTTTTACTAAGCCACTAAGAGCTGCACTTCAGAGTGGTGTTTATCTTGAAAGAGTAGATGACAGCTGCAGACATATAAGAAAGGCACTGTGTGTATTTAAAGCTTTTATGTCATCATTGTTATTGTCTTTCTGGAATAATTATACCTTGCATTCCCCTCGACGTTCACAGGCTGCAAGGGACTGTAACCACAGAACCCTTTTGTGACTTGACCAGGCCTATTTTAAGACTTCAGGAGGCAGTCATCAGTGTCCCCTTTGAAACAATGATTTGAGGGGCCAGAGACTGCACTTAAGATAGCACTGTATTTATGCTATAGGCATATATTTGGGATTTTGTAAATGCTGAGTAGGAGTCTGTATGTGCATCTACACGTGAGTCAGACAGAGCAGTGCATGGCGTGCACGCTCAACGCAGGCTCTGCCAGTAGAGCTCATGGTCACAGCAGACATCCCATTGCTTGCTCTCAGTACTGAAAGATTTTGCATTTGAACTGAAAAACTGGATTCGGTCCCTCACTCCAGCTGCCCAAGATGACAGAGCTTAGGATTTAGGCTGCAGCCGAAGGAACGGGGCTGAGACTTAGAAAACAGTGTCGCAGTTCTTGCAGAAGTTATTCTCAGACAGTGGTCTCAAAGCAAGCAAGCCCAGACTGCCCAGCGGGAAGGCATCATCACAACCTGCCCTGGGGAAAAAGTCTCACTTTGTATCATTGTTACAGAGCTCGGACTGAATTGAGCTGCCTTTTGTATTAGGACCAGCATGTGCCTCTGCCCTTTCCTGGATTTAACTCCCTTCGTAGGACAACTCAGATTCTGGGCTTGTAGGCATCCCTTCCCTCTGTGTTTTGGTGAGTGAATTTACATAATTCCTTTATCTTGACCCAGCTTCTATAAAGGAAAAGAGATCTTAAGCTGATTTAAGGGTGGAGTTATATGTGGCCAGCTCTGTGTAGACAAAGGCAGCAGTTATGGCTGTAGTAAACTATACATAGTGGCAAACAACCGTAGGTATTTTGTCTGGTTTTGGGTCCTGGAAAACCAAGCTGACTGTCACTACAGCTGAGGGAGCAGTCAGCACATGTGCTCTGGCAGCAGCTATGGGAGAGGAGAGAGGAGCCCCTCAGGAGCAGAAGTCATTGTCCACTTCTCCACCCCCAGATCCGCAGACTGATTGCAAAGCTGTTTGCTTCCTCCATTCTCTTCTGCTTTCTGGGTACAGAGAGCCCGACTTCTGTCAGATGGCAATATTTAGCTCTGCATACTCTTTTGAGAAGCCTCGAACTACCTCTGAATTTGTTATTTTTGCGATATAAATGATTGGCCTAAGTCGTTATCTTGGCTCACTTTGAGGACAATAGAAATCAGCCATTCCAGAGCTTCTATCCAGATCCCCATCCTAGGGATACTCTCTGGGCTACCCTATCCCAGGATCATAGAATCACAGCGCAATTTATGTTAAAAGGACCTTCAGAAGTCATCTAGTTGGACCCCCAGCTCAAAGTAGGCTTGGCTTTGAAGTTAGGTCTAGTTGCTGTAGACCTTGTCCAGCAGAATTTTGAGTACCTCCAAGATGGTGTCTAAGCCAGGTGGAAGGGGAGTGCTGTTCTCTGCCCTGTGTTTAGAGGGATCCTAGGCAGCTGCCTCAGACCGTATGCTAACTTTCAAATAGCTGAAAGGAGATAAGAAAAAATCCATTCCAGATTTCAAATTATGGTCTTGTAGCCCCCTTTCTGGCTGAGGCAGTGCCCCTGAAGAGTAAAGAATGAAAATGTGAGGTGGAAAAGCAAAGCTTAGGACCCCCATCAGGAGTTAGCATTTTGCTTTAGTTCTGCCTCAGTTGTGAAAGGCAAGATTTCAGCCACAGTTAGCATTTCCCAGTACTTTACTCTGGGTGGCTTCCCTTTCAGTGTGTAAGATTTGTGGACTGCCATTTTCAAGAATCTGCCTCCTGATTCTCTTTATGTAAAGGGTCCTGGACACTTAATTCAGGGATCAGGATTCTGCTCAGAGTCGTTGCAGCCATAATCTGCAGAGGTGCTGACATCTTATTATATCTAACCCTTTACTATGAAAGATTACAGTCTTCAATTCTTACCTATTTGAAATTGTACATAAGTTTTATTAGAACCTCAAACAGCTTTACATTGGTACCATTGTTTTATTATTTCAGAGATTTTTAAAAGAAGTTTTAATGTTATGGTAATGTATTTACTCCCTATTGATGGATGGTTTGCATCTCTGCCAAAGCTCAAGCAAGCTTGTAAGCATTAGAATGATTATTTTCCACTAATCTATTCCTTTAACTTTAAAGTAATTAGCTGAGTTGGGCAGCAAAATGGAACATTTCCTATAAGAGTCAGTAAATGGACTCTGTGTAAATGCAAAAGCTGATTACTTTGATATAAAGAGGACCATTATTCTTTGCACCTCTGGAGAGCTGCCTAACTTGAAAGCCTTATAATCTGATTTTCATAAATCCTATTTAACACATTATTATTTCCTTTTTAACAGCCAGCACCTAAAGCTATATCACTTTTCTCTGATGTTACCCCTTCTTTTTCATAACAGAATCCTACAGCCTACTTATGCATAATTTGGGTAATTGTCACAAAAATGCTATATTAAATCTAATCTTTTTACATTCATTTTCAATCAAGAACAATTAGAATCAAATGGCATACAGTTTACATTTTTACAATCATACTGACTCATATTTGTGTCAGATTTTAAAGTCCTTGCTCCAGAGAAAATCCAGTTCTTCTTTCCAACAATTCATGCCTCAGTAAGATTTCAGTAAGTTTAATCTTTGACCTGAAACAAAGTATGATGAAAAAGAGAGCAAGAAACTGATTAACAGTTCATTTTGGCAAGGTCCAGTGAACTGTGTTGAGTAATCAAGACACAAAGGACAGGCAAGGCAGAAAAAACACATTAAAAATAGAGACTGATATGAAATTCAAAAGGAACAATTTTTCCCAACTGAAGAAATTTTATCTGATCAGAAATCCATCCTGAAAAAACAGTTTCCAATGTATAACTCCCAGAGCTGCTTTATCCAGCTGTATTTTTAATGTAATAAGCAAATGCATTTCCCCAGCTTAAATTTGGTACTATTATACAGTCTAATGAAAATTAATGCTAGCAAGTCCCCCTTTATATTCAATATCAAAGTCCTTTGCTAAAAGAGTTCTGTATAGGACTCACAGGGTTTTCTAGTCCAGCATCTTGTCAGGTTTACCATTGTCACAGGCTTCATATAATCCCACACATAAATATAGCAAGCTTCACCTTGAAAAGAGTAGATGCTCCGGAGCAGAGATACCTCTCTGTTTGAAGGTTATTGGAAAACTTGTCTCATCTTTAGCTTCATTGTTCTTTCCAAATCTGCTTATTGGTATTTGTTGTGCCAATATTGTTCTTGAGGCACGTTAATTTTCTCTCCCTGGTGTTTACCTTGCTGCAGGATTTTTGTCAAAGTAAGCAAGCATTGCTTTTGCAGGCATGTGGCTGTGAATCTATTTCTTTTGCCTGTCTCATGAAGCAGCCACTCACATGGCACTTTGTCTACACTAATATGATCTGTCAGGGACTTACTGGCAGCAGACAACCTTAGCTTGGGCACTCTGTTAGACACCATCCACTACAGAGAGACAGACAGACAAAGAGACACGGAGAGGCAGAGGAAGAGACTTTAGCTGCCAAGTTTGGAGAGTGAGAAGACTTCTGGTCTTTACCTCTGCTCACATGGTCAAAGGTATGTCTTCTACACCTTCCTGCCCCTTACCCCTGCCTACCAATTTTTATCCTTATTTCAGAACAAATTTTCAAACTGATCCCTAGTTTATTTTTATGCCCACTTGTTAACAAATTTGTGCCTGTGCCCAAAAAACAGAAAGGAGTTTCTCCTAGAAGAAAAGAACAGAACACATATGCAATGATGTTCTGAAACAATGTCTGGGTTGTCTTAAAGGTATTACTTTAGAGCTGACAGTGTTTGTTATGGTTTCCAGCCTCCACATGATTTTATGATAGTTTCCTCACACTGTACAATTTCTTGTTGCACAGACTGAAAATTTTATGAGAATAATCCATGTATTGGAGAGGACTTCTTATGAGCTGAAGATCACAGTTGACTGGGAACATATTCATTAGAAGACGGAGTTGTAGATAGGTTCCTGAAAAATTTAAAAAAAAGTCTGAAGCAGAGGTTGTCCCCTAGGTTCTAATGACTTCTGAGATATGCTGACTACTGGTGTGACTAGCACAGAGGACTTTTGCATCTGTGCAGTCGCAATGCCTTCTTATTCCTCTTCCTTCTGCTCCATGGCCAAGCAGTTGCTGTTCTTTAAGTACTAAGAATCTGTCATTGCCCTTTATTGAAACTAATTATTGACTAAAAAGTGAGTACAACCATTATTAAATTACAGTGCTACTTTTAACTCTACTTTATAAACTTCAAGTTTGGGGGTTTTTAAAATTATTTTTAATCTACTTCCCTGCTCATACTAAGGACGAAGGTAGATTTTTTTTGTTAACACAAAGTGGGCCAGGAAATGACTGATTTTATCATAGCAGATATTTCACTGTTTGTCTTCCTGATGTGGTATGGTGGAGTAGAAGATTAAACTCCTGCATTGTGAAAATAAGAACTTAAAAGTCCAAAGGGTGAAGGGTCTTGGAAAACATACACTTACTGATTTGAACAAGTGGAATTCCTGTGACTGCATTGAATAGCATCATGTCCTTTAATCACCAGAGTAAAAAGATGGCTGCTCCCTTTTTCAGGCTGCTTCCCATAATAGCTCTTCACTTAAGGAGCCTTAGCATTCCCTATTCACTTCATTCACCTGTTAGAAAGAACTCAGTTGTTCACATATGAAAATAATTTATGAAGGTAAATTTGTGAGTTAATTGAGAAAAATAAGTGGAAAACTCATCAAAGTACTATTCAAGATGAAAAAAAAAAACCCCACCTCCCGAACTCTGCAATTTTTACCTTTCAGAAGGAGAGGTGAATAATCTTTCTTGATCTTGAAGAAGTATGTAGGTTGTATAGCAGCCATGCCTATTCCCAGCTTCTTCAGTGAGCTGATTTCAGAACAAAAAGGAAGCATTTGTCTTCCTCCCACTACTCTTTTGCTACCTACAGCTATTTAGTGCCTCCTTCATTTGCTATTTAGTGACATTCATCTAGTCACTCCAGTTCTTTAATGTTAATCTCTTTTTAATCAAATCAGCCCATATGTCAATTATTTATCAATTCTTTAAATTTTCTTCTGAGCTCCTTCTGACTTTTAATTTTTTTCAGTTAAGAGGATTTTTGTAGGACGCTTAAAATAATTACACTTGTATTCACCAACTATATTCCTAATTAGCAATGATTGCTTTTCTAAGGTCTGTGGATGACAAGGTGCTGAGTACAACAGCTTTCACATTTAATAAGAAAAAGGAGTCACTAAAGTTTAACAGGTTTTTTTGTGGGTTTTGGTTGTGTTGGGTTTTTTTTAAACATTATCAGAGCAGACTGTGTTTCCATGTTCCATCTAGCTCTAGTAATTGTAACATCTGGACTTACATACACTTACTCAAGATAATAATTTTATTTCTGTCACTTAAACTACTATGTACATATATTTGTACCATGGATAACATAGATATATACTACCAAGTCTTATGATCAAGATTTGAAAAAAATGTGGAATGCAAATTTATATACAGTGTTTTGGTCTTTTTTAAAAAATGCTTATTTCTCAGGATATTGTTTTACTTTGATGCATAAGTGTGGATTATAAAAGACAAAGCCAGTTATTCAGAATAAAGCTGTTTAAAGAGAAAGGATTGTGAAACTCTCACCTGAAACGTTTACCTTTTCTCTAATCTGAGCTTGTCTAACTGCAACTTCCTGCTGCTGAAATTAAGTCATTATTTCCTAGATTTTCTTTTTCCTCTGTACACATATTTAATCTTTGAGATCAGCCTTCTCGAAGCAGACTGACTCCAGATATCTCTGCCTTCAGGTCATGCATTTCAATGCAATTGCCATTCTTGTGGTTAAGGTCTGAAAACCCAATAGTTTTTCACCACTTTTCTTGAATTTGGGATGCAGTGTACAGCTGAACACAGATTTCTGGACTAATCCAAAAGCAAAATAGCTTCTCCATTGTTCCTTAGTAACTGCCTATAAATTCAAGGTTTAGCTGAGCCCTTTTGCTCCTGCCTTGCATTGGGAGCTCGTGTTCAGATGGCTATGAACCATCCCAAGATATTTTCCTGGACAGAGTCTATGGGGTTGCCCATTCTTGGAAAAATAATGTGGATAACAATGCCTGCTAACATGGGAATGTCAGTGTGTGTGAATACCCGAAACTGTCTGAGTGGGCATTTGCCCAAAACAGGTTACACTGAAGAGCAAGATGACCCCTCCACTCCCATTTCAACCTGTCTAGGCCAGACAGGGCTTCTTCCCTGCCGGACACCAGGAGCAGCATTCCAGCCAACTGACCAACAGTGCAGGTGAGACAGCAATGGACCCACACTGGGGGGGGCATGTGGGAACTCCTGGGGTGATTTCTGGCTGGCATGTGCATTAATGGGTAGTAGGGAGCATCTCTGTACAGAAAAAGCGGGACCATCCACGTGTCCAAGAGGATGTGTTGTTTCTTCTTTTTACAGAAGGTTCAGTTGCTTGGCCTTTTTATTACTAATTTTCCCTGCAGTGTGTCAGCTGTCAAATATTTAAAGATTTGCTCTCTACAACTACCTGAAGGGGGGTTGTAATGAGGTGGGTGCTGGTCTCTTCTGTCAGGTGGCTGATGATAGGACAAGAGGAAATGGCCTCAAGTTGTGGCAAGGGAGATTTAGGTTGGATATTAGGAAAAGTTTCTTTACTGAGGGGGTTGTCAGACATTGGAATAGGCTGCACAGGGAAGTGGTTGAGTCACCGTCCCTGGAGGTATTCAAAAAGCACGTAGACAAGGTACTCCAGAACATGGTTTAGTGGGCATGGATGATGGTTGGACTCGATGATCTTAAAGGTCTTTTCCAACCTAAATGATTCTATGATTCTAAGATTGCATACATTCTAGGAAAACAAAACCAAACAAAATCTGCGGTAGAAAATAAGACAATTTATCATTTTTTTCCTTCAAATGGTAAACTTCTAAAAGATTCTGAAATAGACTACCACTTGGCAAAAAAGCAGTGATGTATTAGCTCATCTAAAGTTACTAAGTGTGACTGTAACTGCGTCCCTAATCACACTACATGAATTCCTCTTCACCACTATGTGAACTCTGTTTGCTTCCTCTGTTTTTAATGATTTCATTTGTTCTTCCTTGTGTGCCTGGACAGCATTCTCCCAGTGACTTCTCATCCCTTTCTCACAAAACAGCTGCAAACGCAGATGTTCTGCAAAGCCTCCCATCTGTAGGGATCTTGGGACAGATTCTCAACTGCTGTAAATTGCCTGAGTACCACTTAAGTGTATAAGACTTGGCTGATTCACACCATCTGGCCCTTTGAGCCACTCTCTGTTTATTTGCATAATTGAACATATTGTTTCAGGCTCATGCTGTTTAACTGTAAGATTTCCTGGCCAGAGGCTCTCATAACAGCATACTGTACAGTCCCGAATAAACTTAAAGAGCTATATAAATAATGATTGTGATTGTCCATTTTCTTTTACCACTTCCTAAGCCTACCCCCAAAGAGCAGAGCTTTCTGTAGCTGAAGTTAGGTAGGACAGACTTAGGGCAAGTTCCTGGAAAAACTAATAGCACATCCTTTCTCAGACTTAGTGTCTAACTTGGCCTCTATAGACAAGAGAGTTAATACTGCAAGACCAACATTGAGGTTATTGACTTATTTTGTTATACTTCATGCTTTGCTCTTACCTTTCCTATTCAGCTTGGTTAGATCATTGTTTTACTGAATTGTGTCACCTTCACTAGCCTTACTTTTTCTAAAGGGCTTCAGAAAGATTCTACTAACCCAGTACAAAAGTAGAGTGTAGCCCATTATCATTAACTGGTACAGTGAACAGCCCCCACCCTAGATCTAGAGAACATGAGCATCCTGTTCCCTTTGCCATTTTATACCAGGTGAACAAAAGGAAAAAGTATCAAGAAGAGGTGGATTATAGTTTCTTACTTGGCTTATACTTTCTTAGCCTTCTTAAACAGGGACAAATCAGCACTGTTAACCTATGCAAAGAGAAAAAATTATAAAATCTGGGAGATCTTTTCTTTTTACTGCAGAAAAATCCTGTATTGTTGATCCCTTATCTCTTCTAGGACAAAGGAAAGTACTGAATGAGTATGCCACTGTCTTATTCAATTTTACATGGTAACCAAAAATGCCCCATTTTCTCCCCTCATCATAGAAGTCTGTGTATGAGTGTCTGACTGGGACCAGCAGTGGGAAGTATGGCTGGAGGAACCTCATGCCCCTTATACTCACTTCATACTGTGTGCCCATGTGCGTTCCTAGGAGGTAGGCAGCCAGACTCCAAACTGTTCTCTACATGAGGGACTAAAACCCACAGGTCCCTCAGTTTCCTAATCATCGCAATGAAGAAATACGGGTGTTTTATTTGTCTTTTAAATGTGTGCATGGAGCTGCAACTCCGCTGTTACTGTGCGTATTCTGCTCAGAACAGTGCTTTGCTGTTTCACAATGTCTTCATAGACTTCCACTTTGTTCCTTCCTAACAGAAATATTTCCTTTTTCTGAATATAACTTATGTAAACAGTCTGGGTTTTTTTATTTTGCTTCTATTGATTAAAAGCTATTTTTTGTGTGGCTTCCTGTGAGGCATCCTGAAACCTGAATTCTTGCATTCTTTTCTCTGTAATGTCTGTGACAACATGAAGTGTCATAACAGAATTTATTTCACATTGCAGTGTCAATCAGACTGATAAGACAGAGTCATGAGAATCAGCAAATTTCTCCTCAGTCTCTCTTCCTAGAAGTTTTAAAAGTATCTTTGATATCTAAGGCATAGAAGAAATATAGAACATATAGACATGAATGTGATATGAAGAGAACTAACAAGATCTATATAAAGTAAAAATGCTACTGTTTCCCATCAAAATGTTTTGCAGAAATCAGATTTATACTGTTAATATTATGTAAGGTATTGTAGTACTATTTATAATACTGCAGTATTTGATATCTATGGTGTTACGGTATTTAAAACTTAAGCTGTGATTTTCCAATAGTATGTATTTATATGTACGTATGGATTTAAATATTTCTTTTCAGGTAATGGCAAGATAAGAAAAATCAGAGCAATACAAAATGATTTATAAATATATTTAAAATAAAACTGAAATAAGTTTCAAAACAAAGTTATCCTGAACTTTTTAAAATCAGGGTATTGCATAAATTATGATAAAATTTTCCATAATTTTTCCAAAAAAACCCTGCAAACCACCAGAGATAAAAATGGTGGTTTGGGGGGGGATATGTTTGGGTTTTTTGTTTCGTTGGTTTTGGGATGGTTGGTTTTTTTTTTTTGTTAGGGTAGCAAATTCTTTTAATCCAATAAGTTTGGAAAATATAGGATACATGAATTAAATATTTGGTTTGGTTTAGTTACATTTTTTTGCAACAGTTGTTTTGGCCAAAATATTTTTTCTATGTCAGCCCAGAACTCCATACTAACACCACAAATCCTAGTACTGTAAGAATGTATATATTTAACTTGTAATATCTGAGTAGTTTTATGGATTTCAACAGAACTTGCTTCACATGGTTTTGCTATGTAAACTTCTAGAGAACTTGAAGATAGTGAAGAAGGAAAGTTTCTTTCCCAGTGGAATTAAATTATCCTACATTGTTATTTTCTCTGTAAATGAGGCAGCTACAGGGTAGTATCATAAAATTGCATATTCTAGACAACAGGAACAAAAATGTTCTTCCATCTCTATATAATTAATGTTCTGCACAGCAGGTGGCAATTGCATCTCATTCCTTAAGCTTTTTTTCATGTGCCACAATTTTTTAAAATGCTATTTACTGAACATAAATGATTTACAAGTAGTAACCTGTAAATCATTCTTTTCCCTGTTGCATCCACTATTAATTTTGGACATAACCAAGGAATACTGGAGAGAATGCCACTCAACTGGACACAAATTCTAGGTGTTTTATTATTCTTTTTTAGCCCACCTGTGGAATGCACCAGGTATAGCAGAATCCTGCCACACACATTCCAATCCTTTTTGATTTTCTATATATAGGGAAAGAAGAACATAGAAATTATATGGCCAGAGGTTTTGAGTCTTAAGGTAAAATATTGCTTGGTTAAAATCCTTTCGAGCCATGATTTCAATGGTTTAGTTGTGTCACTAAGTTTTTTATTGTCCCATAAAGGCACAGCATTTCATAATGGGCACCATAGAAAAACTTCCAGCAACAACTTGGTGTGCAGTGGAAGAAAGCAGTGATGGCATTCATCTAAGGGCTGCAGCAACCACCACTCTGTGTGTGCATGCACTTCTGCAGGCTGCTGCAGAGTATGTTTAGAGCAGGAATCCTTCACATCACTGTCCCCTTTGGGCATTCTGACACTCATCATCCATTTCAACATTTTGTTGTTGTGGTAATTCTTCTAATTTTCTTTGTTCAGTGACTCTAATGTTGTGAAACAATACAGACTTTAGGACTGTGTGGTTATTCCTTGATCCTATCAACTTTTTCCTTAACGAGACAAGATGTAGATGTTTAAAAAATGGTACCTGCCTATATAACTCCTTCCAGATACAGTCAGCTCAAGACCAAGTTGCTGCTTCTCTTCCTCCCGGAGAAGAGGAATTAGGATGCAGGTCCTGTAGACCTCAGACATGCCAGTGCAGGGTGGGGAAGGGAGAGAGGCATAAAATTTGCTGCTGAAAATCCCAGAGCTGTCATTCTCACAGCTAGTGGAGAGGAGAGAGGGAATTCCCCAAATCTCTTCCAATTCTAAAGTAGGGATACTACAAAGCAAACTAGATTTAGTGCCTAACTGGTAAAACAAATAAAAAGGATATGTCCACTTTAATGTCTTTACTTGAATCTGGAGCACACTAAAGCAAATATCCTGGCAGTCCCCATTTTCTCAGTTTTGGTTCTTATTGCATGGAGGACTCAGAGCAGACAAACTGGATTTCATTTGGGTAAAACAAGCCAGAAGGTGCATTCCCAAATTGCATGTAAAGCAGTCCAGCTGCTGAGGACTCTCGGTGCATGGGACCAGACTGGAGATAGTTCAAAGCAAAGCATCCTTAACCACATACAGCATAGACATCAGGTCCTTAACACCATCTGGTGATTTCTGCAGATACATTCCCAATACTTCCTAAGGAAGACAGAAATGATGACATGTCATCTGGACTTCCCCTGTAGCTCAATAGAAAGATTTTTGTTTTACTTTACCCTCTGCTTTACTTTCTTATTCAGCAATATGCAATCCAGCTGAGGAAATATTGCCAGGCGTTCATATATATTCTTTCTAGATTTCGCTCCTTTTTTTTTTTTTTTTGACTCTAAGAAAGGGAAGATAATGTTTAAGTGAAGGCCCTGGCTGCAAGGCAGGGTGTCCAGATTCTATTCATAGGTCTATAAAACTTTTTGGGTGAGTGACTAACTTGACAGCAGCAAAGTTTTTCATCTATAAAAAGGATTATAATACTTGTCTACTCTGTAAGGATTCTGGGAAGATGAATAAACGAATGTTGAAATGACTTTAATGAGAGATATAGTAAGCCCACACAAAATCAAAATTTAAATTTTATATTTATCTTTCCTCATATGTATTTAGGCAAAGTTGAATAGGGAAATTTCTATTTGCAGAGTTTTTAGAAGAAATCAGATGCTTCAGATGACAAGAATTTCAAAGAGAAGAACCACTGCTGTCAGATTATTTTGTAGAGAGAATAGTTAGAAAGCCAAAAAAGAAGGGATGCTCTGGAATTTATGAGTACAGAACTAATTTTTTAAAAAGAAAACACTGAATACTGCTTAGATATTTCACATAACAGTGTCTGTACCTTCAGGAACAGATTTTGGGTTCTAAAATTGCATAGCATGGAAGTGTCTACCTCTGCCTTACCTAAGTACTGGAATTGTGCTGGATTTCAGGCACAGCTTTTGTTGTATCTTAACTATCACGATGACTGGGGACTATGAAGGACCAAACACTTCCCAGACATGTGACATGTGAGAGGTCTCCTCCTAGACAAGTGCAAGCAGTAGGGCATGCTCCTCAGTTATGTTTGTGAGACAGAAAGCAGAACTGTTGGAGAAGCTAGTTAGCAGGGTTTGCACAATGCTGGGTCAGAGGTTATGTGCTCTGGGGTGCTCAGAGCTTGGCTGAAGCGGATACCTGACTGTCTGAGGCACATATACCCATACACAATTACCATGTGGGATTTCGATTCTGCTGTGGGCCGTGCTCTTGAAAGCTGGGCAAAGTGGTGTCCAAAAAGTACATGTCAAAGTTTTTCATGACAGCTAGCCCCTGGACACTTCAGTAAACATATCTTCATGAAAACAAAACCTGAAGAATTCCTGACCAGTGTTGAAAAAGTCAGTAATTACCACTGGTTGAAGCACAATTGTATTTGGGTTTTTTGGGGGTGTAGAATATCTGCTCTTTTTAAAAGAAGATGTATCGGTTGCATGATAATATTTGACAAATGTCAAGTTTCTGAAGGTTTTAGCATTAAGACCCTCTTAAGAAATTTCTTCTGGGTAATTTTTTTCCGTTACTGAAGGAGTTGAACTGATGTTTTTACTGTGATACCTTTGAGCAACACTCTTACTTATAAATAGCCTTACTATTAACCTCTTTTCTCTCCTTTTGTGACTCTGGATATAGTTTCCTCTCTTTTGTAAGCAATGAGTGTTGTTACATGCTGGAGGCTATGTTATGCTATAGCATTTATATAAATCAGCAGAATGGAAACATTAAAGACCAGTTCCAGATCTAGGGAAGCCTGAATATACAAGATAGTGTCTTTTGGAAAACTCGAGTTTTAAAGTCCTGTCATGAAGAAATCCTTACTGATGTTGGACAGAATCAGTTCAACTGTCTGTCTGTCACTCTACAGCTGAGCAGATCTAGCTCTGGAACAGGCAGGCAAGAAGGGCAGTAAGAATGTCTTTTTGCCCTCTGAAGGTTATTAAGGCCTTCAAAACTTTTTGAGAAGAGGCTTTTACTTTGTAACTCTGAAGACTGAATATCAGCAGTATTTAAGGTGGAATAAGGGCAGTGATGCTCTACTATCCCCACATAACCACCCACACTTTTCCAACAGTGTGTAAAAGAAGAGGTATCACTGATACCTAGGATTGTCTGGACATGCAACTAGGTAGAATTGAGCACCCTAAAAGGTGTTCAGTTTCCTACTTTGCTTTTAGTAAAGTCCATACGAATCTAACCATCATTTTGGTTCTAGTGGATCTTGAAATTTCCACCCAGAAATTATCCCAGTCAGCATATAATAAATTTTAATAAAATAGAATGACAGGTCTTAGCTGATATAAATAAGGATAAATCTTGTCTTTACTGATAGCTAATTTTTAATTTGTGTCACAAAGCTTCCTCCTGATTACAAGTTCTATTTTACAATAGGTACAGTGTTCTGACCTGCTGGTATCTGGCACCCTGTGGCAATCTAGTGTTTTTGCTGAATTTGACATGCAATCACATCAACATCATAAGCTGAAAATGTAGATTCCTGAAAGACTGTAGTATTTTATTCTGATAACTGTAATATATTTTAAGTGGCAGTCATCACAGGACCACAACTAAAATATGCCTTTGATTTTAAAAGCTGGAAGATTTACTTTCTTTATGACATGAATTAATAAAGTTGCACTGTGCTCTGTTGTGACTTGTCAGAATTAGACGCCTTTATTACCTTGGAAAGACAGATCGATTCTTACAATAAAATCCATCTGTCTTTGAGTACCAAACATTAGTAGATATGGAACCTACAGGTCACCATCCTGGGCTGCATGTGGGTTTTGGCTGCCTCATTTTCTTTGAACAGCAAAGAAGTAAAAATCCTGTTTTACAGCAAAAGGTATTTCAGTGCCAACACTTTTTTGATTATGTTAAAGTAACAGACAGCAAAGGAAAGTTGTGTTCATTTAAACCTTAAAGCAATACTAGACTCATGAAACAGTGTGTAAAGCCTGTTAAAATGGAGGAAGAACTGCAGTTGCTTTTCAGCTAGTCTTTCAAAAGAATAATTTTTGAATTGCCCCAAGTATGATGATCAGAAATATCCCCTTCATTGTCTTCCATGGTGAGAAAGTGTTGACTATAGTTTCATGAAAATAAAAAGAGCCTAAATGTTTAATAAGACCCAAAGGATTTGTTTTTTAATTGTTTAATAAGGCAAAAATAATGTGAAGGAAGAAGAGAATTGAGGTCTTGCACTTTCTTTATATCAGGCTGTTATTGAAAAAGAATTAATAGCTTGTATTTTGTTGGAGGAGCCTTGTATTTTATTGGAGCCGTATACCAGATGCATTATCAAAATTAAAAAGTTAGACAAGCCAGACACACTTAATATAATTATTTAATGTTTAATCTTGTCGTATAATACTGTTAAAGTATTTAAGGTTGAAATTTCATCAGATCTTTAACAGGATTATCTAAGTAATGGTTGGGAGATTAATAAAGAGTACTTCCCCACCATTTTCATACCCAGTCAAAATGTTGGAAGTGTTAATGATTCACTAGGTGTCACTCTTATCTCTATGAAACTGCTGATCAAGGACTATTCCAGCATGGCAAGAGACAACATTCCCTGCTGGAAATGCCATCTCTCAGCTGGAATATAAAGCCATAGCCCTAGTTACCTGTAATCATTAAGAAGTCCACACCCTTTTTCAAATGAGCAGGAACATTGTTACTCATAGCAGATTGCAAGTTGTCATAATTGCATTCTTGCTGGCTTAAATATTTCTCTGTATTGTAAATCAAATATTATTCACATTTCTTTCTAAAACCAGTTTTGGCATATACAGTCAGCTGCATTATTCCTTACACAAAGGCACCCATTGTCAATGGTTAAAAGCTTATATTGAGAGAGACGGTACCTCATTTAATAAAGCATTAAGATATGTTACATTTTGAAAATGACAGACAATATGTAATAAATATTCCATAGCATATGGAATATGTAAGCATAACACATATATGCCCCAGAATCTGGCTATGGTTGGAACTGTGAAATTGCAGTGGGGTACTTTTTTCCTTTTGGCAAGTAGTTCTGAAACTTGTAGCAAAAGTAGAATAAGTAGAATATAACTGTTCATTTATTGGCTTCCCTGCCGCCCCGCCTCTACACACACAGGTAAGAAAATCTTTCAATATCCACAGAGCTCCTACAGGAGGAAACAGTCTTGATTTAACTAGTAGGTCCATTCCGAGGGACCTCATTCACCATCGAGGAGACCCAGCTCAGCCTCCCACCTTTCAGAAAAAAATTTATTTGTTCTCACTGTCTTCTGCCAGAGCTGTTTGTCTTTGCATGGACCTACAGAGAACCTTTCTCTACCTTAGTTTTCAGAACCATTATAAGGAAGGTAAGGCAAAGTGTGCTCCAGTCTGTTCTCCAATAAACAGCTCCAATGTTAAGCAAGCATGAGAAAGACCCATCCAGAAATGCATTCATCCACTGGTTAAGAAATATTGGGCTTAGGCTCCAGTGTATACATGTAGGGTTGAGATTTCACAACTGTGAATGTCATTAAGGACTGATTAACTCTGCTCCTATGCTGTGAATTTAGCCTTTTGTTTATTTGGCCAATATTAGAAGGACTCCAAAATGAAAGATTTTTCCCTATAATTTTCATGAAAAGAAAACTCCAAACAAAAAATTATTTCTGGTCCATTTGTCTCTCTGTATATATATTTTTAAGCAAGATAGAGATAAAGACAGGTTAAGTTTGACATTAAGATTGGCTAGTCTATTGTTCATGAGGCTTCAGACAGAATATCCAGCTTTATATTTGTCCCTTTTTAAATTGTGACATGCATTGGATGATTTTTGGACTCAGAAAAGAGATTTGTATTAGGTTTTTACAGTTTTAGCTTATTACTTTTTCTAATCATGGATCATGTTCCATTCCTGTGATAGGAAACAGATTTGTGGAAGAAAGCAATCTACATAATAATTAAGGTAAGACAGTATTACAGGAAACCAGATTGTTATTTGTAGAAGTCTTCAAATAACATGGCTGCATTATTGATTCTATTGAGATAGTATCCACAGAACCATACGAGATTTATGTTTCTGTCTCCTGTTTGCTGCAAAAGTTGGTAAGACATAAATCTTCTCCTCAAATGCTTAAAATCTATGAACAGCTTAAATAGAGAAATGGACAGACAGGTAAAGGTCAGAATGATTATGACTACATGTCAGTTTAATTCTGGCTTCTCTTACTTATTCTTTTAGGACATGCCTACAAGTCAACAAATAAAAATGTAAAGACCTAGAGTTATTTTGCTGCTCAAATAAATCTGAATATTATCATGGGGCTATCCTATTCATCCTTTCCCTTTCTTATTGTTTAATGTCATTCCACTGCTCTTACCACCAAAAATTCTTCCTGATGTCCGAAATTTTCTTTAGAAACAAGTATTTCAGCAATAACCCAGGAAAAATTACAGCACTTTTTCTATATCCACCTGTTAGAATGGATGTAGGAAAAAGCCTTTATATTTTAGTTTTGTAAGAACTGGTTGAAGAGGATTTCCATAGGAAGAGAAGCTATGTCCCAGTAGATAAGCAGGAAGGAGGAGGTAGGAGAGCTCTGTTGCTATGTTACTCTGAAAACTCAAAATGCTGGATTTGGGAATATTCAATGAAGTCAATGGTGTATACGCTAAGGAATCAAGTCCTGGAGGATGGACTTCATTAAAGAATGGGGTGATACAGAGTAGGTGATGAGCCTAGCCCAGTCCGAGGTGAATGACATCAGTTTGATCCCTTTCAGAGATCCACTTCCATAACAAAGTGGAGAATGTCATTGTGAAAGTTTTGCTCAGCTACATCAATTAATATAGCTGTTCAGTTAATTAGCTCATCAGTAAGTTCTAAGCTAAATATCTCTGTAAAATCTGCATTGCAGAGTGGCTAGGTACACATTTCTGAAACATGGAATGTGAAGACATCCAAATTTGTTTAAACAAGCTTGAATTTTTGAAACTATTTCAAATCTAGTGTAACGGATCTTTTAAAATAGCTCAGTTTGGTATTTTTCTGTAAGATTCTGGAATCAGGGAAAATGGCAACAATGACAATTTCCATGTACTCAGTTGCTTCCTTCTTCATACTGAACATTTACAACTTAAAATCTGGATTCTTGTGTAATTACTCCAGTTATTATTTTGATCCTAGGAAGCAACTTATATACTCATACCATGCAGGAGTTCAAAGTTGTCTTTTGTAAAGGATGTTTAAAAACTGATAACCTGTATTAAGCAGTTGCAACATACCATTTAATTTCAGTGGATGCTTTCATAGTTCTAAGAAGTAATAGTTTCAAAAATGATTGAGGAGCTAATTTGAGAGACCTCAAAATAATCTTCAGAAAATGCTGAACACTCGAATTCATAAAAGTAGGCCTTTTTTTTTTGAGTGGTCCGTAATCAGTAACTTTGAAATCTTGCCCAGAGCCTTTTATTGAGACAACCTTATCCTCTGATCAATACTTCAGTACATATTCTTTTTTAAATTAAGCATAAATAATTAAGTAAGTTTGAAATAAACAGAGTACACATATTTTACTTTCCCTAGTAAAACTTTTCTATTTCAGCAAGCTATTTAGATTTTTGTGTACTTAAATGAAGCACAAATTTTAGCAATTTGTACAGACATCTAGTTCAGTGTCTGCTTGTGATAAAACCTTTGAATAGCCATGGCTTGGTGCTGAGACAGACCGTCACTTACAGAACAGGTGTGTTCATTTTGCTATGCAACATTAAAATTTCCTAAATCCATGCTGCAGGTTCTGATAGAAAATTGGAAAAAATATAATGCTATGAAGATAGATACCATAAATGGGAAATCAGAATATAGATCTTTCAGGAAGGTAAAGAACAAAGGCTTAAGGCAAACCTCTGCTACATTTCATCATGATAGCAACTATGATGTTTGTATCTTCAGAGCCTGAGCACAAGGACATTCCTCAGCAGAGCAGGACATGGAGCATTTCATCAAAATCTAATCAGTGGTATTACATTCCGTGTCTGGAATGTCTTGGAGTTGCTGAGATTTTGTCAGATTTGGCTGATGAAACCCTAGCAGTAACATTGTTTTAGGATCTGATGTTTTCCTGCTTGAGTATGTCCTGAGAATTCTGGTATTCTCAGTGTAATGGGACAAATCCAGCACCCATCTAAATCAAAGGAAAAGTCCTTCCTTGCTGCAGTAGAGTAGCATCAGCACATCATCTACTGTTGAATAACTGTAGGTATTTGAGATAGAAGGCTGCTGTCCTTTGTGTTCCTCTAGAGTCAGTAGGGACAGGCAGGTCTGAGTTAGGCATTGCCCTCTCAGAAGACCCTCCTTTAACAGCTGGAGAGAGAGGGAGAGACTTAAATCAGCAGGGAGCTGGAAGGCAGGTACTGAATCTGGCAATGCGAGCACTCGTGTGCTAAATATCCTTCAGTGGTTTAACTACTTGAGAACTCAATCACAGTTTTAGCTTTGGAATACCAATAAACAAATCATACCTACCAAAGGAGTGGTTTGATGGCTTTAGCCCTTTGATATGCTTATAGATAATGCTTTCAGATTAACTGTTTGCTTTTTCAGATTAGTAACATTTAAAATTACTGATAAATACATTTGCACATCTCTTACACTGCTCATTTATTGTGTTTATTTACAATTCAGGGTGTGTTGGTTGCTTAGAGAATGTCTACAGCATAGTTTTTCTCCAACACTTGGATAACTGTGCAAACAATGTCTGAGCTCAATATTCATATGTGCTAAACATTTTTGTTCACATAAGAATCATTGCTGTGATTTGAACTTCACTTTCGTTGAATGTTTGTGACATGAAGTTCACTGACAGGAAAAAAAACAACCAGTGTAATATGACCAGAGTATGCATCAAAAATGTCATTTGAATACTGCAGAAACTTTATCACTGTTTGCCTGTCTTGACTGAGGATTCAAAAATGTTTATTCTTATGAAAAATATGCAGGTTTCCAAGTACTTGTTGACTACTTGAACTATTTTTTGTGCAGTTTCTGTTCTGATAAAACCTTTGTGCAGTGACTCACCAATGTCTCAACCAACTGATGCATTGTGGTCTTATATGCTGCTGCTTGTTTTCTATCACAGAGAGAACAGTATACTATATAGCTTTTCATGGCAGTAAACCTTTAATGGTTGAACCTGTTCCTTTATCTTTCTTGATTTACAATTCAGAGCACAGTTTGCATTTAATAGAATAATAGGTATTGGGTTTTTGTTCTCAGAATCACCAGCTCTGCCAAGACTATCTTGATGCCATTTTAAATCATAGAGTGTTTTCATCCTTTCTGCTATGCGTAAAATGCACCTCTGGTTTCTCATAAACACAGTGGAGAAGAAAGTATGTCACTGAGACACATGATTGCTAGAAATTTAAAATATTGTTCATGTATATTTTTATGGAAAAATTGATTAAAAATATAAATACTGGTGCAAGTCACCAACTTCCATTTTGCAAGTGTAGTGGAACCCTAGGTAACTGGCATATTAACAGTAATTTCCTCCGGTATATCCTGGAACTCGCTAATTTAAACAGGTTGGTTAGCAATAAGCTAAATTGCTGCCACCTTTTCTCCTACTGCTGGTGTGGCCAACAAAATATTTTTTGTCCCAAATACAACTAATTAGGAGTTCCTGCTTTTGCTTTATCATATGCTAAAATACTCACTGTGAAAAAAATCAGTAACATACACAAGCAACCTGTAATTACACTTTTAAGTACTGCATTGCAATAAGACAAGCTCTTAGTGATCTGAAAAGTAATGTAATTTGGGTAAGGAGGTAGTGTTATCTTTTCAAGAGACAAGCTCACATTAGCAATGTTTGCATCACTAGAATAATATTTTGCAAATAAGTTTCACTGGGTAGTGAAAGCCTTATTATTGCATAAATGGGTGACTTCAAATTTTCTTTTTTGTTCGTGGCTTTTTGTTTTCTCAGATTAGTTAGCTGTCTTCCTAAGAGGCTGAACTGTATGTGAGTTCAAAAACTTGGCCAAGGACTATGAAAGAGCAGACCAGATATTTAAGATTGGACTTGGAGCAGAAGGCTAAATTTTCTGTCTGAAAATTTGACTGTATCACATTTGCCTAGAAAAAGGTAAAATTTACCTCAGTCTAGACTGTGAAGGATGTTTTATTTGTTGGCTAAAAGCCTATATCCTGAACACAGTATAAAAGTTTTCAAAGCACAGTGGCTGGCAGCAGAGCAGAAGGCAGCCCATTTACCTTGCCTGAGTGGGGCAAATAACATGAAACAAGCATGGCAGAAAGGGAAGGAGGAATGAGGGCAGAGACTTAAATCTTGAGAGGGAAGAAGGAAATATTGAAAAGGGTGGCTTGGAAAGCAAGACTGGAGGAAAGCGAGACTGGCGGCGATGGTATTAGTTTCAGTTCTTTAAAGCACTCATTTTAAAAACAAGATTTGAAGATTTTCAACTCAAAGCTTTGGCTGACTTGAAGTCCCATCACAAAAGCTTCTGACAATACCTGTATAGCACTTGGATGATTCTGCACCAGGGTTACACTGGTTATTGGCCCAGAAAGCATAGAGGAATATTGGGAATAATGGTTTCAAGGCTCCATTACATTGGAGTAATAATTTATAAAGCATTGTAAAGTATTAAAATTGGCAGAAAATAGAGCATAATCAAAAGGGGTTTTTACTCTGTTATATTTTAAACAGGGAAGACTGAAATCTACTCATGCCTTTTTCACCTTATTATGTTATGAGATGATGTATTTGCTTTGAGATAGACTACATATGCCCTGAAGCAAGAATTCCTGCACATGGGAAAGGGCTTCACTAAGTTACTGCTTAGAGAACGGATATTTTAGACACTAGTACAGACAGACAGGCACGTAGCAGGTCTAGCAGAGAAATGCAAACTGGAGAGGCTTCAGCCTCATGCTGAGGGAAGATACTGCACAGCAGCAGAATGGCAGCACCTTGTCACTATAAGTGGCAGAATTTGTTCCCATGCAAACACAAATGCACATAAACTCTTATTAAAAAGAGATAATTATATTGTGATATCCCACTTTTAAAGGTTTGCAAGGCCCTGGAATGGGCCATCATGCACAGACAAGTCCCACTGGAATTAAGTAGAACAGGAGAAAGAAAATTAGGCAAAACAGAAGAAAGAAAATGTTATCCTTACTTTATGTTTTAAAAATGCATAAAGTGGTTATTTGACCAGAACAGAAAATGAAATAATATCTTCATATGGCCAGCTCAGGATTATCATAACAAGAAAAACTTCTTTTTTTTTTTTTTTCCTATGTTCTTCTTGTCACTCTTGTCCATCCTTGTAATTCTGTATATTTGAGTAGGATGATTTTAATGCATAAGTGTATAACAGGAGTGGATTTAGTTATGGTACCCTGTGAAAAAAAAATGTGGGATTTTAGTGGAAAGGCTGAGATTTTAGAAGAAGAAAATCAGGATTTCAGTAAAGTTATAAAATATATGCAAACCCAATCTTGATCTTTAATTAGGTATTTTATACCATGCTGATAAAGTAATAATGATGATGGTGATTGTAAGGCAAGAGCTATGAACTAAGCATTTCAGAAGCATCACAGAATAAAGGTCCCCCAATCAAAGGGATCCCTTTTGGTAGGAATAGTGTTATTAAAAAAAAAGAAAAGAGTACGCCTATTGGATCTTTTCTTCCTACTTATTGTATCAGGCATAAATAACATAGTTCACTCATCTCTCTTCAGACTCTACCTGTCATTACAACTATTTTATATTATTATTCATTATTTATCATTTTGACATCCTAAATGCTAATTTGTATTATATTTTCCCAAATAAATAAATACATAGATTGTAATAATTTCAGTGCAATCAAATGGTGAAATATTCTAAATTCTCAAGGATTCTCTGTGTTTAAACAACTCATAGCTTGTGAAAAGGTGACTGAAGAGTGAACAAAGGAGGTAGGCTTCTTATTTAATACTTTGATTTCAAATTCCGAAGGGGTGCTATCATTTAGCTATGCTACCTTTTATCTATTTAGCTATGTTATCATGTACTGTCACCATAGCACAGTCTGTTATTATTTTTACTAGGTTTTAGTGAACTTTATTATTCCTGCCATGAATGAAATCTTATTACTTGTTTTTATTTAAAGTTAGAAAAAAAACCCTGAAATAGTTTTTGAGAAGATTTTGAAAAATCATGATGCCATTTGCATTGGTATTCTTGACAAAGAGTGCTTTGATTTCCAGATTGCTGTATTTCAGTTTGTTGAACACACACACAAAAAAAAATTGGCTCAGGTCAACTCAACACTAAATTTAACTTTTTGTGCTGTGATTTATTGCCTAAGAGCAACTGTATGCAGTTGGGAAACACTGTAATTCTGAGCTGACTCCAAACAATGTATAAATATTTATTTGTTTTTACACTTTTCTGACATTGTCTACTTCAAAAGCTGCTTAAGTGACTGAAATGTTCTCATTGCATTTAATGGGGCCTGGATCAGGGCTCACCTTAAGGAAATGGGAACTGCTGACACCAGTATATTCTACAACTAATTTTCAGTGCTGAGTATTCCAAGAAACTTGTACTTTTGGATTTTATTAATTTAACTTGAAGAGAAAAAAAACGCAACAAACACCTTTGGGGAAAAAAACCTGATTTTGAAAATCCTATGAGAACAAAGAATAATTTTACTTCAAATAGTGTATGTAATATCTTTTAGCAAAACAAGCTAATTTTAAGTTAAATATAAATACATTGTGAAGTCAGGTGTATTTATCAATATAATGACTATCTATAATGGGCTTTAAGGTCTTACTGCTTGCTACTACTTTCTCTTAGAGAAGAGTCTCTTCTTGATGAAGAGATGTGGTACAATGAATTTAGCAAGTAAGTTATTGTTGACATTTTGATTTATGGAAGTCTGACCTTAACTGTTGCTGCACTTCTGGAGGATCACTGTGTTTATGCTAAGAATCTCTACAGAAAACACTTTTTCTTCCTTTTAATTCCAATGATTCTGGCCAGATAGAAATAAAAGTTTACATATAATTTCATTCATACTGAATTTTTAGCTTTTTCTCTTTTAAATCTCCTACAATTAGACCCTCATTTTAGGGACATACATATGCTCACAACCTCGTGTGGATAATTCCACTTAAAGTCAGTAGGACTACTTGTACTTTTAAACTAAATGAAAGTATGTACAAGATCATCTATTAGAGATGATTTTCACTGAAGTCATTCACAGACAGCAGTTTTGATAGACTAATCAATGCTAACTGAAGCCTAAGGAAATAATGGTCCATCTGGGTATCCACAAAAACAGCTGAAGTAAAGATCAAGAGCTACTTTTACTCATGCTGAGAAAGTCTTTAATTCATGAGTCATCCTGCTGGTTTCAGTAAAGCTTTTGCTGGCACGTGATGTGAGCAGAGGAGGCAAAATTCTTAGTATGTGGTACAAAACCAGAGGCAATACCTGAATGCTTGCTTTTGCTGAGGAGCTTCTCTGGAAATTTCCCTTCAGCATTATGATTTAAATATTTTGTCATAATCGGGTGAGACCTATAAGTAAATAGATTTAGTTGCTTTTCCTGTAGCTCCAGATCAATTTTTGTTTTCCAAAAATGTTTTAGCAATATTTGCATATCTGTTAGCATACTGTATCTATCAACAACTTGATAGATGCCAAGAGTCATTTGGGCATTATCATTAATTCAGTTTTCAAAACCTGTTGCCATTTCACAGGATGCTTGGCTTATGAAAAGTAGTTACAGTGCACTCCAGTATAAAACTGGGCACAAGTATGCAAACTATGCAGCCACCCATTCCTTTATACAGGATGAAAAAACAAGGGCATGCCCTAAAACTTCTGGAATGCAGGAAGAGTAGTAATATATTCAAATTTAATGTAATCTTAAAAGTTTAGGAATTTCTGATTACCCATGAGGATATTGTAGTATGCTTTCCTTCTCTTCATTGCTGATGAGTTTCATTTTTATTTCCATTTTCCTTTCTCTTCTGGTTCTGATTTCTGTAACCATGTTTGGTATGCACATCTGTACTTCTAGACTTGGACACTAGTCAGTGATCAGCGGGTGGCAGCCTTTCCGAAACAGTACTATGCACCATGGTCGTGATCTGTTATTACTTACTTTTCCCATTTTGGGCCCCTCTTGAGCAAATCTGAGAGTGAGGTCCTGAGATCTAGTTAACAGTGGGATTTATGTGGTTGAATTAGGATGACATTATTAAAAAAAGCCAAAACAAAAAAAACAAAAACAAAAAAAGAGCACAAAAGCCCACCACAGTTGACAATGAACCCATGAGAAGCAAACCCAAAGAAATAATATTATTGAATCTTTGCCAAACAATACATTTCACAAAGGTCCCATTAATGGAAGAAGGAAAGAATTGATGCTTTTCTTCCCTTTTCCCTCCCTCCTTTTTGTTTGACAAGCAGTTCATAGATGCCTGTGAGCATTTATTCCTATTTTGTCCCTCATGCCACTGTGATGTACAATATTCTCCTGGGTCCCGGTGGGTTAGAATTAGGACTGGCAGGGGATGGTTTCATCACATTTTTTCATACATCTTATTTCCCTTCTTCTTCTGTCTCTGTGGGCTGCCTGTATAACCAATGGGGGGAAAAGAGCTCCCAGAGAGGGTGCTTCAGTGCAGAAAACCAATTGAATGCTCTGAATCTGTCTTTGGAGAAGCCTGTCTATCCATTGGTTATTCTTGGAGCCTGAGAAACTAGATTGCTTCTCATGTAACATGCTACTGCCTTATCTTAAATATATAACGCGAATAATATAATGTTCTATATACAATATATATATTATAATAGTATATTATTCTATATGTTCACATTATTTTATAATATGAATACTCCCCAGATCATGAGAACGCTCATCTGAAGACTTAGACACATGCATCAGAGCTTGATTCTTACCTGGGATAAATAAGCCAAACTTCAAAGCAGTTGAAGAGCTACAGTGCAGTATTGCTGCAAAGGATTCAGCAAAGTATTTTTGCCCCTTTCTAGCCACTAAGTAACCTGCTAATTTAACCAATAGCAGTGGAAGGTTTTCACCATGACTGCTGTTTCCAATAAATATTTCAAGGTTCTGAAGTGATTAACAAGGTTTAGATTGTTATACACTCACATTTGATACATACCATCTAGTGTTTATTACATCTAGCTTCTGTTTGGATGGCTACTAAGAGATCTAGAACTTGGTGCTGTTTGACAACAGGTAAAAAGAGCTACATGCAGTAAAAGATAATGTAAGATCGCAAACTGTGTGTGTTTTTAAAATAATTCGGCCAGACAGCATTAAAAGATTTTACATGAAAATACTACATTTTTGTAAAAAAACCCCCATATCTAGTCAACTGACTTGCAGCTTTGACAATTTCTTTTAGAAGAACACAGATATATTTCACAAAACCTTTTAGAAAATACTAATGTTTATGATGTTTGAAGCACAGCTGCTCTAGAGGCCAACATCTCCCAATATTAACAGGCCAAATGTGACATTTATTTCATAAGATTATCTCCTCAAATCCATCACCAATTTCATTATGGACCGGGAGCAGTTAGGTCAAGTCATTTTTTTTTTGCGGCTGCTTAGGCTATTTTATAAACACTGCCCTGAGTAAAAGCTGGCAAAGCCAATGGAAACTGTGATTCAGAGCTGTGATTCCACAGATTACTGAATCTTCTCACCTTGCTGGGTTTGTATTTTTTTACATGTCAGAGAAGTGTAGTGGGCGTCTGCAACAGCAACAAAATTAGGAAGAATTTACCAGGGTTGCTCAAAACCGGTTTGATAACTGAGGAGCATAAATAAGAAGCCAGGAAAATTACAGATGATGAGGAAAGAACAAAAAGGTTGTTGGAAAGAGGCCTGTGGTTGTTCAGCATGGAATGCGCACGTCTTTGTAATTGTGTTTAATTACCGTATTCTTACAAACGTTCATTTTAGCCCAGGGAGTAGAACTGAATTTTGAAAGGCATTTGGATATGGAAAGGAATGCAACAGAAAGACAGAGCCCTCATGGGCTGCATGCATACAGGATTAGGGCCTATTAAAAATAGTTTAAGAGAAGACATTTGGGCCTTCGCCCAGCAAAACAGTGATATACATGCTTAATTGTTAATGCTTTTTACCACATTCATACCTTCCTGCAATTACTGTCTCAGACCGGGGGAGGCAAAAGCTTGGGTTCAGGCACTTGTTTAAATGCTTTGCTGTGTCACAATCGAAGATGGTGTTTTAGACCAAATCTAGCACAACACTTCAGCTGCAATGTTTGACTTAGTAATGTGTAGTCCCACTGAAGGCAAACCCACACCCATACTGAATTCCTGGTTTGGCTGGTGCCAGAATGTGGTACTCCTTTCAAGAAAGAGGTGAGAGTGCAAGAAGGAAAAAAAAAAAAAAGAATGAGTGCATGGTTTCAGTGGTACTTGGCAATATCTGATTTCTGGCACTGTAAGCTTGAGTCTTAAAAAGAAAAGGACAGGAGTCCAGCTCCCAGATATAGCCATTTTGGGAAGCACTTCACATGCAGCTTAGGAGAACCGTCTTCCATGACTTCAAATTTTAGCTCTGTCCTTCACATCTTCTAGACAGTTATCTTTCTCCTTGTTCTCTTAATAGCCAGGATGATGTTTTTTCTATTACTAAGACGTGTGCCATGCAGCAGAACAGACTGATCAGTAGAGCAGTTTTGAACAGTCATCATTAATTTTTAGAACCTGAATTCTGATGTTCCCAACTTAAGATCCTCAGGACTTCCTGACTGGCAATAACTGCACCTCTAAGTTCAGGGTCACTGCACGTTTCTTTATACTTCTTCAAAGACAAAGACCTTTTGTAGGCAACAAAATAGCTATGAGACTGAAATGACCATGTACATTGCCAAAACAGGCTTCTTTTTTTTTTGTTTGATGAAGAAAAGAAATTGAAGTAATTTCTGCTAAAAATATTTCCATTACATTTACCATTGACCTGTTACGTCAGCCTTCTATAAAATGTCTAGACAGACAAACTGTATATAATGTGCTCAGTATCACTCAGCCTAGCAGGGGCTGTTTAAATGATATTGTTACGTTTATCAGGTACAAAAGTTACTCATCTATTGTGCAAAAGATAGTGTAGAAAGATTTGTAATTGCATCTTGAGGTAATAACAATTAGTTTCCTTTGTATTCGGGATGACTATGAACTGCAAATCTGGATCCATGCACCAGTAGGTGAAACCTTCACAGCAAGCCTGGGTTGCGTGTTGGATCCTGCTAAAGAGGTGAGCTCCCAGGGCTCAGCAGCTGACGCAATGCACACAAATCCCCGGGGTTAATATGCCCAAGGGGAATCTGCGTGCTATGCCTAGAGTCAAACCCTGAGCACATTGTCATCCAGATGCCTGAAAGTTTAAAGATGTTCTTCTCCACAGCATTAAAAAGTGAATTTGGGGAGTCACGAAATTATGAGGACCTCCTCAGTGGGACTTAGAGGGAGAGGCTCTTCCCCTAATTGTAATGTGTTTGATACCTGCCTTAGAATGGGATGAATCATTTTTTGCATTGACTACTTCAGGAACCTAGAAACTAGTTTAGGGGAAAAAATGAGTACTTACATGGCCACAAGTTCAGTGATACGATTTCTCTCTCTTATACTTAAGTATTGGGTAAATTCATTATCACCTGAACATGAAATGCTGGAAACAAATAAGTAGGCATATTTTTGTGTCATATGGCTCTACAACCGAAGGAAATATGAGAAATCAATCTCAGTCTTACTTCTTCAACAACATATTGAATCCAACTCTGACAAATAAATAGCTGTAAATCATCTTAAGGATATTGCGCAGAATCAAGACTAGACTGCCACAAGCAGGCAGATTATCTGGGGCTTCTTAGAGCTGTATGATTATTCTTTCATTTTTACTGTTTGATTATTGTTATTAGATGACTCTTTGGATAATTCTGAGTGAAATCAGAATTCTGCTTTATGCCAGATTTTTGGGCTTATTCAGCCTACCCCCATTCTATACCTGAACTTAATTTTTTTCCTTGAACAGTGCTATGAAACTGGCTAGATCTAACTGTCACCTCCTTTGCACAACTGTCTGTGTTCGACACACTTGGGAAAGGAAGACAAGACAAACAATTTCCTAGTCCTGTTCCTGCCCTTTCCACCTGTCTTGTGATGTAGCTAGCAATTTATGGGTACTTGTGATGACTTTGGCTCCAGAGCAAGTTACCTGAATACATGTACGTATGTGCTAGTGATAAATCCAGTGAGCCGTGTGTCTGAGCTTCAGTCAAGGCAGATTTGGGTAAGGCTTCAGTTCCCAAAACACAGGTGTTAATGCTGTTTGAGATGGCAGGAGAATCCAAGCCACAGAGCAATATACAACTCAGGGCTTACAGGTAATCTGCTATTTGTGAAATAGCCTGGAGACGACATGGTGCCTCCCACAGCACCTGCAATGCCACCAGCTGAATCTATTTAGGCAGCTGGAATCTACTCCAAGACAAGGGACTGTAATTTAGTTCTCCCTGAATAAGGCATCCCTGGCTGCTCGGGTGAATTGCCCTCTGGGTTCCCCTGGCTGTATTGCCTAGACATTCATAGCCTGTAGTGGCTCAGCTAGCTCACCTAGCTTAGTTATAGACACCCACGTATACACCCATGCTTAAGTTTTTCAGTCTCAAGCTGAATGCCACTGTAGATGAAGCATTCACTTGGGGACAAAACCTCCCCACCTGAAATTCATAAACTGACTCTTATTTTATCAGCCCACGGTAGAAGTGCTGTCATCCTGGCAAAATAATAAAATTCTTACTTGTTTGTCAGTTTATTTTTTCTCTGTTTTTATGCTATGATTCTTTCATGGGCCAGAAGATATTCCATAGCAGGCAAAGTGTATTTTCTCTCCTCTTGTTTTTGTTCAGTTCTTCCTGACAGAAATTGTGTTTAAAATATGTATTGCCAAACATGATGTAGCCAGGCAAATTGTGGTAACGGTTTTGCATATTTTAAATCATAGAAATGTTAACTTTTTTTAAAAAAAGGAATTAATGTACTAGTATTTACGCATCCAATGCATAACAGACTGAAATCATGAAATGTCTATGCACACACAAGCACAGAAGCCCATGTGATATATGTTCCCTCAGCAAAAAGATTTCATTATCTGAATCCAGAGGAGCTACTCAGGTGTTATTTTAGTTTACAATGCCCCATAACCTTTTCAACATCCATGTCCGGTACCTAGTCTTTATAGCAAAATATATGCATTTTGTTGTTCCTTTTCTGTCAGCTAAGCCTTACAATGGAAACTTTTGAATAAAAATCAGCTGGACCAGCTCTTTGTCATAGGTTATAGGCTGTTTCTCAGTCATCCATGCAATAACTTCACTAGCTATATTTCTTCATGTCCAAAAAGCACTGAAATTTATCCATTTAGAGGGCTGTTTTGTTAAATATTGTCAGATTTAATGACAACAAGGCTACTTATGTGCAGTGTTGTGAACAAAAGCACGGCTATTCTAAGCAGCATCTGTATTTGTTTAGTTATTTTTCCTTATAGCTTTGGTAAGTGATTTTGACTGGTTATTAAAAACTGTTCTGTGATCTTAGAACTTTATTGTCAAATCCAGTCAGCAGCAAAATCTGATTGGTGCTTCGCAGAATTCATGTCAAAACTGCAGAGGTTCCTCTAAATGTTAAGTGATTTATTGGTTTGCAATCAGAAATAATAAAAATAAACTAAAACAGAAGACAGCAGATAGGAGGACAATGAATATGTCTATTTTTCAGTCTTCCATACTTTTATGAGCTCGAAGTGAATTATTCCATATTCTGAATTCTTACCAAATATCTATAGGCATGTCTATTCCCTTACGAAATTGGACATCTGGAATACACATGTTCTTCTACAAAAATAATTCAAACTAAAAACACTTAGAGATTTGCACTGACAATCACATCATTGAAGCCATTCTTTTCTGTCCTTAATTATCCATTGATTAATTTTGCCACTACTACTAATGGGCAAAACAGTTGCCAGTTTTTACTTAGCACTATGCCTTATGCCTTATTATTATGCCTTATGCCAATGAGAATAAGCTTAAGGTCCTTTCACCAATAAACACTCCCACAGCATCACGATAGGTTAATCCTTTGTGAGAATGAGGACCAGCAAAGTTAGACAGGATGCCACATTGCATTTTGAGCTCAGAGGAGAAATTTGGGATCTTCCCTGAGGTCTTTTGGTCCATACTTCAAGATGACTGGAAGCTGTTGCAATCTCCAGGGCAAAATATGCACATCCTTTCTCTGCCCTCCTTACCACTGCAGCCTACCCATTTATTCGCCATTCTACTCTGTGAGAATCCTTCCCGTTATCCTTCACAGAGGTGGAAATTTGGGGGTGAGACACAAGGAGAATAGGTGAATGACACATAAAGAAATTTGCTTGAACTAAATAGCTTCTCTCAGTCCTCCAGGCTCTTTAATATTGTGAATTCCCCATGGAAATATGGTGGCTTTCCTTCCTGTTTGCCCACATACACCTGACAGTAGTATGACAAGCACAAGCCCCTTCTCTGAAGGCTTTCTTTGTGGCCACTTGGAGCATCCTCTTTCACAAATCACTGGGCTGAGTGGGGTCTTCTGTGGCAGGGCCCAGGATGGACAGCAAGAGTGTTTTGATAAGTGCCCTTGTGCTTCCTCAACCTTGTACCTCACAGTTATTAAATCCCCTTCATGTTGTTTTTCTTACTGAAGACAATGAAAAGAAGACATTCCAAGCAATGCAAGGGAAGACATAAACTTCTTGTCAAGGTATTTTGGATATCTAACTGCCTGTGTTGATATCATCTAGATCAGGACAGGCTGGGGACATGAGGGAGTAAATCTGCATGAGAATAGAAGAGAATGTTTCTTAATTGAAATTATATTTATTTTTCTTGTTTGCTTTTAGTTATCTAAGAACAGGTCAATGTCACATGCTTTTGTAATATGACCTGTTCTACAAATATGCCCAACCTGCCTGGGATACATATTTTTACATTTTATCTGTCACCAATACAAATCTATCTCCAAAAATAAATCCATTATGTTGTCAGAATACAAGTATTCTATTAGAATTGTGGGTGCGGGGTTTGGTTTTTTTTTTAAATCTCTTTGTGATTCTCAGTTTAAAGAGACTTTATTAGGTATATGCTACATCATTCTAGTTTCTCACCTGTGAAAGGATTCAGACGCAGCACTTCCAATTAAGGTAGTAAATCTTTTTCTTTGCCCAGCGAATAATAGCTTTACTGGACTAGAAAGGGGTTTTCACATTAAAAATAACTCTGGAGGAAAAGTGGAGGAGAGTATGGAAAAAGAGATGGGATAATGTTAGAAGCCATAGCTATATGTGGCTTCACATCAATATCAACATCTTGAGAATAAAGAAGGAGAACATTGATGCTACATCAGCCACAGATGTCATGCTCCAAAACAACTTTAGAGAAGCTTTGTCACTTATGATAGGGTAAAATTAAAGTAAAAAGTGGTGTTAGAAGCAAGCGTGATCCTGCAAACAACTTTGCCAGCAAACATACGACTTTATCAGATGTAGGTGGTCCTGAGCACTCTGGAGTTGCTTCAGCAAAGACTAATCATGTGCTTTATTTCAATGCATCTCTTGACAAAAATTCAATTACTTAAACTATTAATGTGTGCTTAAGTGCTTTAGTGGGTGAGAGCCAGACTAGTCTGCATCTTTCAGGATCAAGTCCTGGGTACCTCCTGCCTTGAGTTTCCCCTGTACTATGAATTATCACATTACTGAATGAGCTACACATAGTAATGAGCATTACATGCTGTTTGCATGGTAGCTGTTTGCATGGTAAGCTGTTAAATTGTCAAACAAGACAAAGTGTTTACACCACAACAGCAAAAATCAGTATTAAAATTATCTGAAAAAATAAATAATAGATTGAACCATGAAATTTATCCTTATTATAAAATATTTCATAATGGAGTGACCTGCTGTTTGTGTATAGCTGATGCTTTGTAATACGAGAACATTGTAGCCATTAATGGAAGAACTGGGGATTAAACTAGGAGAACAATAGACTGAAATTTTGGGGGACAGAGTTAATACCACGTTTTTCTTTCTGCCATATTTCTGTATCTCTTCAATTTGTCGTGCTTTTTAAAAACTACACTGCCAGGGGTTTGTGTGAGTTTATTTGCTATTTCCCTTAAGATGCAGATTGTTTGGAATGACTGATTTGCTTCTGTTCCCATTTTTAAAGTAATCTCTTGGCTGCTCTTTGTCAGTACCCACTTTGCCAAAGTCTTCTCCATGTTGCTTGTTACAGTCAGATTTTAAACAGCAATACTTCAGCAGGTTTTGAACTCTACAGATTTAAAATTGTTCAGAAGCACATTTAACTTTTCTTTAAAGTACCCAACGTCTCAAACCAGAAAAACTTTACACAAGAATTATATTATTTCCCACTGCTGTCATTGGCTTGTCATTTTTATCTTTCTGACCATCGCACATTCTTTCTTAGTATGATTTTTATGCAAATCACAAGTACATTTATTCTATTTTTGGCTGCTCTTCTGTGTGTCTCTGAACATTCAGAAGTAATTTGCTACTTTAAGTTATATTTAAAGTTATATTCAAAAACATGCAGGGCTTCTTGTTAAATGATGGAATTCTCATTATGACTTCAAATCAGCATACTGCTCATACATATGCGTGACTTTAAGCTCCTGTTGATTCTAATTCAAAGGCAGCAGAGAATAGTTTTGTCCTAGAGTAACAGATGCTCTCATCTGAGTAGACTGAGCTTATATATCTCTTTTGTTTATGAATTGCTTTGAAAGTCAAAATAAGGAACCCAATACAATTACGGCAGCGTCTCAAACACTAAGTTTCAGACAGTTCATCTTCATTCAGGGTCTGGTTTTAAACTACTACTAGCTTTGTTACAGTTCTATCTGATAGACTAGTACCATGCCCTGCTCAACTATAAATTAAATGCAGTTTCATTTTTGCTATTAAGAGTGTTAGAATTGTATACTGAAAGGTCTACAATGCTCTCCACCTTCACCAGTGGGTTATGTTAACTACCAAACCTATGCTTAAGTTTAAACTCCTGACTCTCCATGTTGATATATACCCTTGTGCTGGATAACTCAAGACTTGAGACTGCATTAGATACATGCATGGGTTACTGCTCTAGGCTCAAGTCTGAACTTGTCATTTTTGTTTTGTGAACTAGACTGCTGCTCACAAAGCCCTAGTCTCATGCTCAGCTCTCAGCATGCAGGACCAGTTGGCTGCTGGAAATGGTTCATCAGAGGCATGAAGTTTTGTTTCCTTCTAGAGCTCAAACACCCACAGGCAGCTAACTGGTGGTGGGACAGATCTCAGTGCCCTGGTGGAGCAGGCTGGGGAAGGACTAGGCTCTTTGCAGCCCTTTTCCCTAATGCTAAAGCTTGTCCATGTATAAGTGTGTCTAGGATAAATGGCCCGTTTTGGGTCTATCACCATTCTGAAAATACATACCTGAATTTCAGAGATCTAAATAATCAAGAAAAAAAATTAGTACCCTGTTGTTTGTCATCACTGCGATACCTATACATGCTGTGATGCACACTGTATGCATGTATAGACATGTCTTGTGACATTTCCATTACTTGTTTGGTATTCTTCCTGTCACTGATGATAATAAAAAGTTCTACCCTCTTTGAAATCAATGTGAGTCAGCTAAACTCCTTAGGTGTTTTTTGTATTTAGCATGTGGAAAAATCCCACAATGCACCTATTTACATGTTTCAGCACCAAAATATCTTCCATTGTCAGGCCCTTACTTTATAAAGTTCATGTTATCTTGTGATCAGAGAAAGCTGTCTAGCTTTTCTACAGTACCTTAGTGAGTTTGTCACCATACTGTTACCCATAAGTCTTCTGTGTGTGGCTCTGTAAACAATTTCACAAAACTTACTTCAACTTCTATCAACTTCCATTAATTATATCTCCTGAAATAAAATTGTTAATAAAAATTAATAATATTCAATGTACAGGATAATCTTACATTATCAATAGGGTTTTTTGAGAGAAACTGGCAAGTTCTTTCTTACGTAAGGTCTTTATTGCTAGAAATCAGTATGACATTATTTAACCAAGAGATTTTGCAGGAGATAATCCATGACTGAATATCTACTTTTCTACTTTGCCAAAAGCTTCTTTAGAAACATTTCAAAGATGTCATCCAGTTACAGACTTCTGATATTTTTTCTAAATGTTTGTAAACTGAACTTTACACAGTGCACATTATGGTGGCACCAGTTTATGGAAAATTCCACTCTGTTTGCACTCTTGCAGATTTCCCAGATTGTGGTGAGTTCATACCAGAAACATGACTCAGACATAGGGGACTTTTCCAACCCCAGAAAATCAAATATTTATCCTCACTTCAGCAAAAGATGTTTTTTAGACATTTCACGTAGAACAGAATATATACAGATATTCTTTTTTAAACTTTATCAGGATCAGTTACTCGTATCTGAAGTCAGAATTTGGGCAACATATTAGAAGCAATAAAGAGTAGAAATCTGATTAACCAGTCTCTTATTTTCACTACTACTAAAAGCCCTGAGCATACTTTCACAAAGTGATTTAGGCACTGGGTTTCTCAGCACTACAACACCTGACTTTGAAGCATATACTCTGAGACTGGAATCTGCAATCTGTCGTAAATACCAAACCTTCTCCTAAACTAGGGAAACATATGGGACTTCACACAGGGTCACAACAGTCAGTGTGTCAGATTGGGAGGTACCAAACTTGGCCAAGAGGAAATGCTGAACATAAGGGTGAGTTTTCAATTTTACCATTACTGGATGCCTAAATACTTGTCTTTAGACTGCAATAAGACAAATATCTCATACTGAAATTCACAGATCCAGCACCTTTTAACTCATTAAGGCCAGTAATTGATTTCATCCAGTAAAGCTTAGTGCAAAATGCATTTGAAATCCTTGAAATGTGGGTGCCCTTCTTCCAGACAGTGCTGGAATCACTGAGCTACAGAGCTTTGACTCCTCTTGCTTGCTCAATGGCCTGCAAGCTTCTGAGCTATAGGATGTCTTCAGGAGGATAAGCAGTGATTTATATACCCCAGTCTGCCAGAACAGTTTATATGCAGGTAATTAGGATGCTAATATGGGAAGTAAGAGCTGTAGTTTAAATGTTTTCTGGCTGAATAACTCATCTTTCTGGGAGAGCATTCTTATCATTCAGCTGCTGGACCCCCTTTCCATCACACACTTTAAGGGCATCGTACCAAGAAATCCCATCCCACCCACCTCCACAACCCTTTTTTCTGCTTCTCACTGGAGGTTAATCTCCTGCTTACTCTGTTAGTCCAGTTGTTCATTGGACAGTTCTGTTTAATGATCCATGTTAAATATAAGAACCAGCTTTTGAGGGGAAGCTTTATTTTAAATTGGACCATTTCACTGGTCCATTTTACTGTATGGCCATGCAAGGAGTTGCACTGGCACAGCTGAGGATTCTGGGCTGCATCAAAAGGAGCGTGACCAGCAGGTTGAAGGAGGGGATTCTGCCCCTCTGCTCCACTCTGGTGAGACCCCCCCTGCAGTACTGCGTCCAGATCTGGGGTCCTCAGCACGGGAAAGACATGGACCTGTTGGAGCAGGTCCAGAGGAGGGCCACAAAGACGATCAAAGGGATGGAACACCTCTCCTATGAGGGAAAGCTGAGAGAGTTGGGGTTGTTCAGCCTGGAGAAGAGAAGGCTTTTGGGAGACCTTATAGCAGCCTGTCAGTATTTAAAGAGGGCTTATAAGAAAGATGGGAACAGACTTCTTAGCAGGGCCTGTAGCCATAGGACAAGGGGTAATGGTTTTAAACTAAACGAGGGTAGATTCAGACTAGATATAAGGAAGAAATTTTTTACGATGAGTGTGGTGAAACCCTGGCCCAGGTTGCCCAGAGAGGTGGTCGATGCCCCATCCCTGGGAACATTCCAGGTCAGGTTGGACAGGGCTCTGAGCAACCTGATCCAGTTGAAGACGTCCCTGCTTGTTGCAGGGGGCATTGGAACTAGAAGACCTTTAAATGTCCCTTCCAACCCAAACTATTCTGTGTTTCTATGATTCTGTGTTTCTATGAATAATGAGTGAGAGAACATCATCAATAAATGGCTCTGGGCAGGAAAGAGAGGGATTTTCTTAAAAAAATCTCTTCAGGTGAAGGATTTACAATGTGGAAATGAATCTGAGAAGGTAGCAGAGCCTCCAAAAAAAGTATAGACACAATGATATCTATGTCTGTCTAGTTGATGGCAGTTCTGACCATGTGAAAGTTCGACCTACTTCAGCCAAATAAAGTGCTAGAGAGAGGGTATACTGTTGAAATTAAGTCCAAAACATAGTTTACTGGGCCTTCATTTCAAAGTTAGCCTATTAATGTCCAATTAGAAAAACAGTGTCTGAAACTGAAATACATGTATTTCACTCTTCCTTCTTTGATTTTTCTATGGACTGAGATAAGAAGATGCCTTATGCTATCAGGAACCCTCCTTTATACTGTGGAAGTCATACAACAATCCTTCAGTACAATTTTATTCAACAGGTACTCTACTTTACCAGACCCTGCTGCTTACTTGCTTTATGACTTATTCTCTGTGATCAGTTCTCCCGGGTCACTTCACATCAGCTTGAAGATTTTTCCTTTCAGCTTTCTCTAGGTTTTCTTATTGCTTCATATCAATTAGCTCTACCCAGTCCATTACAGAAGTCAGTTCATTAACTTTTAGATAATAATTTGTCTTTTCTCTTCAGGGTAGGTTCAAAAGCTCTCCATTGCAGTATACTTCTCAACATTTTAAAATGCCAGTGGTTAATTAGAAAGAAAACCATTGCTAATGCTTTTACGCTCTTATTTCAAGCAAATACAAAAAATATGTTCTGGATCTAGTTTTTATACTAATTCTGTACCTTAGCACACTGTGTATGAAGAAAACTTGGTAATTTTAGTCTATGCAGCACATAAATAACAGATAAATAGTGGTTAACTTTTCTAATTTACTCTGCACTCAGAGATCTGTCAAGCAGGATTTCATATGCAAATGAGAAGTGAAGCGGAATAAGTACCTGTATATAGTGATCTTTTGACAGAATTGCTCTGAATTGCAAAAGCTTTCTTCTTCTTTTTATGTTTAGTACACAGAGACAAATTAGAGGCTGTCTTTTACATTCCTGTCTATTTGATATCCATACAAATGATATAAACCAGAGAAAGGGAAGCCATCTTTCTTCCCTTTCATATGAAATAATTTCTTAACTCGCTGCCACAAAACCTTGAAGCTTAGAATGCCCTTAAACATCAATTATGCATTAAAACAAAGAAGTGATTCCTTAAACTGAAATCTGTAATTCATAATATAGACTATGGAGATATGGATACAACTAGGGCTGAACATTGAAAAATTATCACACCTTTAACAACAGGCTTAGGGAGATTTTGCACCTGCTGAACATTTTAGAGAGAATTTGGTAGGAACAGCAAAAGGATAAATTGGCAGCAAAAGGATAAATTGGCCAAAAAATTACTGTGAGCTGGGGGCCCAGAAGAAGCACGGTCTGAAAAATGTCTGTAATGGGATTTTAGGAGGTTCCGATGAATTTGGGCAGTGTCTGCAACTCTATATTTTGTAATCAATAAGGATTTCATGAGGAGGCATTCTTCTAGTTGCTTAGTGCTTGAATCCTCTGCTGGGTGAAGGTTCAGTATGAGATCAGCGTTTGAAAGAAGCCTGTTCTTTCTTTGCTATGTAGTGCTTTTAGATAGTTTTCTCCAGCACAGGAGAAATGACCAGGTTGTCTGATCTTTCTGCTCAACCCAAGTAGCTCTATCTTACAGCCACACATGACAAATGGCACGAACACTTTGAAAGCAGTGGAAAAGAAGACTAAGTAATTCTTGAAGAACCAGCCCTGACCAGAGTCCAAGTTTGCAGGCTGAACCTATTCTAAAATGTTTCTGAACCAAACACTGCAGTGACTCTGTCTCCAAACCTGTATGCTTAAGAGTTTAGAACAGAGTATTTGGGTTCTGCCAATTAAAAGCAAGTTGATGTGTAGGTCCTGAATCCACAGTTCAGATCTAAGGTTTATATTCAGGCCTACTTGTTGAAGATAAGTAACGTAATATAGCTAAAACATCATTCAGGTGATAGTTCTTTAGAAAACTGATTGCTCTTTGTCTAAATGACAGGGGCTTACCCTTTTCTTACATGTTTGCATGTGAAACTTGCTGATGGAAACAGAACAAAAGTACATGGTCATAAGAAAGACTAGTGGCATGTAATGTGATGTAATTTTATGTAAAATTAGTTTTTAATGTCAAGAAAATATTGTACCTAGTCTGGCAGGTAGATAGCATTTCTTTGTCAATTAAATAATTCAGAAATTTAAAACAAAGTGTAAAATGTTATTGTTTTTCCTGGAAATTCTTTTTACTCTTCATTCAGAACTTTTGCTTTTGCAACTCTTGCAATTAAAATACCGCAGTCCATATTCAGAACAGATTATGCTGCATATATAAACCTCTTACTTCCTGGCAACATGACTAATTCCTAATTTTACTACCCAGCCTATTGCTTCCTCAAGAGGAAAAAATCAAAGCATTAATGACATTGTCCATGCGGGAGCTTAATGTACACTACTGAATGCTGTTATTAAGGCACGTAAAAATGATCTAATTACCAAAATTGGCACCAAATTATCATTGCTAGCAGGAAACAGACCCATGTTTTAGGGAGTACTACAAAAGTGAAGTCAGCATGCACCTTTTATAAGCTGCATGATGTTATATACATCTCCTCTTCCCTCACTAAGGGGGCAGCAATACCAGACACAAGGCATTGGATGTGGACAATTTTGTTGTCTCCTCATCACTTTATGAATTCTTAAACAAACAGATAATGTTTTGCAACCAGCTAATTAGTCATGGAAACTCCTCTGCACACCTCGCAGCATGAAGCCTTTTGAAGAGAGTGGGTTTTCAGGGGTGGCAGAAGAGAACAGGATGGATTTCAAACTGCCAGCTGTTTTCTGCTGGCAACAGCTGTGGTGGGTATGCCTTTTGGGTCAATTTGCCTGAGACACAAGGTTTCAGCATAGTGTTTTTTGCAAACATGGGATCCAAAAAGGTCAGGTAATGCTCAGAAACTTTTTTCTCCCACTTCATAAAGTAGGCTATCCACAGGTGAAAAACAATCCTGAAATATAAGACTTTCTGCTTGCTGAGCAAAATAATTAGAATTTCTTTTCAATGCTTATTAAATGTATATATTACACAACTTTTGTGCACCAGCAGCCTTATATTACATAACCCATTTCAGGAAACTTAAAATAAATTAAGTGCTTTTTTGCTTATTTTTGGTCTATTGCAATACAATACAGAAAAGAAGCTAATGAACTGTGGATGGGTTCCGTCTTCAGGAGAAAAATCTCAGACTTCCACTGGGAGCCAATTTTGTGATACTGATATAATGATCTGAGTACAGTTTAAATACTTGCTGTTGAATACACTTTTTGAAGCAGCCCATTTCTGATGGAAGCCTGAGGGTCTGAAATATTGGCAGCACCATTTCCCCTGTGCTTAATGGCACAAAACCCCCATACAAAATAGGTTAAATGTATGTAGTAAAAGGCAGGGGGATTTTTTAATTTCCCTTGAGTTACAATTGACTGTTCCTCAAGGCTGTTTGTAGTTTTTGTCTGTGATTTGGAAGGAGTTATACTGTTTAATGGCAGTAACTCTAGTCAAGACATGGCTGTGTAAAAACATATACGCAGCAGTGTACACTATGGGAGATGAATAAAGAGCTGAAGAAAATTGGCTGTAGATCAAAAATTCATGGTAAATCCATAGCTGAAAATGCTTACCATCCAGATGGGAAGGTTGCCATGAACATGTTTCCAAGGCAGTCTCCCTACCTGCACGTTTTCTAAGGTACCATTTACCACTGTAAGGCTTCTTTGACCATCTGTATGGGATTTACAGTATCCGGGCAGCTTAGTGAGCATAATGGCAGTAGTCCCAATAGTCCCATTAGGGGCTAGAGGAATCTGGGAATCCCAGAGGGTACCAGTTTTGCATGCACAGAATTACACTCCACTGCATGCAAGGTGAAGTGATGGACATACTTGTGTGACAAGCTGGGCTGGATGTACTTGGGTGGCGAGTCTAATCTAGTCAGAGATCAGACTTGTTCCACATCATGGGCATTAGAGAAGTGATTCAGACATGATAGATCTGATATACACTGGACTCGCAAATGCAATGTCATTGCATAGCATCTTTGTTGGTTTCATACATTGTGCACAAACACCTTGTTGACCAGTCAGAAACATGGAGGCTATGTCTTCTTACGTGTCAAATGTTGACGGGTATGTACATGCAACCCTTAAGGTGTGAGGGCTAAGCCCACGCTGACAGCAGGGGAGACTGAAGGAGCTTTGGACTTCACAGGCTGACATCTGTACCTTATTGGCAAGGTTAAAACCAAACATTAAAAGGCTGACAGGCTGAAAAACTTGCTGTGAGCAGGGAGGAGAAGAACAAGAATAGAAGCAAACATAAGGCAATTTTAGAAATGCACAGAAACAGAAAGGAGAAGGGCTGTAAAAGTTGGCATGTTCTTCTCTTAACTGAAACAAAGTAATGGACCAACGCTGCAGACCCTGCACAGGCTGAGCAGCTCTTACCTGCAGTTCAACATCTCACTAGTCTAATGTGAAGTTGAAGAAATTGTAGTCTTTTTTAAACCATATTCTTTTATCCCTTATTGGATACCCCATATCCCTTATTGGTTACCCCCACCCCCATCTGTGTTTCTTTTGTACTTTGGAAACAATGCAAAAGGCAGAGAAGGCAACTTTAATGGGGAGCTGGGATTTTTCTGAAGTAAGGAAATTCTGGAGCAGCAAAACACTTAATGGTTCACCTCATTTACACACAGAACAGACTGAAGCTGTGGCTATGATCCAAGATGGTGGTCCAGGTGACCTGAATTAAATGCAGTTAGAAAAGACAGTTACCATATATGCCAAACATCTAAAAAAATTCTATTAATGTATAAAAACTTAATTTTCATTCAACACAATTGGCTTCAGGATGTGGGATGCTTGTATTTTTTTCTTTCTTTGAAGAGCCTAGGGTATTTTTTATCTGATTTTTTTTAATCTCATGTTGAAGATTGGAAAAAATTCTGCTGGTGTGTAGTAGAACCTCCACAATCAAGGGGAAAATTTTTATTTTTTTTCTTCTCAACCTTAAAGCATTTTCTACTTTTTAAATGCTGATATTAGAAAATCTTACTTTCTCCAATACCTACACAGGACCTAAGTTACAATGCTTCCCTAAAGCTTCTGAAGTAAGTTTTGTAATGGTATCATCCCTACTGTATTTTCTTCCACAGTTCTGAGGCAGAGTTCTTTTTCAGTCAGCCGGACAGAACTTGTGCCTGTGTGAAAGGGAGAGATTCCACTAATTGTATGCTTCTACCAACGCTTACAATTTAACACAAGCACTAATCTACCAAACCTTTGGGAAAAGAAAAACAGAACAAAACCCAACAATGTGAATTTTCTAGAAACAGACCTAAAGACCTGAAGTTCACAAGGAATCTACAAAAATAAGCAGATAATATTAGATTTTCAAATATTGCAGCTGAAATGAATTGTATTTAAAAATAAGCCATTGAATTTAGGGGTCTTTGTGCCACTATTCCCTAAACAGGGCAGCTGGAAAGACAGAGACTTTGATCTTGAGAGTCCTGCTTGACTGCTGGGTATCAGGACAACAGCTCTATCCCCACACCATGTGCTGCTTGGCAAACTGTAAACAACCTGTATCTCCATTATTATATTCTTTTGTATGTTCCTTTGCAAAAAGGATGTGATACTTCCTGTTACACAGGGACAGCAGTGTAAGCACCATTCAAAAAAAAAAAAAAAAAAAAAAGATGAAGAAACAGAAAGAAATGCTTTCCAGTTTTAGAAAAAAATACATGTCATTCTTAGGCTGACTTACTTAACATTAGAGAAAAAAGTAGTGTAAGAAAAAAAAATGTTGGTTGTTCTTACAGAAACATCTGGGTTAAAACACATTTGAATACCATCTCTGACAGCTATTTAATTTCTTTACATGAGAGGCAATAATTTGCCTTACTGTGCAATCCGTTAGTGACACTGTGAGCTAGGAAGCACAGATTTGTAATGTGGAATATTCAGAGAATTTCTTGATAAGATATCTATCAGCAGACAGGCCCTATGGTCTAAGCTCTGTATATTCATGCAGGCTGAAACTGTCATTTTTCTGCTTTGAAAAGTTTATCTTCACAATAGTGTTTCAGTTTTAAGCTTCCAGATGAGTAGGTATCCTAAGTGGCTAAAGTAAACTATGGATATATCAGTCTTCTGGGCACAAAGGAAAAGAAAAACAACTGTATATTTATTTACAGAATAAATGAGAATGTGAAGTGTTTCCTGAGGGGCTTGAGTTTTCTGATATTACATACCAGGGAGAAGTCAGAGGGAATCATTTTAAATGCTGCTGAATGCTAAAATGCTAAAAATGAGATTATTTACTTAATACTTTTCCCGTGTGTCTCATTGTCCTGGTTTCAGCTGGAATAGAGTTAATTTTCTTCCTAGTAGCTGGTATAGCGTGGTTTGGATTTAGTGTGATAATAATGTTGATAACACACTGATGTTTTAGTTGTTGCTAAGTAGCGCTTATCCTAAGTTCAGGATTTTTCAATTTCCCATGCTTTGCCAGCAAGCAGGGGTACGAGAAGCTGGGAGGGGGCATGATCAGGACAGCTGACCCGAACGAGCCAAAGGGATATTCCATACCGTAGAACGTCATGCTCAGTATATAAACTGGGGGGAGTTGGCTGGGAGGGACGGATTGCTGCTTGGGCATCGGTCAGCAGGTGAGCAATTGCATTGTGCATCACTTGTCTTTTCTTGGGTCTAATTTCTCTCTTTTTGTAATATTCCCTTTCATTGCAATTATTCTTACTGTTATTATGTTTTTATTATTATTGTTATAATTTTATTTTAGTTTAGTTTAGTTATTAAACTGTTTTTATCTCAACCCACGGGTTTTATTTTTTTTCCCCGATTCTCCTCCCCATCCCACTGCTGGGGGCAGGGGGGGAGTGAGCAAGTGGCTGTGTGGTGCTTAGTTGCTGGCTGGGGTTAAATCATGACACACATTAAATTCTGTGCTAATTTTAAATAAATCCTAATGACCATATGCAATATTAATTTATTTTTAATAATCTTGAAGAAAATGTCTCCTTTTTGGCCTTACTTGCAAACCGTTCCAGATTGTTGTGCTGCGAGTTTCTTTTCATTGGTCATCCTAAAATAAGACTTTTGAGGCAGATCTCTCCAATTATGTGGCCTTGAGTCAGATGATGAAGTGATCATGGAGGTTTTTCTTATGAATTTGTACAAGAATCTGTTTATCAGCCTTGTCATAAACTTGTTATTGCCATAAATATCAGTGACAGCCTGTAAATATCTGGTCAGATTTAGCAGGAAAAAGATTGCCTTGAAATCCTCTTCTCAGGTGATGTACCAAACCCCATGAGATTAAGTTTCTATACTGTAGTAAAAGCCTAAGCCAAAACAAAGAAAATGTCACACTGCTTGTGCCCTGGAAAGTCAATTGCCTATCAATTAAAGATGAGACAGTGCAACAACATAGGTTTGTATCAAAATTGTTAAGACATGTCAATATCTTACTGAGAAAGAGAGGCAGATTTTTTAAAGTGCCATAGAGGAGTTTACTTCTGCACCACTTCCTTGGAGTGAAGAAATGCTAACAAAAATATTGGTAACTCCCTTCTATTTTTGTTATGTTGCCTTCTCCTTTAGGAGGGGAGAATTCTAAATAGATACAGAATTAGGCAAATATTGAAATAAAATATGTACTTTTGTATAATGTATAACACATAAATATGACATATATAAAGATATATTTCATTTAAAAAGGAAGTTTGCCAATTGTAAGGTTTGAAGATTCTCTGTCCCACCAAAACAGTGATGGAGCAAGCGGTTTGCTCTCAGACACCAGGGTGCAACAAAAGGTACAGGACTTTCAGGTCAGGTCGGGTTAAGGTGAAGGACACTTCGGGAAAATACCTCTCACGGCAGGTTACGTTGTCAGTCTTCACGCATAAAATAGTTAAAGCCTCAGTTAACCCCTGGGATAGTGCCTTAATTTTCTCATTAGAGCTCCCACGCCGGGAGCACGCAGGGAAAGGCGCCCGGCTCTCACACCGGCGATGCTGCGATCAGCGATGCCGGCTGCGCTGCAGAACAGGGGTACGCCTCTGATTCACCTTCTCCTGAAATACCCTCGGTAAGGGATACTAACATTTTACAAATCCAGAACTTGGAAATCACACGGGCTATAATTTATGTTGCACAGGTGCTTTATAACTTCAACAGCTAGTAAAGATTTATCCTGTGAGTTGCATTAAATATCACTGAAATGAGAACAAGAATTACCTTTTCCTGAGACTGAAAGGTGAAGCATTTAAATACCCTTTAATAACAAGCTAAAACCATACAGTTCTGTGTCAGATCAGAAGTAAAGACAGATCAGAACTTTGTGCAATGCTGGCTGAGGAGTTTCTCAAGGACCGATACACCACACGTAGTGGGGAATAAGAAGAGCTGTTCTCTAAAACCAAAGTTTTCAGTTGGCTCAGTTCTGAAAGGAGCTTATATAGGCAATATATAAAGTTTTTCTTTTACCAAGTATGCAATCTGAACTACTAATGAATGAGTCTTGAGAAACAAAACTAATCTGCTGTCACACTCAAGTGAAACAGTTTACAACAATTGTTTTCTATATCTGAAGCATCACTAGTGCTTAAGAGGTTGCTGAAGGTAACTAAACTCTGGCCCGGTTCTTCAGTCTTCAAGCAGTGGTCACCTTGAGAGACTGAGGACTTCTTCCTCAAAGAGATTCTAACCCATTCCTTGTTCTGACTCTAGTGTTTGTTTCAGCATCTGTCATAGGGTTCTGAAATCTTCTTCTGATGCGAAACCAGAAATACATTCAGTGAAGCCCCATAAGGGCATGAAGCCTGTTTCCTTGATGGGCTGCAGAGATGAAGAATTGCAGAAGTTGGTCATGGCTGTCCATGGCCTCCTAGAATAAGCTGCTTTGCAGCATTCTTGGTCCTCCAGTGCATTAAAAAAGTGTGTCTCAAGAGCAGTCTGAATGGTCCCAGGTGAGGTCTTCAAGATTTGCCTTACTGAGATTTCCCATATGTAGAAAAGGGAAAAATATGTGCAGTACTGGCCCATATATTCACGGAAAGGGGAGTAAATATTCAGGGGGGCTGCTCCCAAATTCCTGCAGGAAGATGACTACAAGCTAGACATATAAATCCCAGTTCATCAAGTTACTTAAGATACAATAGGACTATTTATGGTTAAGGTATCAGGCACCACTCCTATGCTATCTGAACAAGAAACATAATTTCAACACCTAATTCACGATCCTACTACAAACAGTACCATTAAGAAAATTTTAAAAACTTAAATTTAAAAAATGCCAGGCTTTCATAGTAAAAATCCTCCACTGTTTTGGGGTTCCTACTATTTGTTTTGACACATATGGTACCATTTTGTGTGACTGGAGCAGCAGAACCCAGTGCTGGGTGTGAGCGCTCACCTCCGTGGGGCTGAGCTGGCTGGAAAGCAGGGGAAAAAACTTGCAGCATTCTTCTAATGGTGGATTAGTTCCTCAGTCCAGTCTCAGTATTGCCACTCAACAATACGTATCATGGAAACACTTCCTAAGCTGACACATTGGAGCACTTCTCCAGGGCTGTACTGACAACATGGAACAAAAGACTGGGTCTTACATGGACCCCACAAGGAGCTGGCTCCTCTCATGCCGTAGGTACAGGCTATTCAGCAGAAGTAGCCTGTTCAAGGTAATGATAATAATTACAGGTGTTTTGAACTTGAGTTGAATAAATATTGATCAAAGTAATTAAGCATCAACCTAAAAGCAAGTAATTTTTCCGTACCTTTATGAGTATTTTTATCTTCTTAAATGTAGTAGGTCCGGAAAAGCATATGCTCGCCAATATTGAAGAGACAGCTCTAGCTGGAAGCAGTATGTCAAGCCGATTTTTTTGCTTTTGTTCTGTTTTTTTATTGCTACAACTTTATTAAATGACTTAGGTTAAGAGTTCTGTGGCTTTTTTCTGTGATGTCTTTCCGTGACGAGAGGCTTTCAGCACCTCTCATGCACTGCAGGGTGTTTGCTTGCTAGGTTTGCTTTACCTTGGCCTATTTTAGCTTTTTATCTTTTTTTTTTTTTTTTTGAACATGAGTCACTGTATGGTGAAAACTCATTAATGGCTTTGGCAGATACTAATTAAAGGCAGTTTAATGGCTCCCAGGAAAAGAAGCCCTTGCCCAATTTCTTTGGCTCCAGATGATGATCATCAGTCCATTAGAAAACAAAATTGTGAGCGAAGAAGACTTGTGTGTATTGGGGGGGAGGACTGAGAGAATCATATGAGCAGTATTAGTCACAGATGGGGTTGATTGTAATGTGATTGAAACCATACAAAATTATTTCAGAAAATCCATTCCTGTCATTATTTTATTTCAGTCAGCCTCATGATTCTCAAAGAAGAAAACATTTACATGATTAACTGGAATGATATCTCCTAATTCTACTGAAACATTTAGTCCAAGTTTTCCACAGTAGGTAAACACATGAGTCTAGACACAGAAACCTTCTTTAGCTGAATAAATCAAGATCCTTATCTTAGATAAAATTACATAGATATCAGCATTTTAATAACAGCATGCTTTTTTGCCATAATGCTGGCTTCTATGTTTACTGCATTAATAGACACACAAGAAAACTCTTTTCAGGAATAATGACTAATAGTCCAGTATTAGTCCACAGTACTAGACAAAAACATGGTATGATTATTTCTATCCAAGTCTCGATAAATTAAAAAAATTATCTTTCTGTAACCTCTTATCTCATAGACTTGCTTCAAAAATATGTCAGAGCCTTTAGACAGGTATGTCCAAGAAGTCATACTGTTTGACATCCAGGAATCTTAATCGTCTGATCTGATTGCTGTTTCAAGGCAGATAACTTCTGTCCTAGGACAGGTGCATTGCTCACTGAGCCTAATAGCTAACTTTACACTAACTATCCTAGTGATGTCGGTACGCTAACAGACACATTAGTAAATGTGAAAAAACAGTGAAAAGAGGGAGAGCTTTAAAAATTACATTTTCTTTATCAATTGTGATATTCCAAACACAAAGAACTCCTGAAAAAATTGGCTAGTTTAACTGAGAATTAACTACAGCATCAGTATAAGATATTCAGCAGGAAGTAATATCAACATAAAAGGATTGTCCATTTACAATGGTTTTGGAGCTCCATTTGTAAAAGGACTGGTGTGGTTTAACATGACATAGTTCTCATACAAGCTCTTGCTCACATCCAACACTAAAGTTGTCTGTAACAGGTTCCGTAGCAAACACAGAGCAAGAGGATTTAACAGCGTGACTTATGAATTTACAATGCTCCCAACAATTAAACTGCACGTGCACAGCCTCCATGAGTGAACTAGAACAACCTTGGGGCAAACGCTTTATCAGGGAACCTGAAATACTGGAAGTTAAGAGCAAAAGTGCTCAGACTCCACGGATATAAGAACCAGTGCTCTTTGCCTTTTCCTCAAGACTTGGAAAGCCTTTACAAATCTTAAATTCTCTTCAACCTGTTGTCTGCTTACTGATTATTGTGCCACAGCGCACAGTGTTACCGTGATGTTACAAAGAGCGCAAGGTGGGAGGCAGGACCCATGGTGCAATGTGCTGTACCAGACCGTACAGAACAAGCTAACAATTCATAACACAAAGGTAATAAATGACAACAAACAGCTTAAGGGCATCCAGGAGAACAATGGCTAACATGATATCCTCTGATTTTAGTACTGGGCATGAAGACTGGGATTCCTTTGACCTATTATAAGTACCAGCAAAGGAGCCCTTTGTCTGAGACAGTACCATAGACTGCCTTCACTGTCCACGGTACAATTTATTGAATATAAAGTAGGAGAATAAAGTAATTCAGATGAATCATGCTTAAAAGTGTCTCTATCTCTCTGTTGACAAAACCAGTGCCATTATAGCTCTTGTATACTTGTCTGCATTGTACATATTTACAGTTAGATCAGACAAATTCCACTTCAGTCACCTAACGGTTCTGCTGCTTTGTTTTGGTTTTGGGGCTGGTGGAATGAATCACATAAAAGAAGAGTTTTAAAGATGAATGGAAAATAAAATAATGAAACTTACAGCTGGAATGATGTTTGAAGTCCAACAACATGATAGCAACATGCTGGAGCATGGATAAGAGTAATTCTTAATTTTTAATGATCAGAAACTGACTGAAATATGTTCTTCTAAAGGAGATTTCATTTGGAATTTTCTCTGGGGATTAAAGAAAAGACAAAACATCAAACCCTTTTGTTCTGAGAACTTGTCTCTATAGAGTGCTGCTCCTGTTAGGCCAGGCCACCATATAGGCCACAAGATTAGCAGCAGCAGAAACTAAAAGGCTAGTGGAAACTCAGCTGATAATCAGAGTCACGAAGGCTTCCTGGGACTAAAGTTTACCACTGTTTAGTGACCACCGTGTATTTCGTTAGTATATAAACCCTGATATAATCTTTTTCCCAATTGCCCGACATTGAATCGCCTACTTGACCAAGTCACATGCGGTCAAACACAATAATCAGCTGGAAAACTGCTAGGTGTCCAAATCTCACATTCAAATTCACAGTTGCTTGTGTTTCTGCCAATAAAATCTGCTCTTTAATAGAAAATCCGTATTCTACTTCTTATCCAGCCTGGAGTGCTAATCTCTGTTCTGAACATGAGAAACAAACTGAGAAGGGGACTAAGGCCTTGCTGGGTCCAGAGAAAGGACAGCTGTACCATCAGAGATTTACAGTAGAAAGAATTTGGCTAGAGAGGAGTGAGAGGTTTTATAGAAGATGAAATAAAACATTATCTTAGTCATGAAAATCCAGAAAGCTCTCTGAGACAAAGCAGAGTTTTAAATGTCAGCAGAAAGATGGCATCACAATTGAGAAAATTAGGAAGGAAAGATTCATGTGGGAGAGATTAAGAGAGATTTTAGTCAAGTTGAGCTTCAGCTGACAGCAAATTTATATAAGATAATGCCAGAAGGCAGCCAAGATGTTTTTGGACACAATTCAGCCACTAGTTGATCTCATAGATAGTTCTTATTTGGAGATACTAAACTGAAATGATGTGAAACAAGGATAATACGTTCAAGGACAGTGGCCCGTGAAACAGCTGCAGAAAATACAGGGGGAGTAAGGAGGATCTTCAAAAAATCCCCTAAAATACAAAGGAGAAAAATTGAAAGAGAGCTAAGCCAAGGGAAGACCAGAATTCAGAAGACTCTCATGTTGGTAGTACACCAGAAACATGACACAGAAGGGTATAATGTCACATGGCAGAGACATCCAGATAGCACATTCATTCAAAAAAGGAAGGAAAGCAAAGGAAAGAAAAAAGACAATACCATAGGATGCAAGCAGGGTAAACACACACGGTAAACCTTAACTAAGAGTATAGAATATTTTTAATAAAATCCCTTCCTATGTAACATAATTGGCAGTTCACAAAATGCTGTTCAGCTTGTGTTCAGTATACTCTGCACACAAAATATCAGGTTGCAAACTGCAGTAGATATTCTATATTTTGTTCTGTTGTTTGAAGTATCAGTCTAAACTGCTCTACAGTGGAAGCATATAAAAAATACATTAAGTAAATACTAATCTCTCTTTCACTGTAGGCCGGCCATGCTGAAATAAATACTCTAGGGAAAATATATAAACCCATTTAATCACATTTGCTTCATAACTTTGAGGATCTCATCCTTCTGAACTAGGAGACCTTTGCCCACAGTTTTTTGTCAGACTTAATGTGTCCATTCATTTGTCAAAACGGTTTGGAAAGAAAGCACACTTTTGACACTGGTGAGAGTGTTAATAAAAGTAGGTTTAATGCAAGTTATTATGTGATGTCATAATGAAGTAATAAAGTGCAAAACCTGCTGCTGCTGCTAATAATAATGATGGAGAAGAGGAAGAGGAATACTGCATGTATTCCTACATGTATATAGGAATAGGATTTTAAATTATGACTCAATTTGAGTTTACTTCTTTTGCCAAAGTCTTGGAGTCAAGCTACGTGACCACAAATGGGAAATAAATGAATGCCATTGGACTGCCAAAATGGTACCTTTGTTTCTCTTTTTAGACTGTTATTTTGTTCTGCCAGTTGTGCTTTCTGTTGAATGTGTAATGGATTTGCAGAAACAGTTGACAAATAACTGCAGGATTTGATGGGAGCAGCAGGTGCCTATTTTTCTGGTCTGCATAAACTTTGTTCTCAGTAAAACTTCACACTTCAAGAAATAATTAACACTGCATGTCACAGTAGAACATTAAAACTGAAAAGAAATTATCACAGAATTAGCAATGGCCTTTATCTGAATACATCTAAAAGCTTGATCAATTTATTATTCTCTTCAGTTATAGCAAAAACAAGCAGCTGGACCACTGTCTTCCCTTGTGGCCAGGTTACTCCTGCAGAAGTAATTTTCCATTTTCCGTTTCTCCTACCAAGCCAGCTTTTATATCAAATCTGGCCAAACCTATAGTAAGAAATTTTTTTCCAAACTGCCCCCTACCCTTTCCTCCCTTGGCTATTGCTGGGTGCCATTCTGTCTTACTACTTTCATTATTCAGAAGAGTGGAGTACAAAACAGAAACAGCCACGGAAACACATGAAACATTGCCATTATGTCTGAATGAACAGTTGTTTGGAATCTCTTGTGGCTGGATGTACTTTGAAACAATCCATGGTAGTAAACAAAATAGTTTAGGTAGGAACTGAAGTTACATATTCAGATTCAGTCTTTAGGCTTTAAAGGTCAATAAAAAAATGTTTTGAAGACAGGTGTGCTCCAGATTTGATCTCAACTCAGAAATATATAGGTACGTGCACATGTGCAAGGGACTGTGTCTTTGTACACAAGGTGATGGTACATATAGACATGGAGGGGAGTAATGAAAGTAATAATTTGTTACATATTTTTTCAACTGAGTTAATGAGAAAGAAAATACATACATTCCAGTTTTACAGGGACAAAGATCCACCTTGTACAAAGACTAAAAATTTAATTAACGGCATTTCCTGTAAAACACAGTTATGATTAACACGTGATGCACAGTAATCTTTAGAGGCCGACATGATACTCTTCATTGGGGCAATCACTTACATGGCTTCCTCTAACATATGAATGCATCAGTTTAATTGTACCTTACATGTTTGCTTCTCTTTAGTCTACTAAAATTGATGCTGGCAAAAAATCTGAAACTGCAGCTATATTCAACAAGATATATACAATTGTCATGAGATCACTGATTTTTTACTAGATGCTACTCTTCTCTATTTACTAAATAAAGCAAAACTTGTTGATGTTCCCCTTCTGTGCCGGAATGCAAGTGTTTGGTAAACATAATTTACTTGCTTGTCATGTTGTCTGAAAAGTTGTTAGCCAAATGAACGTACCAAACGTAAAACCATAGCATATATCAAGATAAACTAAAAGTGTTAAAGTATTCCCCTTATGAGATGGCACGCTTTTCTTATATTGACTTACCTGTGATTCTTGAAGTTCCTGTGGGACTTCCTCACTTGCTTTCCCTTTCCTGCAGGGTTTATCCCTTTGTCCTGTCACGGGACTTTTGTATGTGCATGAACAGCAAAAGCGTTATATTTGTCTGTGGTTATCAAACAATCACAGGGTGAAATCCACATACCCAGATGCCATCTCCTCCTCTTTTTTTAAAAATGAGAACAAAGGAGAAGGGTTGACAGCTTCATTGTGTGATATGTCCTACTTCACAGGATATGAATTATACTCCTGGCATCCACCTTGGGGAACTTAATGCTATGTCCTTTACTTTTAAATACAACCACAGGTCACAAACTAGAAACTAGACCTGATTTTATGATCGCAGAGTGCCCCTCTAAAGAGGCGTTTATAAAAAAAACCCAAACCCCAGAATTTTGGAAGCAGAAGATAAGTCAATTTAGACTATATCTTATACCTTAATATTAAATTCAAAGTTTATAATACTTAAGAGATCGGGGGTTGTCATGTATTGTTTCAAGGACACAATCTGTGATGTGGGAAAATATTACAGACATTTATTGAAAGAAAAGGTATCTTCACTAGTGTGAACCTGACAGGCAGGTACAAAGGACATAAACTTTCCTTGCTAGGACAGAATATTCTGGAAACATTATCTAATCTGACAAATGAGGAGAACTCAGGGCAGCCTGACAGGAGCAAACTGGGAAAGTGTTCGTGTGCATGTGCACGTCCATGTGTGTGTGACAGAGAGATCACAACTATCTTAACTTTTATAAAGTTCCTCCAGGTACAGGATTCTTGCACCCAGTAGCCAACTAAGATTTGATGGTTTCTCACACATAAAGAAGCCTAAAAACCTCTTTTCTTTCCATACTCCAGTTGCCTGGATTCCAGAATAGAACATCCAGAGTAAAAGCATGAAAAAATATAAATAAAAATTAAAAAGTAAAGAGAAAAAAACCCCTATAACTCCTTTGAATGTTTTGTCTGAAAAACTGTTTAACATTTTCCAGAAATCAAATTGGAGTATTAATGAGTAATATAAAGGAGGAAATACACCATGTACTGGGAGATTGTGATATTGTTCCTTTTCATTTGGGAAAATAATATTCCAATTGAGAAGACAGTTAATTAAAACTTGAAGGAATGTAAGGCACAGATGAAATACTACCTTACTCTGACATATATACCTACTAGGAAACACATACGAGGCAAGGTAGCCTTGTGATAGGTTTTATGGTTACTGCAAAGGAAATCTTCCGAGAAAGCAGGTAGAAATTATTAATGCAGTAGTGGTCATAGAAAGGGCTGTCTTCTGTGCCATATTAGCTTGCCTTAGGTCTGCTCTAACCTTCTCTGGCATTCAAAGAAATTCTTTTTTTCATGCTTACTCTACACTACATTCCTCCTCCTCTTCCGTGGGCCATAGTAGGACAGGGAGAAACTTTTCTGCTCTTACTTCAAGAGCAGGACACAAACCCAGCCTCTCCTAAAATAGTCTCTACCAGCTAAAAGGAGTGACTGAAGAAAAAGTCAAATTTACTCTTTCCATCCATTAAAGACCTTCAGCAGTAACAATTGTTTGGGTTTTTTTAAACTTGCAGAAATTCAGAAACTAAAATAATTTTGAGATTTATTCCACTGATTGCTGACTTAAAAACAGAACTTGCTTTTATATTTCATCAGAATAAATTATTCACATGATTGAACTACTGCTTTTTTTTCCTACCTTTTTTTCAAATTAAGGGGGCCTCCTCCCACTCTCTTTGCATTCAAGCTTTGGAGTGAAGGGTTGCTTCCACACTTCTTTGGATAACTTTTTTTTAAATAAAAATAAATAATATTAAAATTGGTTAAATAAAGAAACTGCTTAATATACCAATTTCCTACACTTATTTAGTAGGGTGCTGAGATAACATAGCTACCTCATGAGCTGAAAATCAAAAAAAAGGGAATAGTAGAAAATGAATGAATACAGAAAACAGTATAAGTGTGAGAAAAAATCCAAAAGGCAGACATGCAGAAAGATTTTCAGCTAGTAAGGGTCATAAAAGGTATTTTAAAATGTTTTAATAAATAAATAATTTTTTTTTTTAAAGAAACAGTATTTATTTAATTGAGACTGAACATCTAATGAATGAGAGAGAAAATACTAGCAATGTTTTTTTCTGGTTTGATGCTTCAAAAACAAAAGATTGTTTTTGACCTGGTACTGTTATTACTGCTAATACCAGTACATCTGGTACATCTGGTACATAGTACATCTGTACATCTCACTGATGGAGAGATAACATATTTGCCCAGGTTAGATAAAACTTAGTTGTGACAGAGAAAAACAAGAGTGATGGATTTACAGAACAGTTCATTTAACCTTGGTGCTTTAAATAGTAGAGAAACATGTTTATACACCTAAGAGGTAATAACAACCCACCAACATGAATTTGTCAAGAGCAGATAATGTCAGATCAGTCTAATCCTTTGATGGGGTTACTGGCCTGTGACTACCAGAGGGGTGGTGGCAGCATCTTGATCCCAACATCCCTCTGGACTTGGTTCTATCCAGCATTGCAGTGGGGAAGTCAGGGAAAGATAGAAAAGATGAAAATGTTATTAATTCAGCACACAAATGGTTGAAAAACTACATTCTCAGTGTAGTTATCAATGGTTTGTTGTCAAATCAGAAGGGCATACCTGGTGGGATGTTTGGATGATAAAATAGGGTTCATGCTTATAAAATCTCTATATGATATTGACCTGGGAAAGGTTTAAAATGCCTTGAAGGATCAGATTTCAATTCAAAATTATGTGGGTAAACTGGAGAAATGCTGATACCAGCAAGATGATTTTTCTTAGTATCAAGTGGAGATATCACATTTAGGAATGAAAATCAAATGCGTAACTACAAATTGAGAATTAACTAGCTGAGCATAATGCTACAGAAGTAAAGCTTAAAATGGTGAAATACAAAGTCTGGAAATATGTTTTCAACTTAGTTGCTTTTCCATTAAAGACGTATGTCATTGTCAGATGCATTATTGTTAAGACAGTAGTTATTCTATTCCAGGGTCTTGTATATAAAGAACAGTTTCAAGCATTTTTAAATGAATCAGGCAAAACTCAAAGATCAGTCAGAAAGGAAATTTGGAAACAATCTCTATAACCTGAGATGACTAGGATTGTTAAGTCTGGAGAGGAAAAGGTAGGATAACAGTGTCAGGGAGGAAATTGGAGCAAGGAACATAAAACGTTTCAAATATATGAAATGTTATAACAAAGAGGACAGTAATGAGTAACATTCCACAGTTGTAGAGCACAGGACTAGGGAAAAAAAAAATCAGTTTAATTTAAATTTGCTTCAACAATTAATAAGATGAGATACTAGAAATCTTTGCTAATTGTAAGAATTGTCAAACAGTAGAACAGGCTAGTTTGGGATGCTGCTGAATCTCTGTGCTGAGGGTTTTTATGATTAACATAGAGACAAACATCTGTCGGGGGCTGTTCAGTTATATTTGACCTTGACTCAAAGCAGGGAAGTGGACTAGCTTAATCTATGATCCTTAAATATTAGCATCCTCAGGATAGGAGCCATGCAGACTTCCAAAAGCAGGGGGGTGAAAAACCCCTATTTTAATTTTATCTGTGCAGTTCACAGAGGAGCCATTTACGAGTCATAATGAAAAAGAACCTCTTTAAAAATACATGAAGGGCAAATGTGTTTTCTTTATCAGTCTCAACAATTTGGTGCACGTTCTAATTTCTTTTTGCTGTAGCTTCCAGGGTCCCATTGATCTTGTGGCGTGGGAGGACTCTTAGGTGGGAGTCTGTTACCCTGAACAACACGACAGCATTAATTCAGTTGTGCTCTGGGAAAATGAAAGTAGGCTACATGCATATTTGCATCTCTGCCAATAAACACATTAGTGCTGCAAGTGCAGGAATTTTTGCCACATTAATCAGTTTGATTCCCCTATTAGTATTTTTTTTAGTGCTACCTGTCTTCCATCTGCTTGATAAGAAGGGCGAGGAAACTGCTTGTCATATGTTTCATATTGAACTCTGCTCAGTTAGTCTGCTTTATTGCATATATTAATTTTAAAGTGCATAAATGAGAAATCCAATAATATGCAACTAGAGAAACCAGCTTGTTTTCATGCCATTTCAGCTAAAAAATTATTTTTGTCTTACTAAAACACAGAAAGCATTCTTATTTTTAAGAATAATTTTAGGATTTATGAAACATAGCTTGATTCATACTCATTGCTAAAATAGTTTTTCCTCACTCTCCGTGTTAGTGTATCCAATGGCTGTTAGATCCATGGGAAATTTTTAGGTATGCCTCAGTGCAGCCAAGCTGGGATTCTTCTTGCCTGACTTTACTATGTAATAGTTAGGTTTCTAGTCTGAGTTAGTCATCTAGATCCCTGCTACGGTCACTGGGGAGAGAAGTACCTTGATTTGTCTCACCTGCAGTACGTACTTTAAACTAAATGGAAACCCAGGAGCATGGGGCACTCTGGACAGTCCCCAGCTTGGATGAATGAAAGGCCAAGACATTGGAGAAGTGATAACATGAACCTTTACAACTCAATCTGTGTGCTGTTGCAGTCTTCCTAGGGGCAGCTATAACATACTTTCCTAGATGTAATTTGAGAAAAACTACCCTATTTGAAAATGTTGTCCTTAAAGACAAATTTTAGTGTGAGGGCTTGTTCCCTCAATTTCAGGTGGGTTTATTTTGTGCTGAAGTGATCCCACAGAAGTGGGAATCAGCCAGGTTTAAAGGTGTACCTTGGATTAGGACACCTAAATGAAGCACATTTTCTTCCCACGGAAAGGCTAGAATCCATTGCATTGCAACGCAACAGCTGGACAGAGTGTTTCGTCAGGCTAGCATGCAGAAAATGTCAGACAGGGTCTAAATGTTCAACACAGAACATCACAGTGAGCATCTCCACCCACTTGTTCAGAACTCTGAGTCCTTCCCTGAGGGCAGGCGCTGCACACCAGAGCAGGAGGCAGATTTTTCTGTACTAGATCCACATGGTGAGAAGACTTGCCCAGAAATGGAGACTTCACCTTTGAATCCTATATGAGCCTCAGGAGTCTGGAGTCCCCTGTTCCTACTCTTCAAGAGAAGGGTCTAACCTCCACTCTGCTTAAAAGGGATCAAGCCCTAGTGCCATTTATGCACTTTTACCAGTGATTTTTTTAACAGATAATCACTACAAATTTACTGTGTTATTTTACAGTATTTGATAAATTACTTCTTAATTTCTTTAATTAATGATCTAATTTGGAAAGTATAACTGGCACTCATAGTATGAATTTTGGATATATTTGGATATATCAAAATGAGCAACTCAAGGTTCTTCTGAGTTTCTCCAAGAAGATGACAGCGGGAACCAGGAGACTTGCTCAGTGCATGCATTATCCAAACCAAGCATGATAAGCAGAAGATTATATTGGTTTGGTTTTGGTTTTGGTTTTTTTTTTTACATTGATATCTGCTTTAAATTTGAGCAAATGTGTACATTGAGTTAGGAAGTATTGGAAGGTAGTATCTTGCTGCTGACTTAAACAGGGCCATCTGCACATAGAACTGCTTGGGTTTCTTTAATTCTAAATCCCTACATATATATTGTAGCTTTACTGACTGTAATGCGGAAGAGTAAGAGCCACCATTTCTGTTTTCATTCATGATTTTTAATGAATGGGAACAATTGTGTGAAATTTGCAGGTTTATAACTCAGCTTGCTAAAACCCATGTTGTGCTTGTGTATGTGTGTAAGACAGAGGGTGAGAGATGTACAATGGGGAGTAACACAACGTTGAGACAGGAAACAAGACACTATTATCTTAGGTTATAACTTATAAATCTCATTTTCCACATCTCCAGCCGCATGAGCCTGCCCTTCAGCTGTGAAACTTAAAACAATAAATGTGAATAATCAATAACCCTGTAAACATGTTGGCTGTTTCCTACCAGGATGATTAAACTTGCAATTTTACGCCTAGTTTCATATCTGATGTTGCTAATTTTTCAATATAATAGAAGTTATTTCATACTGACGAACTTTCCCTTTGGCACAGAGATCTAGACCTGTTCCTGTGCTATTATTTCAATACAGAGTTTTGCAAATAAACACCCCCCCCTCTGTGAGCTCTAGGATGGGTGGACCCAAGCCAGCTCTGCACTGGAAGTGATGTAGCAGTGGTTAGGGTAGTATTCAACTAACCAGCCCTGATGGGAGGCAAGATATATTAGGTTGGACTCACAACGTGATAATGTCTGTGGACTAGTTTGGAGATGGCTTAAGGACACATCTGTCTGAATAAGAAACGGAGACATACCTTTCAGTCTGCCCAAATGTATTTTGAAAGCTTACCAGAAGCTCAAAATCTGTAAGTGGCCTTTACTGCCCTGCTTCCCTACTCTTTCTCTTCCTTAAGATGAAGGGGGGGTGGGGGCAGGGATCTTAACAAGAAACAGTCTTTTATTCCAAACTTTTCCTTGGGGCATCCAAATGGAAAACAATTTCTTTCTTGGTTCATCCAAAGTAACACTGTCTTGCCCATCAGCTGTTAACAAGCTTTTTAAATTTTCATTTTAATATCTCCAGTACTATTTTTCTGGGGTTTTGTCCCTCTTTAAGCATCTTACAATCTCCACATTCCTCTTGGACTTGTCCATTTAATTAAGATGAAAGAGTCAAGTATGACAGGACCTACTGCTGCAATGAGTGGAGGTGACCTCTACAGAAAGCTTATAGAAGTAGCTCTAGTGTTGGTACCCAGACAGAAACTGATTAAAACAGACACCACTACATGGAAATATTATTCATTTTAATAATGCCAGGCAGTCTCAGGAGTATGATTGGTAATGGATTCCATCTGGTTTGGTTGTCTCTGTTCTGCCTCAAAATGACTTTATAATTAGCTTTGAATCTATTAAGCTCTATAATTTCAATCCTGAAATAAGCTAGGTGGCTTCCTAAAAGTTTAAAGGTAACATACAGACTTAGACTTTCATTTTAGGAGATGCGTATAGGAGGTCAAGGATTGACTTCAGTTAATCATACATTCTGATACTTGATTTAAAAATCAAATAGATGAACTGGATATGAGCTAAGGATAATGGATTAAATTAAAATATGCTAAATAGTCATTTGGATAAAGTAAATCTTAATGGGCTTTTTATCACTGAACAATTCCTGAATTTTATTTACTTCAATTTGCTAATACAGCAATTACTAGCAATTCAAAAAATAGAAATGTGAGAAGCAAAATTCCTTTATGCCTCTAAAAAGTAAAATAAAGATTTAGAAATTTACTCTACCTTTACTGATGGTATTATTAATGAGTTTGACTCATTATGCAGTATTTTTGCATCTCTTACACAGAGACTTCTGGAATAATTCACCCCACAAATGAAACCTTGCCAGAAATCAAATTCCTATGGATACAGAAAAGACAGTGACTTTTATCATCTTCAGCATGAATAATCATCTAAATTAATTTGAATTGGTATATTGTCTTCAATTATACAGTTTATATACATCGTTCCCCCGTGTTACCGTTCAAATGTAACACGATGAACACTTTTAAGTGAAGTCTTTTCTAATTATGAAGCAAAAGATCAAAGTCAGCTGATCATTGACTCTAAAGCAAGAGGAAACGGGAAAGCTGTGTCATAAGCATTAAAGAGTTTTGGAGGTGAAAAATAATACTTTCCATCAATCTTGTATAGTCAGTACAAATGGGCAGTATCTAATAGATAATTAGCTATAATTTATAAACTGAACACTTCTAACATTAAGAATTGATTCTACAGAACATTATGGAAAGTACTTCTAGCTGTTTGAATTGGATCCCTGAGAGAAATCCTTCATCTTATGAGATGTATTTCTCAAAAAAAAGACACATACATATATTTTAATTAAAACTGTGAATAAATTAAGTTTCTTTAATTTCTACACAGTTAGTTACCTTTGTAAAGGCCAGTGATGGTAAATCAATGGCACTGATTCAAACTGTTGGCAATGACAAGAGATGTAGACTGGCACCAGCAAGAATGAACTACAATGATTTTAAAATAAACTTGACATAAGACTCCAAGAAGGTTCCTCATCACTGCCAATAATTATGTTGTGATTCTGTGCTCATGTTGAAAACTAAACTGCTTCTGAATCAGATTTCTTAGCAAATAAGTTTGCATACAACTGTTGCTAGGCAAACCTCAATAGCAGCTATTATTGGTGTTTGAAAGTTTGTAGCTCACAGCAAAAGAGGAAATCCAAGAAAATTCATAGGAGATGACACTTCTTAGGTTCTAGTGTGAAAGGCCAGTGATATTTACAGTAGTAGTTGCAATGCTAGCTACAAGCTACAACTCTGAGACATTTAATAATGTTCTGTAATAAAAAGCAAGCAAGCAAACCTTACTTTTAGCTGGAGGTAACTTTTCCTTTTGAAACAATTTTGACAAAAAGATTCATAATGAAAGTTCCTTGTAACGCACTTTCAGTGCAGTTGTGCTTTCTGATTTATTGATATTTGTTAATGGAACATGCCAAAAGGCCAAATTCAAACAGCAGATGTGCAGCATTTTCTCAAATCACAAAATATATGCATTTAAGCCAATGCTACCAATGCTCCATAGCTGACCTTCATTCATATCTACAACAGCTTGGTCTCTTTCTAACTTTCTGGGTGTTCGTATTTCTCACAGTCTCATAACCAGTATTATTATTACACCTGTAAGTTACTATCCATGGCTGTATTAATCTAGAATAATTACTTTAGTCAGATTAAAAAAAAAATAAAATTGAAAATATTTGTAAGAGTTAAAAGACAACTTTTAAAAAAAGCTCTTCTTTTTAATGGAGTACTTATTTTTGCAAACCAAAATGTTATCAATTTTTTGGCCAATATAAAAAGTTAATTGTCTTAAAACTTTAGGATATCTTTGAAGGATAAACCTGTTTTGTCATTGGTTTTACTTAATAGGCAGAAGCAAGTCTTTTCTGTCAAGCTCCATAGCAATATTACTTCATACAGTCCCTTCTTCCACAGATCTCAAAGGTCTTGCTAATGTACTTAATCTCACAGCAGCACTTTGAAGCTGGGCAACTTGACCTCCAATTCATTGTAAGACAGAGAAAGTGTAGATTCAAAGAATCTTCAGTAAGCACTAAAAATATTTTAGGCAATGAAAAAAACCACTGCAATCCTGAAAAGCCCTTCATTATGGCTACCAAATGCTTGAGAGCCTTATGCTCTGCTGGCAGCAACATTTTGGATCATGGTACGCATAGAATCATAGAATCACAGAATGGTTTGGGTTTGAAGGGACATTAAAGACCATCTAGTTCCAACCCCCCTGCCATGGGCAGGGACACCTTCCACTAGACCAGGTTACTCAAAGCTCCATCCAACCTGGCCTTGAACACTGCCAGGGATGGGGCAGCCACAGCTTCTCTGGGCAACCTGTGCCAGTGTCCCACCACCCTTATCTTAAAGAATTGCTTCTTATATGTAACCTAAATCTACCCTCTTTCAGTTTAAAGCCATTACCCCTTGTCCTGTATTCTCTAGATGCACCAATATAGAAGTCAAAATCTAGACAGACACTCCATTTTGAGAGGTCTGATAACCCATTTCCCACCTAAATTCTATTGCTGACCAACTATATGCAGAATTGCAACAAAGCATCACTGAAAAAGGCGGCAGCCCCTGATTTAGTAGGCATTCTAAGACACACCTCACCCACCTCATTTCTGCACAGAAATGGACAATCCCAGCCCCTTTCATTCAAAGGCCTGGCTTCAAGGAGGAGGTTGGTAGCATTCTATGCCTTTAGTATCGTATCTGGGTAGATCAGTCACTTAAGAAATACTAAACTTGAATTTCATCCACTTCACTGAATGTAGAAGTTGGAAAGAAGATGTAGAAGTTGTTTTTACTGAAACACTCATTTCTGCACATTAGCTCAGTGAAATTCACTATTTTGGGGAAAAAAAAAGAGCAAGCTGAGGCCTGACTCTGTAGCCCAGTGATTCGGGCACTCGGCTGTGTCTAGGACACTACTGTACTTTCATTGCAAGGCAAGTCTTTTCCTGCAGTTGTCAGGAAACGTCACTGGTAAGGTTAAAAATTTTAATTAGCTTGCTAATCCATGGAGTATTAATGTACCCTTTTACTTTAGTTTATGTAATTACATTAATTAAAGCCACATTTATACTGGCCTAGCCATCTAACTGTCCAACTGAATTATGAAATGAGTAGGTACAGATATTATTCAGTGTAACAATGAACGTGGTTCATTTTCTTGTGGCAGTCAAAACTTAGATCACTTTTTGCTGGGAAATCAGGAGCTTCAGTTCTGTAAAGCAGTTAACATATGCCCAATCTTTAACTTTTATTCAAGTCCATCTTCATTCACTAGATAGCTTTGGCATATGTTTAAAATTAAGGTCATATTAAAACCTCACTGCTTCAGAAGAAAGTTAAACGCACACGTAATACTGCTCCAAATACAAACACCTGATTTCTGCAGCTGTAACAGTACATTGTTATATTGGGTCTGGCTGAGATGGAGTTAATTCTCCCCACAGCAGCCCTCATGGTGCTGTGCTCTGTACCGGTACCTAGAAAGGTGTGGATAACCCACCGGAGTTTTTGCCGCTGCTGGCACAGCATCAAGGCTGTCTCTCCAACATTCCCCCCCGCCAGCAGCCTGGGGGTGGGCAACATTTTGGGACAGCCAGGACAGCTGACCCCCCCTGACCAAAGGGATGTTCCATACCACGTGGCGTCTGCTCAGCAATAAAAGAGAAGAGAAAGGGGAGCAGGGTGGGGGCATTCGTTATTAGGACGTTGTCTCCTGGAGCAACCGCTACACGTACTGAAGCCTTACTTCCCGGGAAGTGGCTGGACATCACCTGCTGATGGGAAGCAGAGAATAAATCTTTTGTTTTCCTTTGCTTCCACACGTGGCCTTTGCTTTTGCTGTATTAAACTGCCTTAATCTTGACCCATGAGGTTTTTTTTCCCATCTTATTTCTGCCCCCCTGCCCGTCCTGCTGAGGAGGGGAGGGATAGAGCAGCTTGGTGGGCACCAGGCATCCAGCCAAGGTCAACTCATCACAATTGTTAAAGCCAATATCTATTTCCTAGATCCATACTAATGTTAACCTACTATAAGAAAAATGTCATGCAATGTTGAAAGTAATTACTTTGCTTTTACTTTTACACTTTTGCTTCTTTGCCATGCTAATTCAGACATCATTCATAAGTGTTGAAACCAATTTAAGCCCACAAGCCCACAAATAAAGATATTTGTGCATGTGATAAATTTCCTCCATACTGATAAGGCAACATTTGCTATATGAATTACCATAATCATATGGTTTAATTATTAGGGTAAATCAGAAAACCTGTGAATGAGTCTTAGTACTTTATTGAAATACTTAACTAAACACATTTTTGCCCTATTAATTTAATTTCTGTGAAGTTAAGAATAAATACCTGGTTTCACTAAAGTCATCTGAGAAGTAATAGTGTGCTTCTGCAAGTATGAGAAACTTGATCAAGTATATTTAACCTTAACAAATGATTCTCAAGATGCCTTCCTCTTCCAGTACGTCATTGTGTACTACAGAGAATATTCTACTCACCAAGAGCATTGAAAGAGATCTGTAGTTCAGAGAAGTTGCATAACCTGTGATTCACTAGAATACAAGTGACATATCCTCTACTTGACCTGAAAACAAGATCTAGAGTGAATCAGATATTTCTAATAGAAAGAAGTTAGAAGTGTTTAGCACTTTAACAATGAGCACCATAGAAATCTCTTTGAAATAAGTAATGTAGGGGAAAAATGAGATAAAATCAATTTCCAGGATGGATGAAGATCATACTGTATCTGCTCGATAATACCACATAAAACTGAAATAATTGAACGTATTGCATTTGCAGGATCTTTGTTTCTCCCAGGTTATTCATGTTGCAGGAGTGCTTCACCCAAGAAGCTTGGCTTCTGTGCCAACCTGTGCTCACAACTGCGGGAGACAAAACCAAATTATGTAAGTGTTTTGAAGAGCAATGGAAAATACAGACACTGAGCTAGTTCAGGAGCTATAAACATTCTTAATACACTAGGATGGAGTGCAATATGCCTTGTGTTACACTACCTAGAAAAAACTGGTAGTTGGGGAATTGTGTTTGACTGACAGGACAATCCACACAGATGAGACAGGAGATGAAACAAAATTACAGAATGACAAAGTGAAGTGGCCAAGTTTATCGAGCTAGACAATATCATTAAAAGGAGTAAGACCAGTGTCTGCAGTTGATTTCCCCAAACTTACACTGTCTCCTTGATTTTGTAATGAGATATGAAGGGAAGGGCAGGCTATATCATAAACTCTTGGAAAGATTGTGTGGGATTTGCTTCTTTGTTTGGAAATGCTTACCTCTAACCAGGTCCTTTAATTTACAATATTGAGAAAGATAGAAGAAAACCTACCTCATTTATGGAGATAGTTGTATCATACATACACACACATGCAGGAGCAGTTAACTAGAGACTTCAAGTAAGCTTTCAGCGAGGGTTTTAATTCATGGTCCATAAAGTCATACTGCAAGTATATTTAACTAATAGGGAAAATTGAGTTGACTTCATGAAGGTCTTGGGGGCTGTGATATTCAGATGGGCAGGAGAATGACATACAAGTACTTTTCTTCTTCTCATGAGCTGAAAGTAAATGACAAGGCAATTTTACTATTATTTAAATTAGAAATTATGCAGTCATAAAGATCACTAATTCTCTTCACTGAAAGGTTTAATATATTTTTATGCATTTTCCATGAAAACTATTTTAGTGAAGGGAGTCCTGAAAGGTTTCATGTAAGCTCTCATAGCACTAAGGCTGTCTGAATGGATGTCTTGAAAATTCAATGTCCTTCTAGTAATATAAGTTTTAATTACCACAGCTAAGCTCATTGTGAGTAGCTATGTGTTTATAGCTACTGGATCAGAACCAAAATGTTCACCATGCTGCAGGATGGAGCACAGGTTGGGCAGATAACAGGAGGTGACTTTATTACTAAGTGTTCTCCGGAATAAAAAATTATGACTAACAATAGTGTTAGTCAAAACAAGCAGCTTGATATTCCTACCTATTAATTAGCAACTGATGAACAATTCCAAGCAGCACATATTTGCAAAGATTAGTACTGATAGTGAAAGTTTATTTTGTTCTAATCAAGGATCATGAGAGGTGGATACATTTCGCATCACCAAAATAATGTTATACTAGAAGCCCCACTAGTATGGACCTCATTCATCAGAGACCTATATACCATTCTTTCTGGAGGGAACACCATGCTGGCAAATTGGGATTTCTCAAATTTAAATTATAGATTTCCTATTACATTTACAAGTAAAATAACTGGGGAAAAAATATGTTTGCCAGTATACTTAGAGCATTTTCTTTCTAAAATGGATCAAGGTTTTTATATTAAAAGCAGGCATGGCAACCAATTTTAGAAAGTAATCTTCTTCAGTAAGAGCTGTCTTTTAAATCAACCATTTTTAACCATGTTAATAGCTATTTGGATTATGAATTGGGTAAATAATTGAGGGTCTTTGCTATCTGTCTCACATTAATGTGTTAACTGGAATAATCTCATGTGCAGTTTCTGCATGGTTAGATATCTGTGTACCATGAGCATGAGTGATTCTTTGCTCCTTTGTGTTTCTGCGTTGTTTAATGTATCAGTAATACTAACACTGCAGTTCCTCCTGAGTTCTAAAACAACGATGCTCAGAAAGCAAACATTACTGCAGTAGCTAATCTTTTTTTCATGAGTAAGGTATCATGGGTCTGTACGAGGGTGATTCAGTTGTTCTGATTTCTTTTTTTACTTGTAAACTGAGTTTGCTGCTTGTGCAATTACTGACTATATCTTCACAAAGAAACTAAGTGGGGCCAGGCCCAAGCACTGTCCCATCATAATCTGTATCATTTAATTATTTGCACGTTACGCTGGTTTTGGCTGGGGTAGAGTTAATTTTCTTCATAGTAGCTAGTATGGGGCTATGTTTTGGATTTGTGCTGACAACAGTGTTGATGGTAACACAGGGATGTTTTTGTTACTGCTGAGCAGTGCTCACACAGAGTCAAGGACTTTTCTGCTTCTTACCCTACCAGTGAGCAGGCTGGTGGGGGGGCACAAGAAATTAGGAGGGGACATCGCTGAGACAGCTGACCCCAGCTGACCCCAGGGATATTCCAGCCCATGGGACATCATGGGGGAAGACGAAGGAAGGGGGGACGTTGGGAGTGATGGCGTTTGTCTGCCCAAGTGACCGCTTTGCGTGATGGAGCCCTGCTGTCCTGGAGATGGCTGAACGCCTGCCTGCCTGTGGGAAGGGGTGGATGGATTCCTTGGTTTGCTTTGCTTGCGTGTGCGGTTTTTGCTTTGCCTATGAAACTGTCTTTATCTCAGCCCATGAGTTTTCTCACTTTTACCCTTCCAATTCTCTCCCCCATCCCTCTGTGAGGGAGGTGAGCGAGCATGAGTGGGGCTGAGTTGCCGGCTGGGGTTAAACCACGGGACATGTTCACTAGAACAGACTTGGCCTGAGCCAAATAGCGTACTCCCAAAGAGTTTAGGGGCGTGATCAGAGGGACAATGTGGGGTATGGATGAAGTAAAGGGTATGGATGAAGCCAGCCTGTTTGCTGGAAGAAAGAAGTCTAACCAGCTAGACTTGAGCTATGCTCCACCATTGGGTTTCAGGGTTAGGGAACATTATTTTGCTACTAGAGATGTGCTACTTGGTTAAAAAGGTCAGGACTGAGCTGTAGTAAGTCTAGGGTAAAATGCTAATATCTATTCTGACAAAAGTTAAAAGGAGAATAAGGGACCAAAACCGTGACCATTAGAGAGGATTTCAGCAAAAAGTGCAGTGAGATCATTAATAGCCAATGGCAGTCAGAAAGGACTGCAGTTCTAAATCGTATTAACGGGGAGCATTTCCATTAGCTTTGTGATATTCAGCATGTCCTGAGGAGGGTCTAGAGGCTCACTGCAAGCATGTTATATGTTGGGTTTTGGATGTTCAGGTGCTAATTTTCAGAGAGTGACTGACTGCAGAATATTTTGAGCTCATCCGTAAGTCAAGATCATAATCATCCTGTTAAAGTTACTCTTCATCAGATAATAGAAGTACTACTAAATAAGTTACTTCTGCTTTCTGAAAGGAAAAGCTACTTTGAAAAGGTCAAGTAATTATCACCTACAAGTTGGTTATATCAGGTACTTTCTCTACAGGTATGCTTAAAATGTATTTTATATATTTCAGACATCCATACGCCACATAATTTCATGGATACTAATGTTGGGTTACCCCAATGTCTTTAGATGCCAGTTTCTGGATTTTTTTTTTTTTTTCCTATGAGAAGCCTAGATTTGACAGGAGAATGTCTTCACTCTAAAGGATATACTTTTCATTATTTACTTCGAATAAATATAAGGTCTAAAGAATATATCCAGCTTAATTTCTGTCACTTATTTAATATTCAGTCAAATATGGTGAATCCAGCTCTACTCAAGAGAAAAGGATAAGTTTTAGATTGAAAAGGAAGAATGAGAATGATTTTTGTCAGGCAGTCTACTATGTTTCAGTCACTCATGTTGTTAATGGTACCAATTCATCTCCTGTCAATTAGTTCTATAAATACACCAGTGCTCTCAAATTTTTGAGACTCCAGTTAGAATGGGAGATGCATTACTTCTGTCATGTGTACAATAAACTGTTTCAGAGACATAACTAATTTCTTGGCTTAAAGTTCAACACTAGAAAATTAGAAATGTCCTGTTAGTTTTGCTTTCACTGGCATATGTGATATTTTTAGTTTCTAGCAACAAATTTTTTCATGGTTATTAAAATAAGAATTTATCAGTGCCAACGTCATGTGTCTGCATTTAGAAATTTGGTGCCAAAAAGAGTATATTCATTTAGTGCAACAGGAAAAGTCTTTCATAACCAAGACAACCAACTTTAACATGATTCATCGTTACTGGAGAAGGCAAATTTCTGTGGGATTTTCTCGTGTGACTGTGGTTAGGGTTCAGTGGGCATTCATATTATAAACCAAGGTCTGTGCAGGTTTATGCATCTCACCATTGTGACTTACAGTGAGCCAAGACTGAGCTGGCAAATCACCTATATGGGGGGACCCAAATAGAAAAATTCTGGAATCTCTCCAGACCAGGAATCAGTGTGGAATGCAATTAACACCCCACTCCCCCCCGCCCCCCCCCCCAGTGTCAGTTATAGAATACATTTTGCCTCAGCTCCAACTGTATGTGTAAAAGCTGATCAATGGTAAATCCACCTTCAGTGGTCCTCTTTAATGTCAACAGGGACACCCATTAATCATCAAGTCATCCATCACTAATGGCTGTCCATCATCCCAACCTCAGGACTAGTCTGGGAAGATAACACGGTTGTAGCCAGAGGGCCTTTCAGTCAAGAATGATAAGACGTTTAAAGTGTCATCATTCATATTACAGTGATGAAGAAACTCTCCGGGAAGTGGGAGGAAGGGGGAAAAAAAAAGAGCTTTGTTCCAGGTGTGCTTGTGTAACAGACCTGGAAACAACTGTTTTCTAGGTAGGTCCCCGCTCTATCAGTTGCTGTGTCCTTAAAGACCCGAGGTTTTAAACAGAAAGTGCTTAAAATTCACTTGCTTGTCACTCAGATTCACAATGCATGGGCTGGTTTTGACAGGTGTTGGATACCCCAGCATTTGATCTGATGTTCCTACAGGTAAAGATTCAGACTTTTTGTCGACAGAAAAAAAAAACTTTCTTCATAAAACACTCAAAAGATTGTTGTGGAAAAGGGTCAATTCATGTCACTTCTAAATTTTAAAACAAAAATTTGAGAAAAGTTCAGAGTAACATATCTTGATCTCTCAAAATGAAGAGCTCATTTTTTCATGAGAAAAAACATTTTAAAAAATATAACTTATTTTATGCTGAGAGTTAAAAGTTTAAATCAAAACACAATGCTTTCAAATTACTAAAGCAGTTCTTTTACTTTGATCTGAAATACATTTACCCTTCTGACTTGAGAAAACCACTAAGATTTTCACTTGAAGTTCTGTTTCAGGACTTTTCTCCCTCTTTTATCATGATAGTTTCCACCCAACTTTGCTCTTTGATCACGAGTTGGAAGTTTAAGCAGCAGTTGTGGAAAAACTTTACTCTTGAACATTCATGTGATGACAGTTTCTTGAACATGAGTGGTGCTGTTGAGTAAGAGTAAATGAAAGATCTGTATAAATTAAATTTCAGCAACCATGAATCATATTAGTGTTTGTGCAACTCTCCACATTTTTGGCAATGGAATGCAAGTTGGTGTCTAATAACTCCAGTGAAGTCTTTAACCTTTCCTGATGAAATGCCACTCAGTCATGCTAAACAGAATAGTGGACAGTCATTAGATGAAAATAATGTGCAGTATGCTCTGGAATAAGATGATCAAATTCATTTTAATCTGTGACATCCTAATGGATTGAACCACTCTATGACCTGTCCTGAACATAGAATGGTTACTTCTGCAAACTTAGACAATCAAACACCAGCACTTTCAAAATGCCAAGTGGGCAGTAAAGTAGTTGTCTAAATGAGTTCTCCTCTCCTTATTGAGCTTGATTTCTAATACAAGAAAGCATGATTTGCTCCTAAGTAATCCTGAGAATCGCTATTGCTTTTAATTTTTAATATTAGTGGCAGTTGATCTGAAAGCAGATCAAAGCCTCAAGGAAGCTTTTGACTGATTTCGCTGGGATGTTGATCAAGGATCTGGTATGCTTTTTAACATCTGTCTTTCTGCACCTAGCTATATGCTGAAATGTGAAAGGCAAACACATTCCTAAAGCAGATACAGGTACATGAATGTTTCTTCTTTCCTACAGGAGGCCACATTTCTACACAAAAATATATATGTATTGAGGTTTCTGAAAACAAGAAAAATAAGCAACTGAATAGATAATGAGAAAGCTCTGTACCTTTTAAGGAGGAAAAAAGTATGTGGTGCTCACCTTTATATAAGCAAACCTTTGAGTGAAAGATACTAATTATTACCTTGGAAAAGCTTACCTACGTCAGTCATGTCCATTATGTTGATGATATGAAATTTTAAAAGCAGGGCACTCTCAAGGTTTGACATTTTCACAAATCCTTCTTTGTCACTTTTAAGGGGTTTTGCTATTTAACTCTTAGGAATTTCTTGCTTTTGCTTTGGTTTCAAACAGTAAATAATGGACTGAAAAAGTCTGTGTTAATCTGCTGACAAATTGGAGCAGTGTTGGTTTTAGTCCAGAATGTTGCGACTGGGATGGAAGTTACATGGACTGTTTTGTGGGTTTGAGGCTTGGGGATAGATCTGGAAGTGGAAGACTTATCCCCTGACATGGCTGTATACTGACATAGTTCAAGCAATCCGTACAAAAATGTTGGCAACTGCTGACATTCAGTGCAATCCGTTCAGGCAGCAGCGAGTGTTCCCAGCGTTCAGAAACCTTCCCAGTGTTCAGAAACGAACCAATCCATGGCAAACTGTGCATGCAAACACACATCCACTATACAGAAATAAAAAATAGGAATGAGATGGAAAATCAAGGTCTTTCCCTTCCATTTGAGTTCTGTGCCAAAAAGGCCAACAAATACAACCATTATTAGGTTGCTGTAAAAGAAACAGTGATCTAAAGGAAAGCATTGGTTGGTATCTAAGGGCAATAGAAGGGTAAAAGTGTTTATTTGATATGTATATAAAGGCTTGGTGCCTATTCCTTTTTTTCAAGAAGTGATGTCATAATAATTAGACCTCTGACAGAATGGGCATTGTCAGCAGAAACTGGAAAGGTTTTCATTGTTATGAAGAGGAAGATAATTCAAGAGACCATGACACTTTTCTGTAGAAGCTCAGCCAAGAAAATACTGTCATCTCTTCCAAAGCGCACAGCTATTTGTCTTCCCACTCAAAAAGTAAAAGAAACCAAACAAGAGAGGAAAGACTGTTTTCCTCTCATCATACAATAAAAAATATTTTAAAAATGCACTAGTAATGAAGTAGGATATTTTGAATTATGATGAAAATGAAGAGTGTTACTGTTGGAATGGAAATGGTCCTGTTAGGTCCACATTAACAATACTACTGTTTTAAGGGTGAATCTTTATGCTAACATTTAACCAGGAAATAGAAACGCAATCTACTTTTCTGCTCATATTTCATTCTTTTGCATTACTAGTAAAAAGGGATACTACCCAAATAGCTGTGTGGATAATGGCTATAGTATATAATTTTTCATCAGCTCACATCTGGGCTGAGACAGGGTCAAAAGTGTCATCAAATTTCCATGTCACCAAAGCCCTTGAAGCCAGTGGCTAAACATTTCCAGTTGACTTTAAGTTTCTTTTAATATTCACCTAATATTAGGCTTGCATACTATGTTAGAGCAGAAAGGGAAAGCTCTATTAGTTTGTGTTGCTTTAGCATAATACTAAGGGATGTGTGTTGAAACCTGACTGAAGGTATCTTCTTCAGCAGTCTGGGCACAGGAAGGCTAAAGGAGCAGGTTTGGAGCTGATTACAGACACAACCTGGTTATTGTAGGATTTGGAATTAAGTAGCCCGGCAGTGGGCTGCCACCTTTAAAACAAAATGTAAATATGATTACTTCAGGCATAGAGTTAATATACCTGAAAATGAAGGTAAAATGCCTGTATACGACCAGGTCGATGAAATAACATCACTTGATTCATTTCAGAATGCTTTATTCATGTTTTGCTAATAGTACCGTGAAAGAAATGTGTAGAAACGCGAGATAGGTTGTAATGCGTACCTCAGCTGTGAATGAACCCTGGCAAAGTTTGGGTTTAAATCTGAATTTTGGACTATCATCTGCAGGAAACTTCAAGAGCTCAGAAAAAAGTGCAGATGAAAGTTCTGCAAAGTAGCAGCACTTAAAACTCACTTAACTTTCAAGTTTTAGAGAAATTATGTCTACAAAAAATGGGGAATACTACTACACACTGAAAATCATTCAGTGGAGCTGGAATGGGCATCATTAGGGCACCTCCTGTAAATAGTTGAAATACTCTACATTGATCTATCATTCAATCGTTCTTATGCATGTCCCGATAAGTGATATGCCTTGACCATCACTGAAGATGTTTTGTTATCTAAATAGTAATACATCGATCACTAGAAATGCTGCACAAATGGTTTACCCTTATTTATGGCCAATTTTCTTCTCTGTTCCTGAGCAGAAGTGTTTGAAAATGGCTGGAGAATGAATGAAAAAGGATTTTCCCACTCTGCCTCCAGCATCAGCTGCCACAGAATTTAGTCTGGACATCATTTCTGCCTTGGAGAAAACCAAAAGGGTGGGCTCTGTCATTTGTTTTATTCTCTGAAAAATTCTAGCTGGGCATAACCCAGGATTCTCTCTTTTCAATTCGAAACAGAGAAAGTGTTCCTAAACAAAAACTTCTTTTGCAGCTTGACCATACCTTTCCATAAAAAGTCAGGGGAAGAGGTAGAACAATTTGATCTGTTCTTAGCTTATAAATTAGATCATTCTGTCTTTCAGTACCCATAAATGAGTTATATTTTCTTCTTTTTTTTTCAACTGTTGGAGTAGGTGTTCAGTCTTACAAGCGCACTTGGCGCCTTCAAATCTTTTACTTAGGCACTGTTTCCACAGTCATTAAAACTGAAACCAGGCCTTGTCCCCACCTGACCTGAATCAGGTCTAGCACAGCACTGCGGTTTTGCCTAGTTGTCCTCAAGCCACAGTGAGGAAAATTGTAATGTCATGCTCACACGGCACCAGGGTTTGCTACCTGCCTGGGATAGATAGATCTGCTTAGGGCTGACCAAACCTCAAGTTAGGATGGTATGGACAGATGTCCCTGATCTGACGGGAAGCCTGCCAAAATGTTAGCATATTTTATTGCATTTGAACTGTCACAGTAAGATGACGGATCAATACTTCAGCTCAGCTTGTTTGATCTAGTGCCAGGAGCTCTAAAGTCAGATTTAATGTATTGCCAAACCACAGCCTCAGGGTGAGGTTCATGCCTCTGTCAAGGCCAGTAAGAGGTCTGCAAAACATTTTAAGTCTTACTCACCACCTCCAAATAGATCTTAAATGAGACTTCACTCTTTGGTAAGTCTTGCGTTAGTCCTTGGTACAGAGGGAAATTTGCCTCCCTGAATGTCCAGGACACATCCTAGGAGGAAGGACAGTGCTGTAAACTGGTAAACACAATGCTTGCTGGATCAACACGTGCTGGATACAGGCAGGACTGTGCTGCAAGGCAGAACACCTATCCACCCACAGAAACACGTGGCTTTTGTTCAGCACCATGAATACTGTACTTCCAACCAACCACGCCACTGGCACACCAAGAATAAGTCAAAGCAGGAAAATGAAGAGTTTCCATTATTTTTGTGGTTCGTGTATTTTTATTTCAGGTTTTAAGCGATACGCAGTCACCACGAGGTCTGGTCAAAATACCCCATTTGCCTTGACCTTGCAGCACAGCAATTCACTGTGAACCTTGTCCCTCGTCACCCTAATCTAAACAGGGCTGAATATTTTAGGCACTATTATGGTCTCACAGCAAGAAGTGACTTCACCAAAGGCATCAGCATGGGGACTGTATGGCATTCCTAAGAAAATTTCATCCTGGGCAGACATGACATTGGGACAAGAAAAGAGAGAAAAACATTAGAAAAGAAGGGGCTTATTTGTAGGTTCAGCGATTACAGATTTTGTTGGGACATAAATTTTCAGGTCATTTTTCTTCTGGTATCTGTTGCATAGAATCAGGAAAGTGATCTCGTTAATTGTCAATAACTTCAGCAAGTAAAGGTTTGTCATGTTCTGGTAATTACATTTCAAGAGTAAAATAGTAAAGCTATACAAAACCATCATCTATTCAACTGTCAGTGCATATCTGTGTTTTTTGTAATACACAAGTCAACTTCTAAAGCATTTTTTTTTCACCTTTGAAAGTAGAAGTGGTTCTGCAAATGTTAGAAATACCTCTTAGAACAATACTTTTTGATTTTGAATATCACTTACTCCTTTTGCTTCTCTGTTCCTTTATTCCTTTTCATGGGGCCACAACAGCTTGGCGAGAGTTATTTTAACCAAGTTGTAGGTGCCTGGTGCTTTATTCCCACAGCTTATGGAGGAACTCTTAGTCCCTTGAAAATCAGGAGGAATTATTCCAACAAGGTCTGCATGCCTAAAATTTCACCTCTTGAGAAGACTTGAGTCAAGCAGCTGTGGCAATGGGAGGCCCATGCTTTGAACCTGAACCTTACCAGACACACCAGCACTGCAGAACACTCAGTTTATCCTGTTTGTGAAAAAGAAAACAGATGGTAAATGAGGCAGATCTAAGGAATTACGCAGAATTAGGAAAAACAAGTCATATGAAAGAGGACAACAGAAGAAAAAGGCATGTGGGCAGTAAGAGAAACACTGCAGACTTTAAGGATAAGATTTTAAGAGAATTCAGTAAAGGATTTCCCAGGGATGGAGAGGTGTCACACATGAGATGTGATAAGCAGTCCAGACACGTGGCGAGTCACCAGTGATCAGAAGTGGGGCAGGAGACCCTGGGTGACCTGCAGGCACCCATGATATCCTGTGGCTGCAGGAGCTGCTAGTAAATTATTACCTCCTAATGTTGTTTATTTGCCTATGTTAAAAATGAAGTAAGTGAGCAATTTTAAACTGCTTAAAATAGCAATGTCAGCTCTTATGTCCGATCAAAAAATGTACTTACTGTTACCAATAATACCTACAATTACTGGAAGCTGAGATTACTAAAAAAAGTAGATCCTGTCATGTTTGGTTTGTTTGGCATGTTATGCATCACTAGCTTCATTGTTTTCCCCTTTCTAGTTAAAAAGTCTGTTTCCCTTGTTTGAGATAGATAAAACAAGGAGAATGAAAAGTTATTGTCTTAATGTTTTGTTTTGCTTTTAGATAACATTGCTAGAAGGACTTAAAACAACCGGAAACTATTTAAGGAGCTGCATAGAATCTTGTTCAATTGATCATTTTCCTGGAAATTAGGGTGAATTCCCCAAGAAAGGGCATCCTATTTCATTCCTGTGGTGGACTTGATGTATTTCTGTCATAAGGGAAAAGAAGGATTGTGTTAATTTTTTTTCTGACTTTTTAATGAAGAACTCAGCTTTTCTGATAATGCTTTGTATTGGTATCTACATATATAAATTAAGACTGTCTTACATGTGACATTCTGTCTTTGTTTAACAACAATTAATATTTAAAAAAAAAAAAGGTTTTTTTATTCCAATGTGAAACATATGCCTACATTTCTGTGTGCACACTATTGAAAACTTCTGCTATATGACAAGGAAAAAGAAAATTTTAAACGTCATGGTCATCAAAATGTCATTGGGCTAACATGAACTTCAGATGAAGTCTGAGCACCCAAACGGAATTATTTCATGATACGTGCATGAGGGGAATAAATAACCATTTAATTTCAAATAACAGCAATTTAAACAGTGACAAATAAGCCAGTCACAAAAGGCAATATTTTAAAAAAACATTTCAATTTGGGGAATGAATAATAACCAATTTATTTGGAATTCCAGACAATCTGGAGCCTGGGCCAACTCTAGCTGAAGTTGGGCAGGATTGGATCTGGATGTGAACCCTCAAAACGGTAAGATATCAAGTAATGGCATTAGAAATGTCCAATAGTAAGAGACAAAATGGCAGTCAAAGCAAACCATGAACACTTTGCTGGGTGACTGGAACCACTTTTCTCCTCAGAAGGCAGGAGATGAACTTGAGTTTTGCTGTTCCCTTGCATGTGGGCAAGACTTTATTTGTGGCCCCTTTCGCTAGTCTAATATTTGACTGCTACAGCCTCATTGCCACCATTATGGCTGAACAAGTGGAAAACTGGAGTCATGCAGCGGCTAAGCAAACCTTTAAATTTTCTCCTCCCACTGCAGGGATGTCTTTGCTGTTGTTTTCTCTCATTTTCCAAAACAACCAAAAGTAGGACAGCATTTTGAGAAGACTCTTCTAACCACTGTACTGTGAAATCTGTGAGTGCATTTGTTTGTACATGCCAAATCCCAGATAAGCATGTGCAAGGATGCAAGTACCTCTTAAACTACCAGTCTGGTTTTCCATGTGAAAGTTTCCACTGTGAAGTTTTGTGAAATTCAGCCAGCCAATAAGATCTGAGATAATTAGAAAGGCTGCATTTGATCACAGTCAGCAAAACTTGAAACACATTTTTGTATTAGGCTGAGATGTGTCTGAACTTGGTTTTCTCATCTATGCTCATTACCTTTTACAGATCACTGTTCAAAATACATTATGCTTCCTAGGTAAGGAGCTGAATTCACACTTTCTTTACATATAATTTGCTATAAAAGTGCTGAAGAGAAAAGAAGACAACAAATGAAATTTTTCCCTCAATCTTGTGAAGCTGAATTTTGTACCTATTGACAACTCAAGGACTTTTTACTCCGGCAAGTTCTGTACAGGAGTTTTGGGCAACTCTCTTCTCATCTTTTCTGAGAGAAATGCAGATTCGAGTCTTGCATTTTAATGGGCTGTTCTTGATTCCTTTTTGAGCCACCTGATCTGCGGGCTCTGTGCAGCAGCCATGAAAATCTCTCCCCTAGACAAGCAGCACTGACTGAATTGAGGATGGCGACTGTGAAATAGTGTGTCGTTGTTTGTGAACCATGAAGAAACACATGAGTGTGGACCATAGACAGGACACTGGACTACACCAAGGGCCTCTGTAGAAAGGGCTTTGCAGTAGTAGGTCAACACTGCAACAAATACAGTAAGTCTTCTTCTGACAGCAGTCTGCATCTGATCCTCTCCACCGGCTCCAAACAGATTGACCCAAAAGTCCCCTGTGCAGTCACCATGTATTAAGCCCCCACCATTTTTATCTTCAGAGGTATCAGATGATGTGGCGATCCCCAGATCCACAGAACAGTGAGTGACTCCTTAAAGTAGTTTCACCTGCTTAAGGATAGGATTTGTTGTTTAGTATTCTTGGTCACCATTATAAAATATTTCACAGATAGTGGAAGGTCCGATAACACAGCAGAAGAAGCTGCTCCCAGAAAAATGGATATATTCAGTTACCTTTATCTTCACCATCTCTATTGACTGATAAATGAGGTTTCTCAGCATCTCTGTAGTTCAGTTTTCTTATTGCAGTCACTGCAAGGTGCTGCCTTCCCTGCTTTTCTGCTGAAGTGACCAAGACATGTGCACCACAGCTTATTGCCAGGTGACCTAAGGCTCCGACTACATTTTGGGGTAGGTGTGTTTTGCTGTACTTTCCCCCATAGTCCAGATGTCTCTGCTCATCCAGCCCACATAGCACTACTGCTTTCTTTCCTCCATCCTCTGCCTTTTTGCAGAAGAAACCAGTTTGTGCTAGTGGATAGTGCACACACAGGTTTTACCTTCACAGAAAATCAGTATTCGGCTGGGGTATGTGCTGGTCAGGGCGGTGGGGACCACTGTACAGCACACCTGCACCACAGTGTTACTGCCAGAGACATCTATTCTGGTTCCCATAATTATAAACACATTAGTCGCCTTCATCAAGAGACCAAGTAATGGCTGCATCATCTGATATTCTGAGAGCAATGTCTCACTTTTCATGTTCTGCTAGTGTACGTTTCCTACAGAAGCATTAGAGATAACTACCATTAATAAACCCACCTCTTCAATTTGTGTCCCAGTGCTCCCTAAGTAGGACATAGGACAGTGATGCAAATATGTGAAGAAGAGCTCACTTAAGCTGACTAGAATCACTGGAGATATCAGCCCTTACAGTCCTTGTCAGTTTGCATCAGTTTCTGCTCTAAGAACACCAGAAATAACACCGCTACGTTCTTCCGACAGTCTCGGCGAGCTGAGTTTTCAGCAGCCCATATATGCCTTGCCATGAGTTTGGACACAGATGAGCAAACTTATTTGTCCTTCCCCTTGCAGATGTCACCCACGGTCAGGCCCTTTGCCGACGCACTTGTCGTAAGAATTCAACTTGGGCTGCACATACCAAGGTCTGCCACTCAGGGTTATGTGTTGCCTTTGGCTTCTTCATTTGTCTAGCGCAAACTGCAGGTGTATTCACCAATTTTTATGTTGGCGTCTTCATCCCTACACAGGCAAGAAAGGATTGATCCAGGTGTAACCCTAGCAGAGCACAGACGGGAGTCCCTGGTCACCGATGATCTACCGGGGAAATGCGGTTGCAGCTGCGCAGAAGGAGCCTTAAACCTGCGTGTGCTGACGGCTGCGTGCGCGGGTGATCGGTGCAAGCTCGGGAATAAAACCTGAGTCTACAAAAACTACAGGAGCAAAAGCAGACGGGGAAAACACATATTCAGAGTGCCTTCTAGGTCTTCTTTCTGGCAGACCGCCAGTGGTGCTCTGATAGGGGCTAAACCTGGCTTTGGGCTGAAAGCAGCTCAGACAGCAAAGTCGTCACTACTCTACTCCAGTTTAGCTGGGAAAGGGAGGTGTAATTTAGAGAAGTTTATGCCAGCCTTCTTGCACTTTGCCTACCTTTTAGTAGGCCTGCTATCTCCTAGTCTTTTAATGAAATGTAAATTAAAACGTCTACCTCCGGAGTAGCACGTTCTTCTCTCTGCTCTTCATCTACACAAAAATTGTTAATGCTGACTTCAGTTTTTGACAGCAACAGAGATACATTTCAGTAATCAGGGCTAAGGTATTTCCCTGAGCAAGTCAGCGTTGACGTAAGTCCTTGTAATGGGCCAACACCAGCTATGCCAGGGCACTGCCTTGCCCAGCACCTGTGTCTGCACTGCATGTCCCTTCGAATTCCCTGCTTTTCTCCCCAGCATCTCTTTACTGACATTTGGTACTTTCTGTCAGCTTCCCCAGCTGAATTCTCACAGGAAAACAGCCACAAATATAAATCTCACTGTGAAATAGCTATTCTATAAATAGCCTGAGGATTATCTTTTGTGAAATTCTATTCTATAAACTGAAAGATAAGGCTTTCTTGACAAACATAACTCAGTGGTTACTAGCTAGCTAAGGATTCGGTGGTTAGCAGGTCAGAACTACTAAATGTCATTGATTATCATTAGTGATGTTATTTGTTATTGAGTCAGAACACAAAGTAGAGATATACACATATTTTTCTTTGTCATATATTCAGGGAACTGCAAGAGGATTAATTGAGGCTTATGAAGGGAACTGTGAAAATTCTGAGGGTTTTATACCTTTTAAAGCTCCAACGAAATGCAATACAAAAGGAAATGTATGGCAGTCTGAATTATCAACAGATGCAAGTTCTGAATGAGCCGTATTAGAAGAAAACAAAATTTCTTCATAGAATTGAACCTTCCTCAGCTGACACTCTACAATGGGGTCTTCATTACCTGACATTCTTTCTCCTTACTCTGTTGATCAGGCTGCCCCTACTACCACCACAGTAATTCTGTGAATAATGACAGATCCCATATTTAACCCAGCTTCTCAAATTGTTGTTTAAGGGAGTGTGACTGAGCCCTTCCACCATGGAAATAGAATAAAACCAAATTGCTCATTATTGGTCTTCGCAGTCCTATTAATGGAACTACAGTGAAGGTACTCTGTGGCATTAAGAAATGCTCCAAGAAATTATTTTGAAAAGAAGATTAAATGTATCTGGCAGGTAATGCATTCATGGGAGCACTGCAGGCTATGCTGTTATCGAGATTTTCTAGTCCGTATCTTGACTGTTTGATTTTGCTCATCAGCCTTGCTCCATCCCTTCTAACAGCCCCTAGCACTGTGGATTCTGCTCCCAAAAGCGAAGAAGGAATGTGTTACTGGCATCTGGGAAAATCAGGATGGATTGCCACAGAGTCTTTAAACATGAGAAAATAAGAAACACCGTTCCAGCTACATCAAGGATCCAAGTAGCCCAGTACTCTCTCATCAACCCAGATACCTGCTACTGGGTTGGTGACTATAAGCAGATAGAAACAGAGCTTGTGTGTGTCTTGTCTCAGCAGATGGAATGAAGAGCAGAAAGAGAAATAACAGAGGGTTTGTTTCCTGTACTAATGTCTTTAACAGAATCGATACCAGGTCTCCTTGGGGAGCCCACACGCATGGAAGGGGCTGACAGCTTCCCTTCCAGGATCTGATGTACAGTATTTAAGAAAAGGTGATTGAAAAATCATGCTTTAGTACAAGACAAAAAATTAAAATGCATTCCCTCCTAAAGGGTCTTTGCAGCTTGGTTATCTACATGCAGATATTCTTTTTTTAATGAATTAGATGAGTTCCAAAATTGAATTACTAGCAGTGATCTGGTTTTTTTCCTCATCATATCAATGGGACAAAGGAGGAGAAACCTTCCTCTTTCCATTTGAGACAGTTGTAACTTTTTCATAGGCTTAAACGGATGGACAGCTGGACTTCTGATCTAGCTGGTCTTTCTCAGATCTCTGTAGTCACAATTGACAACAAGCAAAGGTTATCTCCTTTGAATTACTGCACTGTACTTGCAAGAAAAAATAAAAAAAGTATGATTATACTATTTCTTTACACTGCAAGAATGTTGTGTGTAGATCCTACTTACTTCTTTCCATGTAATGTCTTCCCACAAGCAGTATGAGTGGTGCCCCAGGAGCCAGAGCCACCCAGACTCACGGGCGCAGACCCCAGCAGAAGCTGTTGCTCCAGCACAGCCCGCAGAGCTCGGCAGCCCCCGGAGACCAGACAGGCATTTCCAGCATGGGCACTCCCTGTGGTCCACCCCAGCTTCACGGTACAGACGTGATGCTGCTGTCAGCGAGTTACTGGGGTGGGGGCAGGCCCTTCCCTTCACTATTTTTGAGGTCTATAAACTAAAGAGCCGTGAAGATTTGTCTCCCTGATTCAATTTAATTGGCAAAATCCCGTTGTATAGACATGCATCTCAATTTCATATACACAGAAAATATATTTTTGTTTTCATCACGCATATGGTATGCATAATACATCACTATTCAAGATACTTGTACTAAGAAAGCATACTTTAGAAAAGCCATGTTGTTACCAGTTGGAGGTAGAGCAGTACACATTTGATGATGCTTCTGATTACTGAAAATATTTCAACTCTATTAATTGGATGTAGTTTTCATTGTCTGAACTGAGTTCTTTATTTACTTGGAAGAAGATAGATTAGATTCTAATTGTGTGTCCTTTTTACAGGAAAAAATGCCTAAATACTTTTGTACTTTGGGGAAAACAAAAAAAAAAAGAAAAAGAAAAAAAAAATCACAGCCAGTATTCCTTCTCCACTTGGTTCCTAAATGCAAGATAGTCCACGAGGACATTTGAAAAAGCAGCAGCACCTGATGTGATGGGTTGCAAGCCACCCATGTATCCTGAGGCCAGGAGCTGCCTTGCTGAATGTGCTAGTAATTGTATAGATTCCAGATGCATTTTTTGGGTCACGCATAGGAGTAATTGGGGTAGTCATAACGTTCTCAGGTTGTGCTGGGATTCATTTAGAAAATACCACATAGCAAAGCACTCAAAAACTAGCATGGCTCAGTGTCTGGGAGGTGTCATTCTACCCTTAAACAGCTTTTGTTCTCTAGACTGAACCTGAGCAATGTGATGTGGCAGCTGATTAATTTCATTTAAAAATACAGTCATGTTAAGAAAATCTGTTCAAATACGCAGTGTATGAAGGTTGATTAATTCAAGATGTTTGAATTTAAGCACTCAGTTAGATGTAGTAGCCCTGTAATTAGGATCATACAGGGTCTAATTTGTCTTTGATTAAGTATGTACTCAATTAAAAAAATCCCATGAATATGCACATGGAAAAAATCCACACACTTTTTTTTGTATCCAGATATTTTAAACCACTTAAAGTATCTAACTTAGTTATTGTGTAACTCTAATACATTTTTTTTCTTGCATATTCTTTGTAAAACATGAAAAAAATATGGCACAGAAATATGGTATCAGGAAAGTTTTGTGTAAAAATATCAAATGATCATATTTCCTAACCACCAGGCATATGTTTAAATCATAGCAGATCCTGATCAAAGTAGCACTATTGGTAACTAGAGGATATTCCAGTTGATCTAACCGTGATTTTTTTTTCCAAATTAAAGCAAATATGACTGGCAGGGTGTGTCATATTACTGGTGTATTTAGAATTATAGTTTGCCTCACCCCATGCTCCTTGATGGCTCAAGCCAGGCCATCCATGCAGACTAACCACCCAGAAGTTTGGAGAACCTGAGTTTGGAGGTCAGGCAAAAAAATGCAGACAGAGGCTGACCAACTAATACATTCAATGCTGTCTGTCCTTACAAATCATTTCAGGAATTAATGCATCATTGCAAGGGAGATGTGGATCGATGGAATGTGTTGGACACATTTTCCAAAAACCCATTAGAGAAAAATCCATCTCTGAACCAGGCAAAAATTATTGCAGTACTGTGATAGTGTGTGAAATGGCCGCCGGAGCCTAATTGGTTGATTTTAATGAAGCATGATTTTACCACAAAATTCACGGTGCAGAATCGTAAAGCTCAGATTTGGGAATCCATGTGGCAAAGCCAGTCTTTTTGACACTGTATCTGAGACAAATCAGCAGTGAAAACAAAATATTCCACAGACAGTACAATAGCGTGACAGCCTTATAGAATAAGATCCACCTACTGCACTCGCATCTAATTAGGGTAGTACAAAGATTTCTCATTTTCTTTTATATAACAGTAATAAGTGAGCTCAGTGACTTGTTACTCTACCACATCTCAGCCACTTATTAAACCTGTCCTTTTCTGTATCACATCTACATTTCTTGCCTTTATGGAAGATATTTGTCTTCCATAATTTAGTGCTGGAGTCGTGACAAATTAAGGACATAGACAAGACAAGATACATAAATACAGTCATAGCTTCTGCTATACTAACTTGGAAAATTAAGCTTTCAGGAACAGAAGCCCTTCCTCAGGTTCTCTGTGCACAACGTTTGTCTGATTTTCCAGCTTCTCTCTTTATCTCTATGCATATCTTTATACGTGGTGATTTCTGCTTAAAACATCAGGATGTTATTCCTTCTCTTTGTGGTTAGAGAGTTCAATATATTTAGCGCGCTCTGTCATTTTACAGATTAAAAAAGCAACCATGTAACTGTAATCTGCAGTTTGGGTTTATCTTCTGTTTCAACATCACTGCTGGAGAAGTAGCAGAACAAAGTTTCGGATCATTGTATGAATCAAGAAGAGAGAAAAAAATCTGGTAAAATGCATTTCTACCATTGCACTCTGCTGGTGGAAAATGACCCTCTTCACTACAAGGGATAAGAATGATGCCTTTGTTTGGACAGCCATTACAGTTAACCCTGTCACTTGGGATGTCCTAAAACTACCAGCATATAAGAATGAGTTTTGCGCAGTCTTCTGAAAGTGAACACTTAAAAAAAAAAGACAAAAAACCCAAACACCCCCCTGAACCTTACAAAAAAATATGGACTGTGGTTTGAAAAAAATATCCATAATGTAAAATAAAAAACTGAAATTCAACTGACTTTTGGAGAGAAAAAAGGTAAAAATGTGTAACAGGGTCAGTACTTCAAAGAGCCTCAGAGAATACTTATTTTCAGGTAATTCTTATAAATTTTAAGCCCAAACCAAGCAGTGGTGAAGCACAAGAAGAGGCCCTAAATTGATATATGTATAATAAAAAAAAACCCCAAACCAAAACAAAAGAAAAAAACCCTAAACTACCCACAACAGAAAGGTTTTAAAACACTAAGAACTGACTGCAGTTCAGTAGAGACAAGAAAACCCTCAGGTTTAAATAAGGAACTGAAACCCCAGGGCAGGATTCCACTTTAAAAGACAACACTTTAGTGAATAATTTGCATGAACTATTCCTAAAGGGTCTACAAAAGTAACTAAAAACATAGCCCTATTTGATTTGTTTCAAAAAAGCCGCTTATCCGCTGAAAAATTCATAGCAGTCCATGCATCATAAAATCTTAACACCAACTGTTGCAAAGGCAGAATATTTTTGGGTTGGTTCCTTAAGTACTTGGCTGAGAAAGACTTCAGCAAAACCCTGAACCCCAGTCGGAGGAATAGACTTGTTGCCTCAAGCCTTCAAAAGACTGATTAACAAATAAGGTGGCAGTGATAGGGGAAAAAAACCCCAAAACAAACTAAAACATGAGAGGTGTGGTATGTTTGCTATTCAAGGACTGTTTAGATGATGTGTACTCAAGGTAAAGCTTATCGAGTTGCAGACTCTGCTTACCATAAAGGATGCTTAAGGAGTGTTTGGATAATAGTCAAGGCACCAGATAACAGACATTTCAGAGTCACAGACTTGCTAATCAAGGACATACATCCTCCTTCGGCACTGAGAAACCAGGGGTTGGCAACAGAAACAAAACCCCTGGTGTCCTCAGATGACACATGCCCACAGAAGGACAAAAGGAGGAGAGGTCCCTTTCCCCAAAGGACCCCCGAAGACCACCAGAGACCCCCGCCCAGGTGTAGACTCTGGGATGATTGCTCAATGTCATGAATATGCAATAGTTAGGTGGAACATATACATTAGATAGGCGTGATGTTTTAACTGTGCTGTATAAGTCTGGACTGAAAACCCCAGTAGGCGTGCTCGACTTCTGGAAATCTTCCACCTTGCACCCTGCACAAAGTAAAGCAATGTCTCCTCTCTAAACATACTTTGTGTGTTTCGGGAGTTACTTTCTGATCAAGTAACAGACTGATTTTAGGTAGATTTTGAGATTTTGTTTCCTCACTCTTTTTTTTTTCTTCTTAAATGCTGCTCTTTTGTATATATGCTTTCCCGTGTGTAAGCCAGAGTGTATCCCTTTGCTTGATAAGGATAAAACTTGCTGTTCACATTTGAAGCTTGCCTAGTATTCAAAGTGAACTCAGTGAATTTGATAAATTGGAATTGCCTTTTCCTTCTCTCTAGAGGAAGAAAATCCAAATAAGCACCAGCTACCCAAAACAATTTCAAGATTCCAGAGAGCTGTGATGATTTGACTCAGTCCAAGGACTAGTTACATCAATATCAAGTAAAGGAAAAAATTTTCCTGTTGGGGTATGCACTGATGCTACTTGTGTTGTCCCAAAAGTGGGGTCATTTACCCAGTGTGTGAGACACCGATATACACACAGACCAGAGTTATTTTATTCCAGTTCATGTTTGCACAAAGACGGGGACTTGGTGGTAATCCACAAAGCTAGCACCCCCCCATACCTAAACGGGCAAGCAATTTATGCAGTTTAGTTTTACATATTTGGTTTCCAAAGTCCTTCCCCAAAACTACTATCGGTAGTTGCTTATCTACCAGAGTTTCTATTGGGCTAAAGTTTTCCGTGCTTCAAATCAAAGATACAGTATTCTTTTATTTCATAGTGCGTGCTCAAGGCCTGGGGGGGGGGTGGTGGTGGTGTGTAAGTCTTTTTGGTCTTGAATTGAGTCGGTGGTCATGATGTCTCCCTCCCACCTTTATCTTTCCTCCAGTAACCACAGATCTTTGCTGACCTCAAGCCTATTAGCAATTATTCAACTTTTGGTGCCTCCTGGGGTAGGATGTTCCCTTCGGTCTTTCAGCTCTTCTTCTTTATGGGCACCGTTGTTAGCAAGGAACACATCATTTATACAGAGGGTATCCTGTTTCACAAGACCTTTATGGCCTTTTTATGGTGGCTTAAGTACATCTCTTGGAGTAGGGGCATGCAGTGGAAAAGGAAGGGCTATAAACTAAGCCCGCTGAAAATTTGTTGGTAGCTGTAAAGGAAAACTGGACAATTGCTTTATGACAATATCCAGGGCTTGACATATCTCCTAATCAGGTTCCTTATACTCTCCTGCTGTGTTTCTTTTCTTTTTTTTTTCCTCCAGTAAACAAGTTTTACATCCAGTTCACTGACGAAGATGACCTCTACTTCTTGGCAACACAGAGTTTGCAAGATAAACAGCCATTAATACCAATAATCAGAAACATTTGTGTTTCCTATTTCACAGTTAAGTTTTCTCTGGCTTCAATTGTTCCTAAACCTGCATCCTGCCCCCTTGCTCCTATATGGTACTGTTTGTCCTTTTGATAAGGCTGGGACAATATTGAACATTTTCTAAAATGAGTTATCTTCATTTGAATTCCCTGAAATGAAAACAATAAATGCTTTTCATGATGAAGCCATTAATTACTAATTCAAAAAAGTCTAAAGCAAAAGTGTGCACCACCCCCTAGTAATTAAAATAATAGGTTTTCCATTAAGATAGATTTTGCCAATTTATGTATTTACTCAGAAAATTTCCTACAGTTTGCAAATAAAGAATGCATTGCACTCCTGCAGTGAGTTCAAGAACAAAAATAGATAAAGCTTTGACATTCAGTTTAAAGCAAAAGGGTTTGGCAGGCTGGGAAACTTGCTGCTGGAGATTATAAATGGCTGTGACTGGCATTCTAAATTCATTATGTTATTTACCAGTTTAATTTGGGCATCTTATGGTTTGACTATAGCTGTACATTGTATCATTTAAAATACTGGAAACATATATAAAGGAAGCAATAGGCTGGAGCATAAAACAAGCCTTTCATTTGGAAATCTAGGTAGCTCATTTCATCAAAATATAAAGTCTGCCTCCCTTTGCATCTTTCAAAAAAGTATTTCCATGTGCTGCAATTTACCATCATGTAATTTGTCTAGAAAATTAAAGTAATAAAACCTTAGTTTGCTGCTTGTCTAAATGGTAACTATGATTGTCTCAGTAGGGTACTGCAAAAGCTGGGGGGAAAAAAAAAAAGTCCTTGTAAAGATATGCAGACAGAGTAAAGTGTTAATTATTGGACACTAATGGATGAGTATTATGCATAATGTATTTTTAGACAGTTTTTTATATGAAAAGAATGGTCTCTTTATAGCTACAATGGTCAAAACTAAAAAGCTCGTAGATGCCATTTTCAATTACATAACATAGAGAATAATTGTGGCATCTTGCACACAGTGATGCATTAACTGCTGATTTTTAGTGGCTGGCAGCATACGGTCACAGCTGTCTCCATTATCTAAAATGTACCATTTTGAGTGCAAGCCTCCAAAATCTCTCTGAAGAAGGCAAAGCTACAGCATGCAGGCTTCGTGTACCACAAACCCAAACCTTTCAAAAGTGTCATTGTATTTTTTAGGAGTTCAAAGTGTAACATCAGCAGGACATGCTCCTCTGGGATGCAGAGACCTTCTGCAAATAGGTCTGAAGCTTATTTTCATTTGGTAATCAATAGTCACGCTAACTGTCCGGTAGAGCACACCTCTCTACTTGCTCCACCAGAACGTGGTAGAACGGCTGCCTGACCCTGACACGGAACACCCAGCCAAGTACCCCAGTCACAGCATCCCACGGTGTGAACTTGTACTGTTTTGTAATCAGTGGGTGTAAGTTGTTTTATCAGTGTCACTTTAGAATATAACAGAGAAAAGAAAACTGTGAGCTGGTTTGGTTTTTCTAATGGTGGAATACTTTGTACAGATAAGTTGTCTGTAGCCACTCGGTTCAAAACAAATAAAACATCCAAGTAACCAGGCCTGAGTTACCTAGGCATAAAACTTCAAGGAGTGTAAGATCATACTAAATCTTAAAATATTTGTGTAAAAAACATGCACTTTAAGCAGAGGACTCTAGCATGTAAGCCTGAACATTGTTACTGTGTTTTGTTTTTACATTCATTTTCCTCCATCAGTTTATTCCAATTTTATTGTAGCAAAATCAAAAGCTCTGTCATCACCTGGTTTTCTTCCCTCTACACTGAAAATGATAACTTATTGTTAATTACAAATTAGAGGCAATGTCATATTGGCTTTATTGAAAAAGTCCATAGACTCAGCTACTATGATGTCTAACTTGTAATACTGCAGTCAAATAAGACCTAACAGGTCACGTGTTTGCACCAGGACAGCATACTTTTCAAGAAGTGAAACAGAAAAATGTTGATGAAGGGGTTTTAAGATGAATTTTTGTAGTTGCAGCATTAAATGCTTAAGAAAGACTACTGGTATCTGAAGGCATAGCTAAGGTCTAGGGTGAAGTGCAATGGTCTTAGTGATCCCTCTAATGGTCTTAGTGACATGCTTAGACTGCCTAGAGATCATTTAACTTCCTAGAGGAGCAAAGATTACAGTTCAGAAAAAACATTTTTCCCTGTTAGGTGTTTATGAAATCAATATGCTCTGGAAGTAAGATTATTTTTTTAATCCAAAGTGTGGGAGGGGCAGCTACAGATTGAAACTCAGGGAAATCTATTCCTCAGACACATTATATTGGTGGAAGAATAAAGTTATTCTAGTTACTTTTCTTCTTTAGACGTAAGAACGTTTAGAACTGCTAGTTACCTATCATGAGAATATAATGGTCAATATGGAAGTTATTTTTTGTATACAAAATTTATCTTTCTATGTAGGGAGGGCACAAAGCCTGTGATGACCAAAGTCTTGCAGATGTCTCAAAGTGCCCTGTGTAGTATCAGCATATGATGAAAAAAGATTTAGAAATGTATTTTAAAAGCTTTTCATAACTTCTTCCAAATTAAACAGCATGTGTATTAAAGTTGTAGTCATAATCCTACAAAATCCTTGGATTCCCCAGTGAACTTAAAGAAACAGCCTGGAATAGCATATTGACCAGTAGTCTTATTTTTGGTGAGATGAAGAAGGAGCAATATATCTAGCCTTTCTAGGGACATAAATATCCTGCATCGTCTTTCCTCACATCCACTCTTAAGAGTTGTTTGAAGATAGAATCTTTGAATACTTTGAAATTTCATGGCAATGATTGTTTAATTTCCATGTATTCTTTTATAGTCCTTAGTTGCTCCCACTAGGTGGATGAGGAGGCTGAACAAACTCAGGCATAAAGACACAAAAGAAAATGGAGCCTCAACTAACATCATCGAGAATTGATACAAATCAGAACTCGTCAACATTAAACTTTTTAAAATGGAACTTTTTCTACTTTACCCATCTGAACTTACACAACAATTTTCTTAGCTAATTAGCATTGACAGTATAGTGGAAGAATTGTAGTTTTAAACTACTATTTTAAGAATTGGGAGTAATGTTAACCTTTTGAAGGAGTGTGAAATACAAGACTAATATGCCAGCACTGCAATATCTGAATAAAGATATTTTATGATCTTGTTACATCCTCAGTGCGGGTATTGCCATTTCCTAGACCAGTGCAGCTACATGGCTTTTCTCATCCTGCTCTCAGTCCCGGCAAGAGCCCTGGGGAAGCATTTTCTTATCACCGCTGCCAAGAGCGTGGCTTACCGACCCTCCACGATCAAAGGAGGGACCTGGTCTGGGACTCATCCTTCTTACCTGCCTGGCCCAGGACATAACCTCATCACAGCAAAAATAATACTGAGAAAATAAATGCAGGCTGAGAGCAATTTATATGTCATTTGGGACAAATCACCCCACAAATCATAGCTGTCCAGCCTCCATTCCCTTCTTTTACAGATCTATTGCTCTAATGAGTCCTATTAATATAAGGTCTTGCAGTCCAATTAATCTTCCTCCAGGACACAAGCAGAATAACAGCCAGAGTAGAAGCCTCACTGTTCTCTTCACACTTTGCAGCTCTTAGATACCCTGTTAGTAGGATTTTAATGAGGAGAAATTATCCATGTCTTTCAGGGTGCAAAATTTACAAACTAGGTTGGGATTTTTTTTGAAAGCAACTCTTTTTTTTTTTTTTAAAGACAGATGAGGGTTATTTCCCCTCATTAAGATGTTAATGAGATGCTGACAAGTGTTTAGTATTTTTAACATAATTAACTGTAGGGCTATTTTTGTTCTTTTCAAGCTATTTTTCAGTGTGCCTTTTATTTTCTGAGTAGCTCATCATATAATTAGGGATAATGAAACAGTTCAGTCCCAAACCCACAAAACCAATAAAAAAAATAACCCCCAGACCCTCTTGATTCTTTTGAAATAAAAAAAAATGGTGATTTGTAAGTAAGGTTAGAATAAACATTATACAGATTACATTCATGCATTCAAGATAAACTGATCCTGTTGCATGATATTAAGGATTCTGTTTGGAAAATGAGCTTTTCTGTATTTATCCCTTGAAGTGAACAGCCACTTGCTGAAAACAAAAGCTCCTGCTGAAGAATGCTAAAAGCAAAAGGCAGAGAAACTGTTCTGGAACGAGAGCTGTACCAGTCTTTGACCTTCACCTTTCTCAAGGTTAGCAGCTGGTAAATAAATACGTTATTCAGGGATAGCAAAACGCAGTTTGAGTCAGCTTGTGTTTGATTTCAGACTTGGGTGAGTAGTGGGAGGTGTGGTGGGGGAAGCACTGTCTATTTAATTTTGCAGACAGCATTTGTTTAGAGGAAACTGCAGGAGAGGGGGAAGCAGTGGACCTGGTTGCGCTGCTGAGCACCTCTGAAATGTGTCTCTGTCACTTGTGATGTCCCTTTTTCTCCCCAGAAACCGCTTTACCCAACTCTTTTTTAGGCTTTGGCAGTTCCTTTCAGTCCCATCCAGGTGTTCACCTCCCCACAGCTGGCACAGTGCGAGAGGCAAGCAGTGCCTGGCCCTTCCCGGGCAACGAACCTGGGGATTAATTACATCCGAAAGGGACTAAAAAGTCCATCTAGCCTCACATTACTCGAGAGCAAATGGCACAGAAAGAAGTTGAACTTAAGCCTCAATCAAAATATTACAGTTTTCACTTAGCAATGAAGACAGTAAGTTCAACTGCAATTTTCAGAAATACTAAACGTTGTCAAAGACATTTCAAATCATTCTAGCAATAGAATGCTGCCACTCCCCTGGTATGTATAGGAAGGATTCAAAGGGTAATACATACAAACCTACACCTGCACTTAATCAAAACCAGCTACTTCCCAGCAGTCCCGCTTATCAGAGAATGAGGGAATTGCCTCTGTGTGTTTCACAAAAGCATTGCAGAAAAAACCCCAAACATTAATCCAGCTCAGTCGATACTTCTAACAGTAACCTTTACCCCTTTAGAGCCATTTTGTGACCACTAGTTAGAGCCATATGATAAACTGAAAGAAATCAGCAAGAATAATATCATACTACAGGAAGACAGAGGAAATATAGACTTACTTTCCACTTCATACGAAAAAGTATTCACTTTATTTTATGTTTTAATATTAATTCATTTGATATTCATCATTGTAAGGACACTATTCAGAATAAACTGATAGATGTCTATTGTGTTCTGGCGTAAAAACATTAGCTAACCTATGGTGGAAAACTTTCCTGGCTGACATATCAAGCTGTGACTCTAAGTACATCAACACTTGGACTAGATGGATATTTCCTTTCTAATTTCTATATAAAATTCATATTTTGACTGTTGTTTTTCATTTGGGAAAGCTTCAGCAAAACTGTATCCGAACATTTATCATTTCCTACAGAAATATTATTGGTGCAGATGTGGTTTTGTGTATAGATATATTTTAAAAATGTTTCTATTTGTTAACTTTTACTACTACCTAGAAGACAAATTCATTAAAATTAGGAAGATGCAGTGTGCTGGTGCAGAGATACGCTTACATGGAAAAGCAGTGGTAAAAGTATTGAGGCAATATTTTGGGGGCTTTGTTATACATGGAGCAGATGAATTTAAGCAGCAGAATGAAAGCAGATAAGCAAATAGCAATTTCTTAGAATTTAGCAAAGGTTATGTGTGCTCAATATGTTTCCTTTTAATTTTTTTTAATGCTCTTAATTTAAAAGTTTAATCATCCAAATTGGCACTTTTGAAGTAAAGGATTTGCCAGGTGCCATGAAATAAATTGATAGTAGTGATAATCTCATTCTCTCTTCACCAATTCTTTGTGTGAACAGATCCTCAGACTCTATGAGTAATCATATTTAATTCTGCACAATACGGTGCAACTTTAAATTCCTTACTGGGCCAGATGGATAGATGTGCTGTTATTACTTGTTTGGGGCTGCTAAAATTTAGAAAAAAAATATTTTGAAGTTGATTTTGAACATTTGTGCTACCACAAATGTTGGCAAGTAATAATGCAAAGAATAAAATTTAAGAACTTTGGAGCTTTGAAAAAGTGAGAAAATGTGGAAAAATTCCTCAAAGATTACATGAAATGAGAGGCAGTCATCTTCCTGTCTTCAAATTTCATTTGATTATATTTATTAGTTAGTACCAGTAATGCATTCACAAATATAATTGGTAGACAGACTGAATAACATTTATCAATAATGTACTTCCTAATATTTTTCCTGTCTTTCCAAGTAGTTCAGTGTCTCTTAAACTGGTTATATAAATAGTTAAGTGATATTTATCAAGTGATATAAAAATGAATCAGATGTCAAATAATTTATTCTGTGTTGATATATGTTACTGTTCAGACTGCTCCAGTCAAGGCTAGAGTTCGTCATGGAGTATTTACCATTAATTACTTCCTGCAGGCATACCACAGCATAATATCTCCTTTCTCTCATGCAGTTTTCCACATACATTCTCACACACAGACATATACACACCATGATTTTTTTCCTTTATATAAATACATTTAAGCACTGAGAAATGGAAAAGACATTCAACATTTCTCAGCAGATGGTACTCCAGGGTGGGAGTTGCTTAATAGCAGCAAAAAAAAAAAAAGCCATTTTAGCATTGCAGTAAAAATTGTCGAAACACTAAAATAGGGTCTTAAAAAAACGGTTGCCTTGGTAAAGCCAAGACATCTGGTCTCCTTTGCCTAATAATTTTAAAGCGAAGTTTCATAAAGAAGCACGTGAAACAGCATCATGCTTCCTTTCAATCTATTGGCTCCCAAAATAAATGGACTTGACATGTAACACATCCCTGAGACCGTGCGTCCGTTTAAAACGCTTCTTCCTTGCCACAGAGGAAATGCTTATATGTCAAAAAGAGAAACAGAGAAACAGCTCGCGGTCTCGAATCAAGACATAGCTGATTTGCTGAAGAACATCCTTAAAACTGGTTTCTTCCTAATAAATATTAAACACTTCAAAGCAGATGACAAGAAAGAGAAAACCCACCCGCAGCCATTCACCCTGTACGCCAGGCACCGTTTGCCGAGCGGTGCGAGCATCGGTCCCCTCCCCGGGTTCACGCTCCCGAGGAATGCCACATCCCGGGGGCAGGAGCCTTTCCCAGGGCAGCACCTCACCACACCAATGGTAAGGACGTCCTTAGCCTCAATGGTGCGGAGAAACCCCTTACCCCACACCTCCGCAACAGGATTCGTGCGTGTGGCATTCCCCGCTCACATCCAGAGGCAGAAAACAAGGTACCTAAAGCGCTCCTTACAAAAAAAAAGAAGTAATAGGGTTTTCTCCTTCCTTTACTCATCTGCCTGTGAACGTGTGTCCTAAAAGAAACGCAGCTCATGTTCTCGCCTGTCAGGAGTGTGCTTATCCGCTGGGAACAGTATATCCAGAATTTCCCTTTTGGTGTTGGAGTCCTTTGGGTGCTGCTCCTCTTTGCAGGAACCCTTAAACGTTCCTTGCACTAGGGAGAAGTCTGAATGGTTGAACGCCCAAATCTCTTTCCCTAAAGAGACTTGGCTTTAGTTCTTGCAGCTGTCAGTAGCATTCAGTTCTCTTGTGCCGAGTGAGACATCTTCAGCGGTGTAGTCTGAGACTTTTCTGTGCGGGTCTCAGAGCCCTGTGGTGCCTTCGTGAACCTGAGGAACAGGGCATATATTGAATGTGAGTGTCCCATGCAGACAGGGAGCATCTAAACTCACAGCTAAGGAGAGAGAAAGAATTCCTTTCTCACTGTCCTTGGTCTACTCACACCTGAGCTGCTCCTTTCTTTGGGTCTTTTTTTTTTTTAATTTTCGCACTAGCAGCTCCCTGTTTAGACACTAATGGTACCTATGCTTTGCATTACAAACCTTGGCTAGTAATTCCACATTGCAAAGTCTGTTCAGCCGCAAAGGACATGAAAGTTAAATATTTGTTTTGCTGAATCAATGTCTTAAATCTGAATCTAACTTCTTTCTCATTTCTGTTTTATGTAGCTAAATACTTGGCAGAAGAAGTTTGACAATCATATTGCTTTTTAACTTAATCTCACTTTCTTGAAAAGAGTGTTTGGGTAAGGCATTTCACTTCAGAAAGGGATTCAGCCAGACCCTTCAAGTGCAGAACAGTTGGAAGTCCCAACTCAGCATGGCATGCATCTACTAAGAAACAAAAATAGCTCCATTGGTTTAAATTAGATTTAAAGCATATTAAATAAATTTGCTGAGTGAAAATGTGCAGTTTTTACAGATAATCTTTATCTGTGATTCTCAGTGTATATGGAGGTTTATAGGCTTTATTAAGAGATGTTTAGAAAATATTATTTCATCCCACTAGCATTTTTCATATCTTGCTAGCTACTGGCTGTAATGGTTCTAATTGCATTTGACATTTGTTATCATTTCCTTGCTCAAAGGTAAATGTGTGTACTTTGCTTCTTTTCATTGGAATGTTCACACCTGAACAATTTGGATGCCTAGCAAAAATCATGGTGTTAATTTCTGCAAATAGAGTCAGGAAGAGGAAGCCATCTGAAAAGAAAATAGAAGCATGATGAATAGCTAGATCATGTTCCTTAATGTATAGCAAACATTAATTTGGGGCTCTCACTCATGCATTTTTTCTCCATATTTTTAAAAAAAGAAATATTGTGAATACCCCTGTTTTCAGGAAAGTTGAGATAAACCCCAAGTAGTTGAGAAAAGTTTGTACTTGTAGTTAATCCAGTAGTCCAATTTCAAGAACAGCTATCTCCAAGCAGCTTCCATAACGTACAATGTGATGATATAGGAAAATTAAATAAATGTATAACTAATCAAATAAATAGAATTATTAATTCAAAGCAGGTGAATCATTATTAAATAGTATTGAAATATCTTACTGGAACTAAATTTCACATTAAGTTTTTATTTTCCTGGGTTTACTCTTGCTCATTTTCAAGTAATTTCTGGAGATTTGCCGTTCACTTCAGTGACACAAGACAGTCTCTTGCTGGGCAAGTTCATCTTCAAAACCTAACCCAAAGAAATGCAGTAGGTCATTGCATGGGAAAGGAGAGGTTTCATCCCGTCAAAAATGGTGAAGGTATTTTGTAACGTCTGCGTTAATAATCATAGCCCAAATACTTGCCCACTTCCTGCAGTCTCTTGATCCTTTCTTTCTCTGCTTTCACGCAAGAGAGGAAATCTCGTCGTCATTCACTCCAGTCCTCCCCAACACTTTTCTGCCTACTAGCTAGCTTAATTTTCCTTTCTGTGTTGAAGCCACACACACAGATTTCACCATAAAACATTTTCCTGAGCTTGCACAAAAGAATTTATAGGTTTTGTCAGATTAAGGTGTCTGTGTTGCTATTTCTATGGACTGTGAACTCTACTGAATAGGAATTAACTATGCATATGGTTTTGCAGAGAAATTGCTTTAAGATGATTTAGTCTCATGGGCATAAAGTCTTTGCAAAGTACTCAAGCTTTCTCTATAACTTTGATCTCTTCAGAATATACCCAAAAGATTTACCTTGTACAGTTATAGATGCCTTACAGCTATGTGTCCTACATGAAAAAGGAGGAGGGAAGTACCTGGGATGAGAAGTTATGGTAATTCTGCAGTACCTTTTGTAGTACTACCTAAAACTCTCGGATTGTTTCTAAGTTTGGTTTCAATTTTATCTTTGAAATAAAATATACAGTATTTTCATCACATAAACTTTCCTTCTCAAACGCATCTCATATTTTCGGTTTGCCAACAGCTTAGCACACAAATGAAACAGAGAAGCAGCAACCCACTGTGTTAAAATAGAAAGAGCATAAAGAATTCCTGTAGGTAGTTGGGAGCAGACTGGTTTTTTACCTCTGCAAATTATTACAGCTCGTGAGATAGCCCAAACCTGCGTCTAATCACAAAGTGAAGTGAAGACTGTGGTGTCTTAGCAACCTTAAAAAGTCACTCCAGCTCTTTCTAACTCCAGTGCTTTGCAAAATTTTTAGCTAGAGCACTAGTTCCACCTTCACGTACAAGAGACATCTATTGCTTAATTCACACCCGCTTACATATTCCTGGCTGTTGGACTGAAACGGAGTCAGTGAGCAAGAGCTCACTGGAGGGCAGTAATTTCATTCCCCAGCTCCCAGGGAAAGCTGTCTGCACTCTCGACACGTGAGCCTCGCTCAGAGTTGCCTGGTGGGCACTGCCAAACAGGAATCACCCACCATCGACGGTCGCATCCAGCATGAGGACTGCACGATGGCTGCAAAAAGGTTACGGCTCCAGCTTAGGGGCTTCTGCATGTGACCACTGGCTCCTTGAATCTGTCCCTGAGTCTTTTTTCCCCAGAACCCACAGTTTTCACCTACGTTGTTCCTAAGGAATCTTTTATGTCACTTGGAAAGAATACCTCTAACACCCCTCGAAATTGCTGCCCCATGGAAATTTTCTCATCCCGTGCAGAAAGATTGCCTCCGGCTAGTTGTACTCCAAGATTGAGGTTTGGAAAGGAGGGCCAGCCTTATTCCAAAAATACCTGTTCTTCCATGAACACAAAGTTTTAACAAAAAACTTTATCTCTCATGATGGGCATGTTAATGGGAGCATGTTCTCATTTCAAGTAGCTTCTGAGCAGATGTGAGAGACTGTTTAAAAGGCTTCATGAGTGATTGACTGGGAGCTCCCAAATTTCTAGTTAGCCATCAAGCCCTTGTAAAGTGACCTAACAAAGTGGTTTAGCTTTGCAGCTGTGACTCTCATGCGGCAGATCATTCAGCTTTCATTAATTAAATGTTTTAAAGTTAACTTCAAAGAGGTACGCCTGGGTTGGGTCTAAATTTTAACATACCTCATGATACATTGCAACAAAATCAAAACCTGACTGAAGGAGAAAGCAGAATTAGACTTCACAGATACTCGTAACAGCAATATATATTATAGCAGTGCCAGATTATGTCTCTCAGTACCCATTATTGTAGGATCCTGCAAACATTTTATAAGCATTAAACATATACAAACACTTCTGCACAAGAACAGACAGAGATTATCAGGGGCAGCTGGCGCACTTGAGATTTGGAAAACCCAGGTGTGAGTCCTCGATCAGAGTCAGGCAGACTGCCTTGAATGCTGGATTATAGCTGTTCTCACTCTGTGGAAAGATTCCTCAGCTACCCAGCTGGTCCATGGTACAGTTACATTTCATGGCTCCCAATTATGTGTTTGTAGATGAATGATACTGTGACTAATTTGGTGGCATAATATATAACATATTAAAATGAATACACTCCCTAGACTTTTTTATAGTGTCAGTGGCTTGGGCCAGGCTGGATAGAATGGATCCCAAATGGTGTTCTGGCAAGAAGACAGTCATTTCCAGATGGATCATTTATACCATTTTAATTTTTCTAGCTAAACTGCATTCCTGCTAAATGAGTGTGCTGTGGGTATTTACAACTGTAGGGATCAATAGGCCATTTAATAGCGGTATAGTGGAAAGCTACCTCAGAATATCCATCAGGCTTGAAGTCCACACAACTAGAGAAAATGCAAAGCCATTTCTCTGACTTTACCCATGTAAATGCATCGTTCGAAAGTGAAAAGCAAAAGGTGTCATGAGATTTAGAAATTTGTAAAAATATTAAAAATTACATAGGAAACCACATGTGCCCTGATTTAGAAATCTCTCTAGTGTATCCAGGAGGGTGCACGTTAATATTATTAGAAGAAAAAGATTAGGAACATTAATTTCATATGACAGGTTTTAGTTTCTATAATCTCATCTTTTTCCTGAATTGTAGCAGCCACCACTACTCTTCATATATGTGATGCCTAGAGAAAACTATAATGCACAAGGTGATTTTGTTGGCCACTAACTGAAATGTTTAGGTTAATTAAAGAATCTCCTAGGCAATCATTTCTTGTAAATAGCAGATGTGAAGGGTGACAGGAAGAATATTTGCTCCTTAGTTATAAATATTCACTGACCCTCTGGGTCTGCTTGAAAAGGGGAATAAGGCTTTTACTATTTTTATTTTATTGCAATAAACTATGTGGTTTCACTGCATGCTTCAGGCATTTATTAAGGTTAACTATTGTGACTTTTTTCAGGCAGCTATGCCTAGAGTCAATAATGGACATAGGCACCTATAAGTTAAGCAATTCGATCTGTCATTTTTTTAGGCTTTCTAATGTGAAGGCTGAACGGGCATGCAGGGCTCTGCACTGGTCCTGGGAAGAGTGAGGGGTCACGGCGGGGAAACCCCAAAGTCCTGGGTGCTGGTGGTCAGGAAACATGCTGGCGGGCATCTGTCATCAATCCAGCCCCTTCCTGGGGAGTCCTAGCCATGAGACGAAAGGCAAGGTTGAAAGGTTTTACTGCAGCAAACGACAAGAGACACACGAGATCAGTAGGAGAGAGAAACGAGTGCTCAGGGTCTGCAAGCAGACCTGAGCTTACGTAGGTCTGAGTTCTTTCAGTCTCAAATAGGCTGATTTTCAACTTTATCCCTTATGCAGTGCCTTTTCTCTCTGTTTTTTTGGCTTTGTACTTCAGATCTCTGGGTTCTTTTTCAGTACAGATTCAGGTATTCTTATATGTAGGATGCATTTTTACTGAAAAGTTTCAAGGCAGAATACACTGCCAGAATACACAGAATACACAGACAGAATACACAAATATTAATTTAATGTATTTATTTTGATTGATTGGAAGAATCCTGTAGAGCTCTTGAGTAGAAATGCCTGATATTTCATTGATTGCTTCTCACGTTTCCCTTAGAGTGACTGTTCAAAATGAGTCACGTAACTCACTTGTTCCCTCTAGTTCTTGTCACAGGCAGACAAACAGATCACTGCTGCTTGCATTAAAATGCCATTGTGTCCAGATTATCTGAAGTGTCTGAGGCCTCTCTAATACCCAATAACCCCTTAATGCTGAGGATGGGACCATACTGCTATGCTTCATAATAGGGACAAAGCAAAACGGTTTTGTTCCTTTAGGGCTACTCTAGCACAAACTTAAGTCACAGGTAAAATGCTGTACAGATTGCAAAAGCATTGAGGTCTAAAGCAGAGGGGCAGGTCTGTAGGACCCATGTCTTGATGGACCTGCCAGGCTAGGAAAGCACATACATCTCAGGCCTGATTCTTAGTGTTTGAGCTGTTTTAACTATGATGGTAAAACAAGCAAAAACAGTTTTGGGGGAGAAGAAATCTCTTTTATTAACCCAACAGTTATGGATAAGCATTTGAATATCTAGAAGTGATTATTCTTTGGGCTCGAAATAGAGAAACAAGTATTAAATTGTGCTCATTTGGAGGTCATTCTGCTCTGCCACTATGGCAGCTCTGCAGTGAGCCAGACTCCTTCCGAGGCAGCAGCACCGGCATCCCCGAACCCAGTCCTGACTAAACACTCCAGTAGGCAGGTCGGTGTCAACACAGGTTAGAGAAAAAGATCATAGTGATCCATAAGCCGTTTCACATTTAAGATGTTAATATGTTTGGGGGACAAAGCGCCCTGTGACAAGTTTTGGTCTAGCACCGAACAAACCAATGATTTAAATAGTGCACCTGCAGATCAAATGAACTTGGAAGAAAATGTTTTGATATGAACCAAAGTGAATTTTCCCCCAGTTTTTTAGAAGCGTACTAAGTAAACCAAACCCTCCCTTTTGGTCAATCAAAGCACACTGATTTTTGGAGGGGAGTTTGAAAAAAATGCATTTTTAAAATTTCATCTAAATTAAGCATTCATTGAAATACAAAATCACTTTTGACTGAAAAATCAAGCTTGTTATTTATTTTCTCTGAAGAATTCAGGGCATAATCTTTGATCGCAGAATACAACAAAACAAGTTTCGACAGGAAAAAAAGTGCTTCATCAGAAACACTCCTGCCACAGGACAAATAGGCAGTACGTATCACGACTTAGACCAGTAATTTGTCTCTGCCTTGGAAACACAGCTCCTCCTCTTGGGACCCTGAGATACTTGCCTGCTTTGAAGGACCTTTTCAGCATCCCTCTGGCCTCCCTTTTGCTCTGGTCCTGGTCTCTGTGTGCTGCTCCTGGGAACTACTGACTGCTCACCCTGCAGCCCCTTTAGAACAGCCTGACCCCATGAGCACTCTCCAGGTCTTCCCTCCCTCATCCCTGGCCACCATTTGGTGGTCTGGGTCCCCCTTCCAGCTCAGCCACCAACTTCGAGTCCCCAACCACTGCAGAAATATTCGACTGTAGCTGATGTCTGAGTTTTACCTGTACTCTGGCACTAATTTGCATTTCTCTCCTTCACTCAGCCATGAATTTTCACAACGTTTTTAGGAACTTAACACATTTGAGAGTAACATCTTCCCACGTGAGAGAGGCCAGTTGTTCAGAAATTACAGGCTGAGCTTGACACCCAGCCAGCAGGCATGGCTGAATAAACTTCATTTCCTATAAGCACCTAGGTTTAAATCAGGATTAGGGAGTCTCAAGAGATCATCTAGTTCATACCATTGCTGTTATAAGAAATTTACTTGGACGAGTTGAAGTTCAGCTATCTCTGCCTTTCCAAGTACATTAATGTTCAAGAAGTTATGAACCGCACTGGCCGGAATGCCTGAAACAATGCCATTTACCTTCTCATTCTACACATGTAACCTGACCCAGTTAATTTCTTTTCATAAATCTAGAAAAGTTCTATTCTGCAGTTCCCACACTACTTCATAATGTAATGAAAGTTTTTAAAATATAGCGCATTGGTAAATTGGACTCCACAAAGCGTTTTCATGGGAAGCACTGCATCAGCAAAACTTACTGAGGATAATAATATGTTATACTGCTTTCTCAATAACTTCTCAGCATAGACTCATTAGTTTGACTCCTTTGGCTGATGGGGAGTTCATAAAGAAGGAAGAAGAGATATTTTTACATAGAAATCTTCCTGATAAAATAACCCATTCTTCTCTGCTATATTACCTGTCAGCAATACTACCACACCACTTACCTATGCAAAAAACCTTGATCACGTTTCACGGAAATAACTCTAGCAGTTCTATGGCTTATTTAGCATTTTCTTTCAGCTTTGACTGGACCAACTATAGTATCCCACATTTCCTTTTGATTTTTCCACAGATTTACAGACATTGTAACTGAATAAGACTGAAGAACAGGTTCTTCTTTACCACCTTGAGCCAAGCCTGAGATTTCCAGTTCTGTCATCTAAGTCTTGTCTCAGAATGAATGAGGTTTTTTCTTTGCATAACATAAAAGTTCTAAATGTTATCATTTATTTATACTTATAACTTAGAAGTGTTTTGAATTTTAAGATGGGGAATTTTTAATGGAAAATCAAAAAGAAAGATATACTCAGAATTAAACCTGTGTTATGAAAGGTTTCACTTTATCCAAATGAATATTTACTTTGAAATAGATTTGGTCAAAGAATAGATTTGATCAAGGAAAAATTATTCAAATGTTACTAATTATGTCTTTAAAAAAGTAAGAGAATGCATTTGTTGAAATAATATGTTGAATTAAACTTACTTGTTAAAGAGATCTTATGAAAACATCTATATCTCTAAGTGCATTTAATTCTTTGTTGTGATTAATTACACAGCTCCACATCTTCTTGGGGAAGAACACAAACTGTCTTGAAATTTTGAATAATTTGCAAGTGCTGGCAATAGTGTGACAGTAATTCTCAATGAGAAATTGCTAAGCCATGTAATTATTTTAATATCTATTATTTTGCAGTTTAGTCTTTAATAATAGAAGATCGAATGATGTCACATACTCAGCATAACAAGCTAAAACCAAACCTCGATTTAGGAAAAGTTTTCATTTCTATTGACTTGGGTAGGCTTTAAGCTGAACAGTAACTGCTGTCTAAATGTCTCCCCAGGGACTCCAGGCACTGAACAACAGCCAGAGGCGAAGCCTACTCAAGGCTTCTTAGCAGGAGGGTAGGCAAAACTGAATCCTACTGTCCCAAGGATATGGATAAAATTAGTCAGCCCCGGGGAGACAAGCTTGCTGGGTTTGTTTTCGCAAGGGGTTGGATGGTTTGTTTGAGAGGCAGCTGTTTCTGTTACGTTCCCTGCCTTGCCTGGCAATGGCCACATCCTTGCAGAGGGACCCGACCATCAGTGGTGGTAACAACAAAAAAACTGTCCTCCAGAGATCTGGCACGGACAAGGAAGGCAGTCCCTGAAGGGCTTTAACCTCCAGCTTCATCTAACTGTAAAGAGTATAATGGTGTAAAGCGTTGAACGATGAAAGAAAGAGAGAAAACAAAAAACCAAAGAGGTGCAGATGATGGTGGTAGCTGTCGTTCTGCTCTTGGACTGTAGAAGACAGAATCGACTGAAAAATCAGTAAGAGTTTTGGCAGTGATCTCAAAAGGAGATAAAATTTCACCTGTGAGGTTACACACATGCAACAACACACCTCAGTCTGGGTAAAGTGGTGAGCAAGAGAATAGGTGAACAAGCCTTCGCTTCTACTGTTTTATATCACTTTGGAAAACTGATGCAGGGAGGAGTTAAAGGAGTCTGTTCTTTGCTTCACAACAGTTATCAGAGACAATAAAGATTCAAATGAAGGAATCTTTGAGTGAGACCCCTCCTTTACTGTTAGGTCACATTTGGTCCTTATTTTAATATTACTCATTCTAATTTGTATTATATTTCTTTGTATGTGGATATATTGAAGTGATCTTCATTGATCTGCCTTGAACATGTTATTTTTACCTTCACATTCTGTTCATTTTCATTAGTTCTTCACTGAACACATTTTCTCTGGAGACATATATTTATACTTGCCTACATGAAGCAATTTCTATTCATTTGCACTTTTTAAAGTGTTTAAAAATTTATCCCAAAGTACATTTTTTTGAAAATAATTCACTGAATATATCTATCACACGGCTCCACTCTTCAGTTGCACTCTTCAATTCTTTCAACTGTTTAGAGTTGGAAGAAGTCATATTTATATTTTAACTCATGCATATTACCTTTCCCACAATGGAGTATAATACAATCTTACAAATCCACAATAGCCAAATTGGATAGCGCCCAAAGCTGCAATCCAGTCTCAATCCTTGACAATTTTTCCCTCTTTGTACAGAATAGTAATGGGGACAATATTTCTTTGCACCAGACTACCCAAAGAAAAATTCATCCACTAGCAGAGGCTTAGAATAAACATTTCAAGACTAAAATCCATTCATCTATAAACAGAGATGACATAGTTGACATTTGCTGAAAAAATAAGCAGAGATTACCTTTTCACAGTGGCAGGAGATTGAGAAAGAGTTGAAACACTGAGTTGGTTTTTTTTCTTCCCAGAAAGCTTCTTTTCCCTCCTGGTAAGTTGTGGCAATCATGATCTTTACACTTAAATGCAACTCATGAACAGCCATTGTAATTCAAGACTGTGTGCGAACAAAGCTAGCAGAACCCAACTATTTAGATATACCTTCAGGAAAAAATAAGAGTCTTCTGCTACCTTCATCTGGAAAGACAGAAATTTTAAAGATAATCTGTGTCTCTAATAGCATCAAATTTATTGACTTTTCATGTTCAGAGATGGCAGTACTTAAAAATAACTTCATACATACACCCAGCGCATTCTTTGGGGAATCAAACCTGCCATATGTCTAATGCCTAAGTTGCGTTCCAGTAATGTAAATCCTTGTATTTTTTTGTATGTCTATATGGGTCTTTTTTCTCAGAAATAAGTAACTAGTTTTTTTCAGGAAATCAAATGTGGGATTTTAAAAAAAATATAGCCTGCCTAAAAGGTTGAAAATTTCCAAGTTAAGCTGGAGGGAAAAATAGTCAAAAGAGGCAGAGAAAGATGAAGACCAAAAAGCTGCCCGAGAGAACATGTACAGATGACCCTTTAAGTGTGGGAAAGCAACTCCAGGTGCAGTGGATTGGAAGACACAATTTTAATACTGCTTCAGTAAGGGCATGAAAATGCTCATGAGGCACAACAGTACTGTAATCCACACCTGTTTAGAATTACCACTTTTATTATCAATTTCAGGGACATGGATAATAAAGCTGGCCAACACCTAAAATAAAAAAGTAACACACTCCAGTATAGTGTCGTGTTCCTTTTCTATGGGAGATCTGTACTCCTTTAGTGTGATAAACCCTGCTTTTCTGGGAAGAAAAACCTAACCTGAGAGTTGACTGGTGGATTTTTTTTTTCCACATATGAAATCCCAGCTATGAAATCACCCTTTATTCTCTGAATATGGCTAATTTCCGAAGAATTTGCCAAGCATGTGTTTCAGTTTGCTCCTGCGACATCCACTGTGGCTGCAGATGCAGAGGATCAGTGCTGGTTCCTGCCTTCCCAAACTCCCTCAACAACAGGATTCCCCTGGGAAATTGCTCACAGAAAATCCTGGGTCCAAAACGCACTTCCTCACCTTCTTGTCTTTTCACCCCACAGCTGACCGCAGGTCCAGGGCAGGAAGCATTGGCTGGAGGTTTTACAACAGCAGAGCTTCCCAATACGCAGGGAGAAATCCCGTGGGACAGCATCCAGCTGCTCTATACTCAAAATGCAATACATAATAGATAACCATGTGCTAAAAGAGAGCAAACTGAACTCAGACAATCGGAGGAGTCAACCCAATATTTTCTGAAAGTAATAATAAGAATAACATACTATAGTCCTCATTATTATGCTTCATTATTTTCCCTGTCTTTTGGGTTTTGTCACATTGACCAAAAAGGTAAATGAAATGATAGATTTAATGCTATAATTAGTGTGCTTCCTTCTACTCCAATTTGTCAGCAGTAACCCTCATGTGTGACAGGCGGATGGAAGTTGTTTTAGGTTTTTACCCTTCCTTAATTCTTCAAGGAAAGAGCTTGTGTCTACTCACTGTTCTTCATCCATTGTGTCCAGTTCCTTCTTCCCCCATTCCAAAGTCAAAGAAAATTCAATATCCCAACTGGAGAAAACACCCATATTGAGTTGACTCATGTCAAGCTCTCCAGTTTATTTATATTTGCTTTGCAAAAAAAGTGAAGCATAGAAATTAAACCTGGGTAAGCCCACAACTGCCAGCAGGCAGCAGCTGTCAGCAAACCAAAACCAATCACTTTTCAGTGAGTCACAAATTGCAGCTGAAGCAACTCGCTGCCTTTTTTTTTTCCTTGTTCCCTATCCTTCCTGCCAAAGATTACACAAAACAAAACCTTCCACCCCAAAAAGCAAATAATCAGATTGACTTTTCCGAAGGGGTTGGCGTTTCATTGTCATCTTCTTTGCCGATATAAAAACATATTTGATGTTCTGCTGTTTCTGAGACTGGCCTGTCCACCGCGACCCTACGACATGAAAAGCCACAAGCGGACCAGTGCTTGGTCTGCACTGCTTCTCTTGCTGGGTGCAAGTGGTTGTGTGGTTGGATGAACCAGCACTGGAAGCCTGGCCAGATGCTGGCACAGATGCTCTGAAGCTTTGCTGTTGGGATGCTGAGCCCAGACAAACGGGCCCTGCTGGGAAGAGCAGAAAATTCATGCTGGCTCGTCTCCACGTGGATGCAGCTCTGGGGCTTCAGGACTGGAGCTGAAACACCGGTGGGATCACACAGACTGCATCCCTCCTTGGGAACGTGAAACATTGCAAGCTGTCTGCGGGGCTCACAACCTGCACTGCTGCAAACCCACATATATCACGCCAATTATAACTCTTCATAATTTAATGCTATATTATGTTAGGCTCCAAGGGCCCCAGTTAGACCCACAGTCCTGTGCCAGGTGCTAAAAAAGCATGCAATTTTGCAATTTGGAGATGGACTGACAGGTACACCGACACTGATGAGTAAAGCCTGTCCTCCACCTAAGCTGTCCATAAGAGATAAATAAGTTGCTGAGGTGAGAACAGTCTCCAGATAAAAATGCAAGCATATATCACTGTCCCAACCAAAATCAGATGTGAGGAAGCACTAGAGTTTAAACTAGCTGGGCTTGATTGAGTCCAATTTTAGTTAGAAGCCTGCATGTGTGAGAAGCACCACAGAATAAAGCACAGAGAGAGAGCAGAAACATAGCCCATGACTGAACAAGAACTGGAGCAGTCACTTACTGAGGAAGCATAAAGAGCTTTTGAATGGAAGGGACTTAAAGTTGCAGCAAAGCAGCTCAGTGCTATTGTTTGATTCTTGCTGCATTCAGAAAGTCAAGACTCTGTTTACTGTTTGTGAATAGCTGTGATTGCTCCTAAGCTGCCTGAGACATAATCAACTTCTCTTTTCATTTGGAAGCAGCACAAGGAGCCCTGAAACATGGTGAACTGCTCAGGTCAAAAAAACCCATCGTATAAAAGGCATAACTTTTCCTGACAGCATTAACGTTAAAGTGGCAATAGAGCCACTATGAAGGTTGATGTCCCACTCTTGCCACAGAATGTCAATTTGAATCTATGACTTAGGGCTTTTCCCTTCTTAATTTGCACTTGAACCTTGAATGCCAGAGGTTTTTAATTTGGGCAGAAAAGCAAAGTTTGGACAACTGTGTTATTTTCAGACTTTGTCTATGCCTTTGGAATGTTTTATACAGCAATTTTAATGTAGCAAAATTCCCTAATGTGAAACTGTGGATTGAAAAATCTCTTGTGTCACTACTTTTAAGAACTAATAGTCCCCTTACCTTTTAGGGTAATCTTAGAGTGCCTACATGTCAGACCTCATCTGAAGATTCTTCTTTCAGTCAAACAACAGTGTATGTGATGTTGTTTTCTCTCCTCCTAATTGTTGTGAATATTAATCAAATAATAAGTATGTTGAAATGTTCATATTTCCACAACATTTAGAATCGGTTCCAATGAAATCTTCCTTACAAGAGGGGGGGGATGCATATCCTGGGCTCTCTTCACTGTAAATACTTAAGGCTCATGGTGATGTACAGGTGTTAGAGGCTGAAATTCATGTTTATGAGTTTGGCACTTCATCATCGGTGGAGCAGTTTGCTCCCATGATGAAGGCCATCTTCACTACACTACACTTCAGTCATCTTAGAGGTCCTTACTTCTACTGTTGTCAGACCTTTGGGGCAACCAGACTGTCTGTGCAGCTTCCTATGCCTGCAGTCTCAGAAGAGCGAATCTTTACGGAAAAGCCTAATGCAAATGCAAATATGATATCAGGCATGTTACCTTGGTTTTGCATTTGGACTATAATTTCTATATGTCTACACTTCTGTTTTTGTGAGTGAGGAGCAAATGCACCCAAAGCACTTAACATCTTATATTTGCATTAACAGCCTTTTTCTGATATTTGTGATATTTTCTGATATTTACTAATAATGAATGAATAACATAACATAAAATAACAATAATAGTACATTAGTTTAATGTTGATTTAAAAAAACATGGTTGAAAGCTTAAGCTGCTTCTTCCACCTCACTGCCTCATTGGAATAGTGTTGTATCATCCTTTCTACTCTGTTCATAAGGCTTATATAAAACATTATCCTTTAACTGTTTTCTAGTAAACTATTTAGGGGTAGGTGACTGCAAAACAAATTTGGATCATGGTACAGAAAGCAACATCAAAAACCAAGCACAAATGTTAAAAGTGTTTGGCCCTTGGAACTAGGAATCCAAACATTTGATGAATGCAGCCTAAACATCCAGAAACAGTCATGACAGTGTTTTACACAAAAGCATACTGTGGCTTCTCTTGCAGTATGGTATTACATAATATCTTGAAGGTTTTCTGAGAATAAAATCTTGTACATATGGTTTAGTGGTGGCCTTTACACTTTCCTGGGAAATGATGTTCTTTATGCATTAACTCATTCACAGATGAAAGGCAGATCCTGTAACATCATGTTCAAGGTGGAATGCTCTAGATGGATTTTTTTTTTTTTTAAACTCTCAGCAAAGACTAGCACAGTCAATTTCCCAGCAGCCATAGTCTGATAAAGAGGGGAAAAATAGTTAGCCTTACTTGTCAAAATAGGCTCTTTGGATGAGCTTGCTTCCCTGCTGCTGCTTTGGCAGTGGCTTCATATATTGATGTCCAGCTCTTGAAGGACATGGTGCTGTGCCTCAGTTGCTCCTCAGCGACCATTTCAACGAACATGACATCTACACAATTGCTTCTGATCTGAATTCAATTTCTCTCTCTAATCTCCTATTTCTCTTTAATAGTGTCTGTTCAAAGAAAAAATTTGCTGGGCAGTAGAAGATAAATATGTTTCCTCTTTATTGCTTCCCTGACCGTTCTTCCTCCAAAATGGAATAGGGTGAAAGAAATGTCATTTACTTAAATTTTTTTCATAAAATAGCCACCTCCTTTTCTCTCTCTCCTGCTCTCTTTTTCTATGTTATTTTTTTTTGGCAAAGCCACAAAAAGTGAATCACAGTGCCATGAAAATCAATTCAAGTTTTGCTTTTCACTTCAATAAAACTAGGGTTTATCTATTGACTTGTATGGTGCTTTTCCTTGAGCTGAAATAGAAGTTACCTGGATTATAAAAACTCATATTCTATATTAGTGTGTTGGGTTAAAGTTTAGATCCAGACTAGTTATATAACCTGTCGTAAAACCTCAGTGACTGAGAAATGTGAAATACAGACTTTAACAGTAGGCTGATAATATTTCATCTATTCTTCACCAGCCCAGCTTTCTCAAATATATTTATATATGGTTTTGACTGAACTATTAAGAGTTAATTTTGCAAGCTTTGTCCTGCCGAGAGCACAGACACAGAGAGTTTGAGAATTCATCTTTCTTATTCTCACCATTATTGAAAGCCTCATACTGCAGGCTTTCATTCCAAGCCCTTGATAACTTTCATTAAAACTGTTTTCTTTTTTTGAATATTACATGATCTGGGAATAGATGTGCTTAATAGGTAGAAGCAGCAAGTGAAATTCACCAGTACAAAATGAGCAAATGAAGCACCTTGCTTTTTATTGAGAAAATATGGTCTGCATGAAAGGTGCAAAATGAAGATTTTAATTTTAATACAAAACATGTGGAAAACCCACCAGTGATGGTGCTCTCTCTCTCTCATCTTATTCACCAGAGTGATCCCTATTGCTTGTATAAGGATGGCCACATAAACTCTGTTGCCATGGTTTATTTTATAACAGATATAAGTTTGGAGAGGATATTACAAGACTTTAAAATCAGATTTGCTAACATTGGATTCACTTCTGTACTTTGAAAACTAACATTACATTGTCCAGGTGACTTTTCTCATTGTAGCTTAAAAGAAAAGTCCAAGACTTCTGCTGCTGACACAATTACAGTACAGGTCTTCTAAACGGTTCATTACATAAATGCTAAATTGATTAACTCTAATAAGCCTAGGTTGCAAAAGTGCATTGCAATGTTATTCCTTTAATGTTTCTTTTGGCAATCTTTAGTTCATTTAATCTAATTCAGTAAGTACACGTAAAAATGCATCATCATGACCAAAGAGACAGCACTGTCACCAGCAGGCAGTGCTGCATCTTAGCATTAAGTTTTTATACTGCTTTATATAACCTTTTTTTGTATAATCTTTAATTAAATCAAAGACCTAGAGGAAAGTGAGGGGTGTGCATGCTATTTGTGTGCTAGTTATCGTGAAGAACACCCAGAAGAAAGTGGAAGTAAAGACATCTGTTTGCCAATGTTGTTATTTGCCGTGCCCCAATGAATCACTTGATTATTGTAGGCATGTGTTGCAGCCTGTGAAAGGAGCTCCTAAATGGCACAAGGACTTTTCCCAGAGAGAGAATTTACTAGTCATGTGAGAGAGCCTGGGCTCTGCAAGCGCTTGGCAGGCTGCGAGCTTTTGCTGTCTATGAATGGGTGAACGGAGGAGGAAGCAGCGATGCCTAGGAGTCTTTTTTGATGACCTTTTATCAGCAAATTCCCCAGACACACAGTGGCTCTCCCAGGCAGTTACCCAAACGCTTTTCTGGGTGAAGACCAGCCCTTCTGAAACCCCAGGAGGATGATAAGAGAGAGATGTCATCGAATGTGTCACTGCCTATTCATGTACATTGAGAAGATTATGGAGAGGGGTTTTCCCTGAAGCGCTCTGGCCAGAAGGTCGCTTAAATACAGCAGAGCCCATGTCTGACTGAAGCTGGTGGTGCTGAGAGGGAGCCAACATCCAAGGGCAGACCAGAGAGAGCACTGGCAGAAAGTCATTTTATAGACAGTTTTCCAGGGGAGTGAAGAGACTATGCTGGAGTCATCATCAAAGCGGCCCATAATTAGAAGCGTGAGCATGGGAGTAAAATCTGGGGGTTTCTTGAAGGTATCAGGTGGTAATTCCCACACTCCTTCATACCAGAGGTATGATTTTAAGAAGCGGTTGTCAATGAAGAGGCTAACAGAATCACTGACAAATTGGTTTTCATTTTGAACCTCAGGAAAGACCCACAGTCACAAAGTTAATGATAACACAGCTAAGAACCTTGATTTTTTAAAATTTTTTTTAGTTGCACTGTAGACTTTGGGCTTCGCTCTCTCTCCTTGTATCAAGTAGACACAGCAACTTCCATCTCCATCCTCTTCTAGCCACAACGCACGCTGGTTTCTAGCTCTCTCCACCTTTGCTCTTTTCCAAGCCACCTTTCCCATGCCTCATCTTACTGAAACTTTGTCTCAGAGGGTTCCTGTCTTCCTCCTGCTCTGCTCTTTCTCTCATTTCACCTCCCTGACAGCACATGCCAGTCCTGGTTTTGAGCTAGCCAAAGGGATATACCATACCATAGGATGTCCTGCCCAGTATATAAACTGGGAGGAGTTGGCCAGGGGGAACTGATGACTGCTCAGGGACTGGCTGAGCGTTGTTCAGCAGATGGTGAGCAATTGCGTTGTGCATCACTTGTCTTTCTTAGGTTTTATTTCACTCTCTTTTTGTTATCTTCCTTTTCATCACAACTATTATTATTATTATAATATATTATTTCAATTATTAAACTGTTTTTATCTCAACCCACAAGGTTCATTTTCTGATTCTCCTCCCCATCCCACTGGTGGCAGAGGGGAGGAGTGAGTGAGTGAGTGGCTGTGTGGTGCTTAGTTGCTGGCTGGCGTTAAATCACGACAATGCCTCAGAAAGAGGCAAATTAAATTGAGTAAATACAAACCAACTTACAAAATAACTTAATTTACTGTTCCGTTCAGACAACTGACAAAATTTTGAAATCTGATATCTAGAAACCCTCTAGGACATGAGAATATTGGGAAGCAGAAATGACTTCTACCAGCATATAAAACTTTTCTTCCTAACTTTGTGTGGTTGGGAAAGAAAATGCTAAACACAGCCACATTTTCATCTGTAAAGAAAAACTGTCATTGGTCCAGAATTGAATGTTGCCCATTCTGGGCCTTAAGCCAGGATGATTTAGTGGGGAGGAAGGGAGCCTGCATTTGGAGAGGGAATGAGGAAATGTTTCTCTGGCAGGTTGATTTAAAGGAATGGCAGCTGTCTGAAACTGCTCAGGGAGGCATCGTCGTATAATGGATCTTGGGCGCGAGGGGTGACCAGGCACACAATGCAGACAGACATGGGCCTGCAATAAATGGAAAAGCATGTGAAAAATGTTACTCGCACACACTTCTGAAGCTTTGGGAGAGTGTATATTTTGAGGGATGATCTTTTCCCTCTGCAGCTTAATATGTCTTAAATAATGAGGAACAAGCTGAATCCTTGTAGTCCCCAGTGAAGCTGCACTGGAACACAGCGGCTGTCCACTACCTCCCTCTGGTGTGTCTCCAGGTGAAGGAGATTCACTGGCTTTCCAGTTCAGCCAAGGTTTTGGAGTTTTCAGTAACGTGATCGAAGATTAATGAACATAAAAAATCCAAACCTGAGTTCCAGTAGGTTTGAGTACAATATTTTGCACAGCTTGGTAGATGATTCATGGAAAAGTTAACGCATAAAACTGCAAGACATCATCTCTTCTGCCATGGTGCTGCTCCGAGCCCCTGTGTGAATGATGGCTCAACAGATGGTCCTGCTACAAACGGGAGACCAAAGGCTTTCTTTTTCATGCACCGAAGTCCAGCATTTCCTGAACAGGCACAGGCTGCTTTAGTTTGTCGTCCCAACAACCTTCAGCTCAGACTGTGCTGACAGACAGACCGCGCGTGTCCAGGCTGCTGGAAGCGCTCCAGGAGGTCGTGTGGCGAGCCTGGTGCTAAGATGCTTTACAGGCAGGGCACAAGGTGGATGTGGCAGCGTGAGTTTCGGGTACGTATTGGACTAAATGAAGGAGCGGGGCCATGGGAGAGGCAGAAGGAGACCCTGGGTGCCACTCCAGCCAGTGTCCACCACCCACGAACAAGGGCTTGTCGGTGTGGGTTCAGGGGCACAGCTTGTTGGCACCTTCCTGCCCTGTCTTTCATTTATTCTCCTGCTTTCCTACAAGACCTGCGGACTGTCTGTGCGTTGATCTTCTCTGCTTTCTACGCTGAACAAATTTTCCAGAAGGCACAAGTCAATTTTGGATGCATGGGGTTTTTTTCAGAGATTCGACATCTTCCCTTTCTGCTAAGGGGTTAAGGATGTCCCTGCCAAAGTTACCTCGCTTAATCCTAGACATTGGTGAGGAATTTGTGAAAAATATTGTCTTCTGCGTGACAGAGCATTGTAATACACAGAATATATGATACTTTAAATCCACTAAATTTCATTATCTTTATGCACAATATAGTATCTAGAAATTTTCCTCAGTAAACTTTATTAGCATACAGTTAGTGCAGTAAGTCTGGAAGGACAAGATCTTATGTAGCTCTGGGAGAGTTATGAGTCATAGCTATTTTATATCCCTATGAGAAAAATATTATAATACATGTAAGTCTCTACCCCAAAGTGTAACTAGGTTAACAGCATTTTGCCTTTCCACATTCCTCCATAGACTCAATTGATATGACATTCCCCATTTCTTGTCTTAAATCATTGCATAATGCTGAAATGTGCTGTTAAAGACTTCTTTATTTCACCCTACTTTTCTGCAGTGAATGAATGAAATAACTCCTGCAAATAATTTATACATGAGTTGGGTAAACCATAAAATATTTTGTGAGGCACCGAGATGCAAAGATAACATGTGAAAGCTTTGGATATTTACAGTAACAATTCATATGAAATTAATCTGTGAATAAGCTGAAATATAAAGATATAAAGGAGAAAAATAGAACAAACAAAAGCTTCAGGATAAAATATTACATTTGGAAAAGATGGCAGAAGCCTTGAGTTGTGAGGAAAGATTTATTAGCCCATGGAAAAAGAAATTTGAGAGAAACTGTAAGTCATGTAAAGTCATTAGGGATAACTGCTGCAGATATTGGAGATGCTGGAGAGACAAACTTGCTTTAGTAATACAGTCCATCTAAACCGTCAGAGAAGTGAGCTGTGAAATGAAAGAGCACATTTTTAAAGAACAATGTAAAAAAGCTGGAGAAAATAAATGGCTTATTGTAAACATCCACATAACCTCCCTGCAAGACGTGAAGCGCCTCTGATGGTTTTGTATGGGAAGTGATGAATATCCTGAGTTTCCCAAAATTACAAATAGTATCTATGTATTTTATTAAGGTAGAGGGAGAGAAAGAAAGGAGCTGGAGAGACATGGAGGGAAAAATCGAATGTGAACCAAAGGGACAATGTGAGCCACTTTTCACAATCCAGCATTTAGCTTTCATTAGTACCTCATATATGAATTTTAACATAGCCAAATATAAAACCTACTTGTTGTAGAGTATTAGAGAAGAACAGAGGTGAAAAGCCTTTGCAGATGAAATGTTGGAAATTTTTCCAGTGATGCCATGATTTCTGTTAGAGACACATTCCCCATTTAAAGGTGGGATGTCAAGGGTGAGGGTTGAGGGCTGAACTGTATATTCATTGGCAAGGGCTAATATGGATCCAGCTTCTGTACTCTGTCTTCAACCCCTGCTGTAAAATTTATACTTATCTTAAATTACTGCACATTTGTCCAGAGTTGATATAGTTTATCTTTAATCTAATTAAAAGCTATTTGAGGCAAAGATTGCCATTAATCATGTAAATTTGCTAAAGCGGTGCATCTTTGTGTGTTAAAATTTGAAGAGATTTCCACTTCATACACATATTAATATTGATTGAGTTATAAAAGTAGTCCGAGGCTATTGTGAGGAACAATACAGAAATGAATGGTGTAACTGTTGTATTTTAATTTAATATGCAAATCAAATCACCAACAGCATAGCAATTTTAGTTCTAATACTGTCTTGGGAGTGATGCAAAATGACAGACAACATAAAAATTAAATGGTTTGGAAAACAGTGATCTGAATCTGGTTGTAGTTAAAGAAAGCTGGGAACATCCTGACCTTCCGTAGAGCCAGATGTGGAAAATGTACTTCAAAGTCTTTAAGACAGAGCTAATGGCGTACAAGATTAATGGGTGCTGTTCCTGAAGGAAATAAGGGGCCTTGTAATCTTGGAATCCACAAAAAAAAGGCATATATGTGAAGTACAAACTGATATTTTTTAAATAACCTGGAATAAATTATATTTCTTACCTACAGCTGGGCAAACATTTTAGAAGAAGTTATTACCTGTTCAGCTAGTGTTTTCATTTATTTAATTTAGCAATTATTTAACACCAGATGTATCTTTTACTGAGATTATTATGTGTTTAAGTTTTACCAAAATGAACTAATTATAAATAAGTGTTTTTAAAAGGTATAAGTTGAAATATTTCCAGAATTTCCATTATTTAAAGTTAATGCATGGAAACATTCATTTCAATTTACTTGTGTACTAATTAGACAATAAAATAATTTCATTTGCAATCAGAGAAAAATAATCCATAATGCTTATTTATCCAGTTGTAATGAATGAATACTTCAAGTTTTAACTACTAAAATACATTAAGACTTTTTGATCAAGCCAGGCTACCATTTAAAAAAGAAAATATTTTGAAAAAATTATATTTTATAACTTACTTTGTATTACTTCCTGATAGATAAATTAAAGTTAGTAGAATTTCTTATTATGAATTCTTTTGCCTTTTTGAGCTATTATTTGATAAAAAATGCTGGCATTTAGTAGGAGATTCACCATGTTATTGTATAGCCCTGTATTTTATAAATGGTGTCTTTTCCTTCAGATTTTATATTTAGGGTGTCTCATCTTTGTTTCTTTTTCTAAGGAGAGTAACCCCAACCCAAAATGACTACACAGATTTCCTTGATACAAGGAATAATGTGGAAAAGCGCAGATGCACATCACAGCCGGTCTGCACAGAGAGGCTGTTGACATCAAATTTTTAACATTTCCTCCTCTTCATTCTTCCCCTTTGAAGAGAAAAAAAAAACAAACCAAACCCAACAAATACCACCACAACTCATATCCAGTCAGTTCTACTTTATTCAACAAAATGGAGGAGCAGATGGCTTGAAGAATTGGTAACAAGATATGAAGCCTTTTATCTCCATGCCAATGATTTAAACACAGGTTAATAGTGACCGAGATCTGTTCCCAAGAGACGGCTGCCCAAGTGAAAACCCCGTCGGTCGTTGCGATACAACCTCAGTGCGCTGCGTGAGCGCGTCTCAGTAACCAGCATCACATCTGTCACCTCTGCAACCTCTGCAAGGAAGCTGGAAAATAGTCCTGCGGAATGAAGTACTGTCTAATAAATCATTCCCTTGGGAGTCCTGGGACACAGTGAGAGAAAAATGCAGGTAAAGCTTTCACTGTGGCTTTTCCTCTATACATACTTGCATGGACACGTGTGTATTTGCCTGGTTTTGGTCTAGAGCAGGAATGAGCGTGCCAGGCACAGCAAGGAGACCCATCTGTAACCCATGCAGCACTGCACGAGGTGAACTTTGTTCAGGGATAAACTTTTAGCAATTCCAGTCATTGACACACACATTTCCATTCAACTATTTATCCTATCTGTATCAAAAAAAAAAAAAAAAAAATCATTCCTCAACCCCACCTTGTCTGTACTTAAATAAATGAATTCCAAATAGAATTACTGTCAAACAACTCAGCAGTTCTGTAGCTCTAATGAAAGCTTTTTCCCTTGGCCCCTCCTTGCAAACACTTAAGTAAATTAGCACAGGATAGACAAAGCCATACACAGATCAAAGGAACAAATCATACTAAATGACGTAGGACTATTAATGTCCTCCTTTTAGACAGAAACTGAACTTTTGCTTCTGTTTTCCCAAGGTACGGCTCCACTGTAAAAGCTGTCAGATCACGATCAATTAACTCTCTCCACTTGCCAGTGGATCTGTGCACCTATTCCTCTCCAGCAGGACATTTATCTGGCATGCAGAACCAGAACAAAATGCTATAATCTGGCTGTTCAAAACCTAAAAAATTTAGAAATCCCTAGTTATGATGCCATGTGCTCTCACTCCGTCATCTACCCACTTCCCCTGTATCTTCTGAAGAGATTTTCTTAGCCCTGTCTGCTCCAAAGCACCTTATTCAGAAAATCCCAAAGTCTGCTGATCATTTTTGCACTGTTTTGTATTGCTTCTTTACCTGACAATTTCTACTGCTCTTCCACAAAGCAAGCCCTGGGTTTCTTAAATGAAGGAGGTTACAACTCTCCCCGCTGCTATCTTTATGACTCATTTCGTCTTTTTCAGATGGTAATGTACCACTATTGTGTTGCTTTTGTCGTCTGTAGTTCTGAAACTTTAGAAGTTAACATGGTTTATTGCCTAAATATGGGTATAATTAATAGCCACTGAGGGATGAGCTGATTCATTAGCTGCTCTGAAAACTCCTTTCCAGCGGCAGGAGCATAACCGGGACTGCCCTCTCCTGAGACACGCGTGTGTGGGTACAGTGCTTAGGAAAAAGAAACCAGAAGAGCATTTAGTCATGGGAAGAGCAAATCTTTCAGAAAAGCACACATTTGGCATCCCGGACAACCCCCATCACCAGTAGAGGCATCTCCAGCTGGGAAATGCCACCCCACAGCCCGGCAGCAGAATTCATCAGGGTGGAGACCTGCGGTGTTTGGTCACCCCTTTTTGAGCCCATTTTTTAGGATGGAGCCCAAAGACTTGCTGGTGCCCATCTCCAGAAAACAGTGTGTGAACACGGCTGCCGTTGTTCCAGTTGGGGATGCAGGTGGCAGCGCATGGGCAGAGCAACCCTGTGCCAGCTCTGGAAGGAGATAAATGTCCTTCTCTGCAACAGGAGAAATCGAGCTCCTTCAGCCCAAAAGAAACAGTCTTCATCTGCTAAATAGCCCTTCGGCTGGGATTCGTTAAGGAGCAGATATTAAGAAGCTGGTGATGGCTCGGGGACACGTGTTTTACATCTTTCTCTCCGCTCTGTGCTGGAAGGGACTTTGCGAGGCTCTGAAGGCAAGCGCCCGCCTGGAGCTGGGCCAGAAAAGCCAGTCCTCTCTCGCCAGCCCCGTCCAATGGACTTACGTTGCCCCTACTAAGAGAGCTACTTAATTTAAATACCTTGAGGCAGGGACCTGATTTAATTTCAAGGCCTCCGAGGTTAGAGGAATGGTTTGTCTCATTAGCAAAAGGCAAGGTCAAAGGCAGGTTTGAATGCACGGCGGGCCTGAGGACGTTTTAACCCTTCGGTGATTGCTTTTCTTTAATCTTGCGTTTCTTGATGCTTTATGAGAAAAGGATCTAGCCAAAAAGTGGATTCAGCAACTACTCACAATCATTTCAGCAGCAATTTTTAAAGGAATGGTAAAGAAGCTCACTTCTTCTTTGTGTTTTTATGTTTTATCTCTCAGGCTTTTTATAGTCTTAGTGTTTGCTAAGTTAGTGGCACAATATAAGTTTCCTCAGAATGGTGTCTCTGCGCAGAACCATGAAATGTCAAAAGCTAAGATGCTGTGAAATGAACATCTGTTATTATAATTCACAGTATTCCCCCCTGAAAGGCTTGCAGCCCCAAAAATAATCAAACAAGACAACCAGCAAAGTCCACTGTGGTCTGACTTCAGCTTACAGTAGCCTGGCCCTCAACACGGAATCTTCCCCATCCTAAATCACTCAGGCTAACCCACTTTCTTTCTCATTCTCCTCATTTTGTGCTTCTCTTGAATTACTTTTCTTTCAGCACTCTGCTGCTTGGCTGCTGTCTTTGAGGTAGAGGAGTCTTACTTTTTTCCTCTGGCTGTGCGGATTCAGCAGAGATATTTCTTTGAAATGACACAAAATGGTTGTTCTCCTTTTTTGAATGACTGATTTCTTGTGACATACATGACACTTGTCAGCATTCACTTGTGAGATACAAGTGAACACTAGAGGGGTTTGAAAGAGTAAAAATAAGTCAACGCCAGAGAAGGACACCCAAAACTCAGGTGCTGTTTGTTCCCTGGGACGTTCGAGAGTTGAAAGGGAAGTGAAACAACCTCATTTGCAGCCTTCCAATTTCCATATTTCTCTTTCTGTTCCTATTATATCAGAATGAAAAACAGCTGTTTATCAGCTCATAGTTTGCTTTGCTGATTGTGGTTTTGGCAGATGAATGAGATTTCCTCTTTTGTGCTTCTTGTATTTTCCACGGTACCAAAATCTATTAGAGGGGAAGAGTACTGAATATTAATTCCAGACACTGCATTGTAAAGTTGTACCTGGCATTCCTGTTCAGATGCATTAACATTCCAGTTCAAATACATTAACATTCCTAGACCCTGGTCTGACCTCACTTGTGCTGATTTTACACTTATATAACTGCTGACTGCTAAGAGGTTGTCCTTAATTTACACTGCATTGCTTTTACTGAATGTTTGCAAGTACATTTACAAATGCTTGGTTATTTACTGTACTTCTATTTATTATCTCATTTTGCAAAGAAGAAGGGGTTTATCATTTATCTTGTGAGGCTGTTGCATGCATCACCGTAGATAGCACATTTTTTATTATTTTACTTACATTTTAATTTCTTCTCATTCTTTTAATATTCTTCCTTTTAATAGTCTTCCTCTTAATCATCCTTCTTAATCAATATTTCCACTATGTAAATGAAATAATTGGTCTCCTCCTTTGATGTCCATCCCTTTCTAGATCTGGTAAAACATTTCTCATGTGAGGACCAGAAACATTCAGTGGCTTATTTCAGTCACCATGAAAGCCAGCAACAGAATTGAGACACAGTGCTTCCCACCTCTGAGCCAGAAGACCACATTTCCCTGCACTTTTCACTGTTCTTATCTTGGCTGCTTTGAATCCTCTGAACTTCTGAGTCCAATAAGTAATTTGCTAGATACTGATGAATAAATCTAATGGCTGTTTTGTGACCACTCAAATGTGTGCACTCTTTGCTTTCCCTCATTTATACCCAGGGGGGATAAAATGACTTGTATTTTAAGTTTCTAAAGCAAATTAAAGGTCATTAACAGCCCTCTGCTGTTTACTACTGATGATTATTGAATGAGAGTGAAATGAACTAAAAAGCAATGTTTCTAGACTGATCAGGTCTAACTTCCATTTTTCTGCAGGGTAGATGGTCTCAGGGTGGGAGAGGTAAAGAAGTGGATTTATTAGCATTCTTCAGCCTTTACTTGAAAGGGAAGGAAACAGAAAGAAGAAATAATCTGTCAATACCCTCAGGATTTTATTTTTTATTATATATATTTTGAATGTATTATAGAGCTTCTGATAACAACACATAGACCAGATAAGACTAGCAGGAAATAGCAACAAAAAATCTGGGACAAAATATTAGATAACTCTTGGGAGTAATTTCCTCAGAATCAGACAAGTCATCCCAGTATATATTTTATCTTGTTTACTCATAGCATGTTAATAAAATAAAACATAAATTGTCTCCATGCAAATGCTATTTCAAGGCAAGAATAATAATAAGTTGTTATGTTTTTATCATAGCCCTGTATTGTCTTGTCAGCTGCTAGTACTATTCAGGAATACCTTTTCTCCCCATTTCCTTGTGTAGTGATTCAAACACAGCTACTATTTTGAGCTGCTTCATGATTTGATTTTAAATATATTCAGCTGTTTCCCATTGGCTTACAAAGATAGGAATGTTGATTAAAATGTGAATTAGAAAGCATCTTGATGCAGCATGGGGAAAAACCAGCTTGTCTTTTTAGAATTGGTTGGAAGTTTTCCAGTGAACTGGATCTCAGCTGGTAAATGGTGATTGAACATTCTGTGAGATCATGATGATTCCATGACAACTGTGGAAACCTGGGAGGCAGGTAGGTTCTAAACTACCCTCAGACCTACCGGGCTGAATATTGTAGTAGACACTTCTTGGGCTCGCTGTTTTACCACAATGACCTAAACCCCTTGCCATCTCACTGGCTTGAAATTTTCTTCAAAGAAATACATGCTATGTGCATTTCCAGTTTTGTGTTTGCTTGGGTTTTTTTCTCACAAAAAAAAAATAATCCCAACTTTTCCATAGGATGAGCATACTGATTCCTGTGTAACTTTATCCACCTGTGCTTGGAAATTCAGACTCTGCAATTCCCAGCCTGCCACCGCCCATAGACCTGCAGTCAGCTATGAGTAATTACAATTGATCAAATATTTCCTATGTGCCATTTGTAAATAATAAGGGCCAGACTTGAATGCGGTGAAGCGAATTCCAGCTCTGCTGACATCAATGGAACGAGGTGAATTAACATCAATTACTGACTACAATGCTTTCCTGCTAAAGTCTTGGGCATCGACTACTGACCACTAGCAGGCACTGATAACCTCTATCAGATGTGACAGGTGTATATATTAGAAGAGCTCCTTTCCATTTTAAAGGTTCTAAAGTAATACAAAAAGGTCTGTCCTTTAATCCCCAAGTGTCATATTGCTCATTTTGTCATTAATATTATTGCCATTATTATTGCTGCTATTACAGCTAGTTTTATTCTCTAATCTGTTGCAAAGTCATGCACAGGTATCAGAGAATTCATCGTTTCCTTTGTCTTTCCATTATTTCTAAGACTGACAGCAACTTATTTTAAATGACTGAATCCCAAGAATACCCATTTTCTTTTGAGAGCTTATCAAATATAGCAAACTATGATTAATGAATTCTAATCATTTGTATTCACTGGAGAAATTGATGTTTAATCAAGTTAATCTCATTGTCTATAAACAGTCTTTGACATCCTTTAAAGAAACAATAGTATCTTCTTTTAGGGCATTGATTCAGGGGATTAGGAATGGTTTATCTACAACCTTTTATCTCTTAGGCTACCAGATAAAAACCAGCCAAACTTGCTTTGAAAAAGTTGTTAATATGACATTCTGTGTCTTAAATCTATTTGCCTAGTCACAGAGATCATACGTTCTGGCTGCTGGTCTTTGATCTACCTGTCATGCGAACTGACCGTACATTTCTGCGGTACATCCAGAGGGTGACGGCAGAGGGAGAGTTGGGACAGGGAGGGAGAGAGAAAAGCTTGAACCTGTGATAGCCCTTTCGTGTGTATCGTAGTGGTCATCTATCCATAGTGCCGATGGGCAGTCACAGTGTCTGTGGCCTGACAACGCCAGGTATCCTATCTGCTGTCATCACGGAGGCAAAATTTAGTTGCCTAAATATAGCTTTCTGATGCCATTTCAGATACTGTGGCCTCCTGCTGTCATTCCAGAAGGGCAGTTCTCCTCTGTGTCCTGTGTCATATGTCTTAACCTCATGCAGAAAAGTTTGAAATTTTAGGAGAGCACTAATGGCACAGGATGTTGTCATTGCCCAATGTTTAGGTAGTTGAAATGTGCCTCATGACAAGATAGTCCTCATCTGTTCCCAAGGCAGTGGGACTTCTAACCAAAGAAATCCAGTTGGTCACTGCCCTACAGTACAGAGAGATTTGCCTTGGACATTTCAGGTGGATAGAAATGCACAGGTTTAAGTCAGGGAGCACACCAGGCTTCAGCATCTTCTCTGGATACAGCTCCTAAAGACAAAGCAGGCGTAACCTGGCAGGCAAGAGGAGTTTGTACTTTTGCCTGAATACCAGTGTGCATTAATTTAAAATTTATTTTCCATGAAAACTCACCCATAGGACTTTCTGTAAAGCCTTAATAAGGAAATAATGTTGTTGGGATTAGCCGTAAATTGAGCAGAGACATGGAGATAGCAGTGTAATAACTAAACACATATCCATGGGCATATTATTTTCCCAGCTCAGTAAAAGGGCAATACAGAAAGCTGTGGTCAAATATGGGATTTTATTTCATTATTGTAGTCAGTATTTACTTAATTAGAATCATAGAATAGGATCATAGAATCGTTTATGTTGGAAAAGACCTTTAAGATTATCAAGACCAATCATTAACCCAGCACTTCCAAGTTCACCACTAAATTATTATTATATTAATTAGTCAAACATTAGTTCCAATACCTCCTTCACCAACTCAAGAAATTGGAAAAAAGTCAGCCTTTTGGCAAGAAAATAATCTTCAGGAGTATTTTCACAAACACACATGCACAAATGCCAGCCAGTAATTTAGGCTCTTCCAAATACTACAGGTCAAATTGTGTTATTATTGCCCAATTGACTACTTGAGCCAGTGGTTTATCATAAAGATTTTTTGTTTCTGAAGTAATAATATAAGGATTAATTGTTGCAGAGAAGAAATCTTAAAAGCTTTTCAGACTTTCTCTTTGGGTTGCCAAATGACCTTCTTTTTACTGAACCATCATCTATTTATTTCAGTCTCATCTGATGTAGTTAGTTTGTCAGGACTGTTCAGTCCTCTCTGCTATTCGATCTGTGACATAACAACGCTGAGCCACAAAAGCAAAACCAATAAGAAGTTATGCTTAATGATAAGACAATGGGCATCCTACTAGTTTAATGTAATGGCATAGAAGTATTATAGAATATAAAGTATTGTAGAATCCTTCTGGGTGGAAATCCCTGATGCGATTACCCCTAGTGGTAAAGACCGTCGTATCAGAATTGCACTTTTGAAGATTTCACTGGGGCAATGGGGCAATGATGATGATCAGGAATTGTTAAGCAAGATAAGAGAAACTGCAAATTTGTGGCAGGTAGGAAGAGTAAGAAGATCTCAACTGCCCACATACAGACTGGATAAATGCCTATGAAGGACAAGGGACAGGGGCACAGTTTTGGCATGCAAAGAAAAGAAAAGACTGTTTAATAGAACACCTTGTTTTAGAATCTACAGGAAAAATGTTCTAGATTTGGAGTGAATCATAGGACCTAGTTCAAAAAATACGAGTGGAAGATCCACTTTGTGGTACCAACCACCATTTAATTGAGAAGGCAACTTAAATAAAACCATTGCATGGGTATGCAGTTTAAGAAAGGTTACTGTGTAAATGAGGCAAATTGCCAAAAAAGAAAATAGAAGGAAAAAAAAAAAAGAAAGAGCACTGCAAAAAGCAAGAAGCCTCTAAGCAACCTGGAATCTGTTTAAAAACTTATTTGTTAGAATCTCAGGAAAAAATAGTGCCAAAATTTAAAATTAAAAAAGAAAAGCAAAGATTTGCATGGATCAGTGGAAAAGTTTGATATAAGGAAAAAGTTAGATGTTTAAAAAGCAAAATACCTGTACGAATGAAGACAACAGGAAAACCCATGAAACACAACAGGTCAAATCATCCATCTCAGTGGAGGTAGGGGATGGAGATCCATGCAGCAGCAAAGACACAAGGGTTGTTGGTGTATTAGAAGCCACAGAAGTCCCTGAAAACAATAACATAGGAATTAGGGCTTCTCTCCCCAGAAAGGTAGCAGGATCAATATCCCAGCTGAATTGCACCTACACGAATGCACACAGCATGGGCAACAAACAGGAGGAGCTGGAAGCTATTATGCAGCTGGAAAACTATGATATAGTTACAATCACAGAAACATGGTGGGGTGACTCGCGCAACTGGAGGATGTTCAACAGAACTGCTACCTTGAACTTCTGGAGGGTAGACTTTGGCCCATTTAGGAGCCTGGTTGACAGAGTCCCTTGGGAGGCAGTCCTGAAGGGCAAAGGAGTCCAGGAAGGCTGGGCATTCTTCAAGAAGGAAATCTTTAAGGTGCAGGAGCAGGCCGTCCCCATGTGCTGAAAGATGAGCTGGCAGGGCAGGAGACCGGCTTGGCTGAACAGAGAGCTTTGGCTGGAACCCAGGAAAAAAAAGAGAGTTTATGACCTTTGGACAAAGGGGCAGGCAACTCAGGAGGATTACAAAGCTGTCATGCAGGTTAGGCAGGGAGAAAATTAGAAGGGCCAAGGCCCAGCTAGGACTTAATCTGGCTACTGCTGTACAAGACCAAAAAAAATGTTTCTATAAATACCTTAACAACAAAAGGAGTGCTAAGGAGAATCTCCATCCTTTATTGGATGCGGGGGGAAACATAGTCACAAAGAATGAGGAAAAGGCTGAGGTATTTAATGCCACCTTTGCCTCAGTTTTTAATAGTAAAACCAGTTGTTCTTGGGGTGCCAGCCCCCTGAGCTGGAAGACAGCAACAGGGAGCAGAATGAAGCCCCCATAATCCAAGGGGAAATGTTTAGCAACCTGCTATACCACTTAGACATATACAAGTCTATGGGGCAGGATGGGATCCACCCAAGGGTACTGAGGGAGCTGGCAGAAGTGCTCATCAAACCACTTTCAGTCATTTATCAGCAGTCCTGTCTAACCGGGGAGGTCCCAGTTGACTGGACGTTAGCAAATCTGATGCCCGTCTACAAGAAGGGCCAGAAGGAGGATCTGGGGAACTACAGGCCTGTCAGTCTGACCTTGGTGCCAGGGAATGTTATGGAGCAGATCATCCTGAGTGCCATCACACAGCACGTAGAGGACAAACAGTTGATCAGGCCCAGTCATCATGGGTTTATGAAAAGCAGGTCCTGCTGGACTAACCTTGTCTCCTCCTGTGACAAGGTGACCTGCTTAGTGAATGAGGGAAAGGCTGTGGATGTTGTTTTCCTGGACTTTAGTAAAGTCTTTGACACCGTTTTGCACAGCATTCTCCTGGAGAAACTGGCTGCTTGTGGCTTGGATAGTCATACTCTTCACTGGATAAAAAACTGGCTGGTTTATTAATGTTGTCAGAGTTCTAAACGACTTTGATTAAAGAATAAATTTCATTGAGTTTAACACCTGTTTAATTTGATTATGTGAGCCTCCGCAACACTGAGTCACTTAAGGTGACTCACACCAAAGAGTGGTGGTGAATAGAGTTAAACCCAGTTGGTGACCGGTCACAAGTGGTGTTCCCTGGGGTTCAGTACTGGGGCCAGTTTTGTTTAATATCTCTATCAATGATCTGGATGAGAAGATTGAGTGCACCCTCAGCAAGTTGGCAGATCACACCAAGTTGGGAGGGAGGGTTGATCTGCTCGAGGGTAGGAAGGCTCTACAGAGGGGTCTGGACAGGCTGGATCGATGGGCTGAGGCCAATTGTATGAGGTTCAACAAGGCCAAGTGCCGGGTCCTGCACTTCGGTCACGGCAACCCCATGAAGTGCTACAGGCTTGGGGAAGAGTGGCTGGAAATCTGCCCCATGGAAAAGGACCTGGGGGTGTTGGTCGACAGCCAGCTGAATATGAGCCAGCAGTGTGCCCAGGTGGCCAAGAAGGCATCCTGGCTTGTATCAGAACTAGTGTGGCCAGCAGGAGCAGGGCAGTGATCATCCCCCTGTACTCGGCACTGGTGAGGCCGCACCTCGAATCTTGTGTTCAGTTTTGGGCCCCTCACTACAAGACAGACATTGAGGTGCTGGAGCGTGTCCAGAGAAGGGCAACGAAGCTGGTGAAGGGTCTAGAGCACAAGTCTGATGAGGAGCAGCTGAGGGAAGGGGGCTTGCGTAGTCTGGGGAACAGGAGGCTGAGGGGAGACCTTATCGTTCTCTACAACTACCTGAAAGGAGGGTGTAGTGAGATGGGTGCTGGTCTCTTCTTCCCAGTAACAAGTGACAGGACAAGAGGAAACAGCCTCAAGTTGCACCAGGGGAGGTTTAGGTTGGATATTAGGAAAAATTTCTTCACTGAAAGGGTTTTCAAGCATTGGAAGAGGACGTCCAGGGAAGTGGTTGAGTCACCATCCCTGGAGGTATTTAGAAGACATGTAGACGTGGAGCTTAGGGACATGGTTTAGTGGTGGACTTGGCAGTGTTAGGTTTATGGTTGGGCTCGATGATCTTAAGGGTCTTTTCCAGCCTAAATGATTCTATGATTCTATGAAATATAAAACAGGAATTAAGAGGGGCAAAAAGCATTTTGGAGGTCGCTTAGCAAAGGACAAAAATTGATGGTAGAAAATCCATTAAGTGCATCAAAAGCAGAAAGCCACCTACAGAATTGACAGGGCAGCTTGATGACAGAGATGTAGGAGCAGCACTGAGGGTTGATAAGGCCATAGCAGGACAGCCCAATGACTTCTCTCTGTTGGTCTTCACTGCTGAAGAAGCTGAGGAGATTCCCATAGCTGATGCATCCTTTGTAGCAGATAGCTCAGAAGTGCAAGGTGAGTTTGAAGCAAATATACTGGAAGTATTAGCCCAAATAATTAAGTTAAATGTTAATAAATCATCAGGACCAAATGCTGTTTGCAAGTGAAACCACAGGACTGCTAGCCAAGCTGTGTAACTTGCTATTACAAGCAGCCCCTGGATTGGAGCTGGATGGCAAATTTAACTCCTATCTATAGAAAGGGATGTAGAAGGCATCCTGGGAATTATAAGTCAGTGAGCCTGATTTCCATTCCTGGCAGTGTAGTCTATGACAAAAAGTAAGAGCATTGTGCTCTTATTCTTCTCAGCGTACACCAAACAGTTAGTGAGTTATATGCCTGTTGTGGGGGAGTTAATGTATGAGAGATGATCATCATGCAAGGCATTGCTTAGTAATTTTCTTCCATTTACCCTGACTGTTTGCCATAGAAACGAAGACATAAAGCCCAGCAAATCTAAAGAAAATAATCAACTGCAGCTTAATTTTGGATTAATAAGCATGTTATTTACTATTTTCATGTTGTTTCCTCTGCCTTTTGAGTTATGAGAGAAAAATTGATCCTCTTTAGTACTACATTTTGATGGCTTTTAGACAGTCTTGCTGATGTCACATTATACCTAAAAATGTGCTGCTGCACAGTGAGCAAATCCTTCCCTGAGGTGCTGGGCCTTCAATTTATCAAAGTCAAACAACATAATCACCGCAGTGCTTAAAACATGTACCAAGTCTTGTAGCTTGCTATTTCTGCCACTGATACAAATGTGGGTTCCTCATTCTCACAGTGTTTGTAGTCCAACACTTCTTGAATGTCACATTACTTCCCCTCAGGAAAGAAGAACTTTCATAATGCTCCCCAGAGGTGGACTGGCCTTGACCTGAAGATCCTGGGAAGTTCTCTGCATGCTTGTGTGGACAGCTTTAATGGTACACACAGCACAGGTTGAGAGGCTCCATGGAAATCAGCAGACATTACGGAATCCATGAGGAACTCAGAGTTGTGAGCTTACTTCTCTCAAGAATTCCCAAAATAGGCTAAGATGATTCAGGTAGGGGACCTTGGGATTTGTTGCACCTAGGAGCCTTGTTATTTTGTCTCAGTGGTTATGTGATTATACACGGATGTATGGTTAAAAATGATGAAATCATGACCATTTTTGTTTTGTTGATGAAGAAATTACTGTCACATGTAAAACTAAGAGAAATGAGGAGAATCTAACTGAACACAGCTATGTCTTTTCTAGGGAGAGGATGGATAAGAGGTTTATGTTTCAATATTCTACATTTAAGAGGGTAATCTATAAATTAAATTCATTTCCTCCAGAGACAAGAATGTTGCATGCAGTCTGTATGGCAATCCCCCACTTAAGCTTTATGTAGGAACAGTTCAGAATGGTGTAGTTCAATCCACTCCACTTTCTAATTGGATTGCAACATATCCCGCTCCGAATATAGATAGCATTAGCTGAATCTTTACTTTCATTACTATTATTATGTCACCTACGATATATTTCAGTAGAATATGACTGAAAAGCTCCTTCCACAGGAAAAAAAGAGACAGTGAAAAGAATCTGGAAGATTAAGAAAATCCAGTGGGCTACTAAATAATTTACTGAAAGACTAATCTTCAGAATTCAGAAAACAGTCATTACAAAGCAAGTGCAATAGATGACAACCAAAAAGAAACCTGTGTATTTAAGATAGATTATATGGAGGTTGAAGTTTTACATTGTAACTTCAGTAAAGTCAATGGCAGTGCTGTCACTGTCTTCAAAGACTAAAGAGCAGGATTTCTGGAAAAGAAATTCCAGTTTCTGTAAAATGACACAAATTATCAAAACCTAATCATCACTGCAGAAAACAAAGTGTGGGATAATCCACATTTTTTACCATTGATGGAAATAACTTTGCAACATTTCAGTAAACAGAGGCTGCCTTATTATTACTACTCTAAACTTAAACTTTGAAGAGATTCTTGCCTGTTAGTGGAGGAATAAACATTCTGACATTGACAATAACTTATGGTGGTGTAGAACAATGTTGTAAAATTGTACTTGTTATTCTATATATGTACAGATGAGAAATGGGGTACAAAATAAGTAAACACATCCTTCATCTGTTGTTTGTAGGAATTCTAAGTATTTAATATTGAAAACAAAACATTTATTTTAGATTTATTTGTAAAATGAGCAGTTAAATGCCTCCAAATTTCATAATACATCTAACGCCACCGAATTATAATCAGTACTGGAAAGAGGAACGGCCAAAGGGGACAAGTATGCATGGCACCAAGAATTTCTTTTATCACAAGGAGCCAGACTTTGGAGATGACACTTCTGAGGTCAATAAAGTCAATGGCATCTTGCACTATGTGCAGCCTTTCTTGATCACTTGTCTATGGAAATGAAGGACAATTAAATTAGACCCTGTCCCACCTGCCAATGGACCTCATAGGAGTATAAAACAAAGAAATTGTCCTTTGCTGGCTGAGTTCTAATCCCCTAAGCCTACTTAAGGTTTCAGATTTCTTTTGCCTCAAAAGGCAATAAATCAAAGGAATTAGCTTGTAATATTGTTCTTTTGCCCACCCAAAAAATACAACAAATGAAGAATCACCTTGTCCAACTTTATGCTCTTAGCCGATCTAGTATGAAGATCAGCACTGGTTAACATTTGCTTTTTTAGAGGCTAAAAAATATGGCAAGAAGTCCATCTTCTTAGCACACATCATTTAATCATATCAGCCTGAACCTATGTGTTCAGTCCAATTGATTCTCCTATTAAGAAGGAAAATGGCTTTCGTCAGATCTTTAATGTTTTCAGACCTAGTGGGAACCCAGATAGCTATCAAACAAAGACTACTGTGGCACTGAAACTATTGAACAGCTATCGCAAGCCCACTGCAGTGATCTTTAAATAAGGTTGCTATTTATTACTTGTGCTCTCAGTAGGCAAAAAAATCAATTGAATCAGGTTGAAGTAGACTGCCCTGTTTAGCTGGTGAAAAAACAAGAGTGGCTGAGGTGGATAAATTGCATCTACTTTTTAAAATTAATGCACAGCAGCTCTTTTATAGGTAACAAAGGGAAAGGAGGTTAAGTGTCATTGCCTAAGAGATTGACAGTTTTTCCCAGCGTAGTAAGAGGGACCTGTGAAAATAAAAGCTCCACTTGTCTATGATAACTCTAGAAGAAGGAGGAAACTAATGTCATGCCCCAGTGCTTCTAAGTGGAGCTCCAGCATTTGGCTTCAGGAGACTTTTCTCCTCGGAAAATGGCCCAGGAAGTTTGGTCAGGCAGCAATTTTTTCAACTGATCAAAACTAAAGACCTTTTCAAAGCTGAACTGGTCCCACAGCTTTGAAAGCTGGGAATGGTAACTGGGTGCCCACAGCTCCCACACCGAGCCCCCTCTTCTTCCTCAAGCCAGCCAGCTGACCAGAGCGCTGTTTGGTTAGAGACGGCCTAGCAGGCCCTTCATTCTAAAATAAATGTCAGAAAAGAGATAGAGCAAATGAAAAAAATACACGTCCCTCACGGTGGATGGATTTCTGTGGATGGGATTTTTCCGCAGCTTTGGAAATAAGCGCTACCGCGTGCGATCGTTCAGGCTGAAGGCAGACGTGTCAGCCTTTTTGCCTTACGGATCTCCTCACTATCTGCTAACTCTTGATTTGTACAATGCTGCTAGGTATCTTTCACTGATCTCTATTCACTTAGCAGCGAACAGTGAAAGGCTGTGACATTTAAAGTTGTTTCTATTTTCAGGTGTTGGGACGTGGAGGATCTATATCAAACAGGCATGAGAGCAAGCACACTGGGATTCGATTACAAGACGTTCAGCCTGAATATTGACATTTCCCTTGAACTGAGGGACAGTCTAAACAGCTGTTTTTCTCCTCACTTCTCAAGGTACATAGACAAATGGCAGTAAGAGTCTGAATCTTGAGTTTCAGCTGCCTCGCTCCTCTTTTTTATATTGACGCATATATTTTCTCACGCTTTAAATTAACAATAGCAAAAGATCTGTGTCAGATTCTGTGTCCGAATATGGGAGCTTTCATTTGTAAAGCTGCCCAAAAGCCACCCTGTAAGGCAGCCTTAGAATCTGCCAGTTTATGGCATCAGAATTTGGGGGGAAACTGCTGGGCAGTGAGAGGGGAGCACAGCTGGGGAGCCCCAAATGCACTGCCTGCTGTACAGGAAACTCCTGTTGTATTTCAGAGAGAAAATTCACACATGATTTGAATTCAGAATTCGTTATACACTTGGTACTTTTGAGAAAGTAGAAAAACACCTTCTATGTCCGTTTCATGGTAAGAATAACATTTGGTGGGATTTAAAGAAATATGCATAAAAAATTATAATGTCATTTCCCCATGATTCTGTCAGAGAATATACAGTTTGGCGACAATTTGGAAACCATCCATTTCAAAACCAATGAATATGGAGCTACACAAAAATCTAGAAGAAAGAAACCCTAAAAATCCAACAAAAATGGAACAGGAAAATACTGATTTAAACTTGAAGCAAAGCTTTGGGGTAGGTGTTTGCAGTCTCAGTTTATCCACAGAAATGATATGACCATTATAACATATTTTACTAGTATCCCCAGATTACCTATTGTGTGTGAAAGTCAAATCTCCAAAGCAGCACTAACTTCAGGTAAGATCTGTCCTGAGCTATTAGAACATGTTCACAAAGATAAGACTAGTAGTATTTAATTTTTGGTATCACAACAAAATGAAAAATGGGAGGGATGATTATGTGATCAAGACTATAAGTCATTTAATACTATAAAGCCTCCAGCCCCCATTATTGTTTCCTGTTACCCTTACTCTGTCTCAAACATTTATATTCTCAGGAGTAAAGGTAACTCTCTTTGGTACATGCATTCACATACTGCACCAAGAAGAGATTTTGACTATAATGGTCAATGTGTATCTGGTGATACTGAACCATTATTTACTATACTTTTTCAGTATACAAATCACTACTTAGTTTTTGAAAGCCCTGTTTTCAAAAGTAAATATGAAATTAATTATTATTCATGCAGGTTTGTAGTTGCCATTTGGACTGAGTCTGACAACTGTTGGTTACACCCCATTATAAGTGTTCCATGTCCAAAAATTTAATTTCTCTTTAAGGACACAACCTACACACTTCCCCTGTAAATATATCTGATTTAATGAGCTTTTACTACCTGATTAACAGTAAGCTACAAAATTTTTGTTTCCAAAGGGAATGAAGAATAGCAGTTTCACATCATTTAATGGTATGCGTGAAAACATTAATCTCTTGTAGACATAGAGTAAGTACATCACAGAAGATACCTGTTATCTTCAGCATTTTACTGCAAAATTGAAAGTCATTATTAATTCATTCTATATTAATTATGGTAGCCATTAATCACAATGATCTTGTTCAGCATTCAGATTGCTAGAAATAATATCATCATTTGGAAATTCAATGCTTTATTCCAGAAGGACTGAGCGTGGCAGGTACACCCGCCCTGATAGAGACTGAAACTCTTCAACTGTGGATAAAAAACCCTAGAAACCATGTTTTGGTAGTTGAGCCACCCAGCCCATGTGGTGACTGTGCTCAGGTACATACTGCGACCAGTGACGACCATCACATACACACTGCAGTCGAAAGGCAAGACCCTCACCCAATGAAACACTTCAGTCAAAAGAAACTTCTCGACCATTGAGCATACATGCCCACAACTCAGATTCGACGAGGGTATAAATGGAGCCCCACCGGAGGGCAAACTGAGCCAGTCGTCCTCGGAGCAGCGGGTCTGCAGTCAGGGACTCCCCCCTTGGGTTGGGACACCGCCTAAGGAAAGTCCTCAAGGTTGAGGTCCCTCATCTTTTATGTGTGTGATATGCCTGCGCATTTTGGCTCTTCATTTCTAAAGCTTAAGAATTCTTAAGTTGGTTGTGCAGTATTAGTTTGCCCCTACATTATTGAACCTGTGGTTTATTAATGTTGTCAGAGTTCTAAACGACTTTGATTAAAGAATAAATTTCATTGAGTTTAACACCTGTTTAATTTGATTATGTGAGCCTCCGCAACACTGAGTCACTTAAGGTGACTTAAAAACATTATTTTCATAGCAATATAATGCCCAATTATCAACTTGATTAATAGTTTATAACTTGAGCCATTTACTAGGTTTTCACTTTGTTTGGTTCATGGAAAAATGCAGTTTTTGCAAAATATTTTTTTTCCTTATGAATATTTCAGCCCAATGGGGAATAACAGTGCCTTTTCAAAACTGAGCACATCAAATTACAATGAGGCAAAACTTGTAAGTGTTTTGTCTAGGTATCCCAGCCAGAATACCCATTACATAATAGCAAACATTTTACCCAGATTTATTTCAAATACATCTAGGGCACATAGTTAAAAAGAAGAATTCGGAAGACTAGTCCCAGGCTGTTGTAGGACAGGTAATGCCATACCCACTGCACATGCATGCCCAAGCAGAGGCCACATCTTGCTCATTTCAACTTAAATTCTCTGCAGATACTTCCCCACAAAAGAAATTATAAAGCTTGTCATTCACTATCATATAAAGAAATGCTTTGCTCTGTCCAAAAATATATTGGCAAAGAATTAGAAGTGTCTTTCAACAACACATGTGACAGGTGTGGATGATACTTAGTATAATAAGACTTGACAACTCAAATGACACCCCAAGCACTTGAGAGCATAAACACTTATGCTATCTCTTTATTTTAATGCCAGTTCTAGTACAGTTCTTACCTTTCTTCATTGCACAGAGAAACATAACAGGTGGAATGGCCTTATTACAGTTCATGAACAAAATCCAGATCCTGAATTTCTAAAGTTTCTTATTCAGTGCTAACGCAAGCCTAGCTGTTCCCATTGTGTCATGCGCCATGTGTCATACAATCATCCACAATGAATTTGTGCCTCTATGTAGTCCTGCTCAAGTCAATGTGATTTTTCTCATCTGCACAACTAAGCATGCAAATTTGTAGTACTGCGGCCTGCTAGAACAAAATCCTGCTTGACACAAGTGTTAAAAATCACTGTTATCAGAATTCATGATTACAAAATTCTCTTGGAAGTGAAAAGTGAAGCTGAAAAACAGCAGAAACAAGGTGGCATTTGAACCCCGGAGAAATCTGTATCAAAACCCCTCTTGGTTTCAGGGGAACAGCAGTTCCTTCATGCACTATAGCAAATCAGTAAGACTTAGTGTGAACTTCAGGCATCCTACAGCTTTGCAGAATGCTCTGAAGTATTTCATAAAATCCCCCAAAGCATCTGAGAAAAGGTATTGAGAAATGACTGAAAAGGTCAAAAGTAAAAAGAGGAATGAGAGAAGGGAAAAAAAAGACACGCTCAGCCAGAAGAGCAGATGTAAGGGTTGAAAACAGGTGAGGTGCACTGACAATTATAGGAAGAGAGAGATCTTGCTTAGTCAGAGCTCTTTTTCCCTGTGAATGAGCAGTAAAGAGAAAATGACTGAGTAGTCCATTTTCGCTTTTATTTATGTTGCTGCTGAGCTATAACAGTATGTTTCAGCTTTTGTACATAAGTGAAATTAGTATGGTGTAAAATGGAATTTTCTGTAGTCTGAATGAAAGTGACAGGTATCAAACTTCTCACGTTGCAAACTTCTAAAGGTTAAAATCATGTAAACTGTCAGAAAAACTCCTGAGGAGTACAGGAAGCCTCATCCTTTGTAAATCAGATCTAGACTGGACAAAGGCACCACAGAATATGCTAAATAGTGCAAGATTGCACTGCTGAGAGGTTCCACTGGATGACCTACTTGGCCTTTGCTGTCTTTAAATTATGTAATTCTCCTTAATGCTATATTAAGGTTTTGAGGCAAAGCCAAAGTCTAAAAACATTTGCCAATCCTTTTAAGAGAGAAAGCTAAATAAACCCTCAAAGATCCTCCCAGAAAATCTCCATGGCTGGAGAGGGCTTCTGCAGGGAGGTTGTTCTTTTCCCCTCTTTTTCCTGAACATTTCCTCTGAAACGCTTCTAGGGCAATATTTTATAAATGCAACCTCTCTGCAAGATTTTGAAATCTGTGCCAGAGTGAGAGCCACAACTGCTGCTGGGAGGATGTGGGTGGAGAAGGAGCAGAAAGGCACAAGCAGATGCCTGGAGTAGCGGTGGCTGCCACGGGGGACAGGCGCTGCGGGGATGGAGGAGCACAGCAGCCTCTGTGCCAAAAGCTGAGCCTCCTGGAGACAGACATGGGTAGGAAGAAGTGGTGGAGAAGTGTCAGGGAGCACGAACCTGGGCCGTTGAGTCAGGAAGGGATTTGGGAATAGTTGGGCAGAGGGTGGGGAAGGTGTTGAGGTGGGAAGAGTTGAGTGATAGGAGGCAAGGGGATGGGCTAAAAGGGCTCGGAGCATCTCTGAGACAGGAGATGAGGGACGGGAATCCTGAGGCAGCTGAGGGAAAGATGGGAGGCCTCTGCATTAGCGAGGGTCATGGGGCTCAGGGCAGCAAGCACTGAGCAATTGCCACAGGACCCTTCCTCATCCAGGCACCTGAACTCTCATTTGGTGGCAAGAAAATTAGTGCAAGACTGTGCAGACCCTCCACTTCCCCCCGCCCTGCAATTTACCTTCACTTTTGCTTTCAGAAATACAGACAGGCTAAACTTTGTGAGCAGTAACTGCAGTGTCAGGTCTGAAGGTAATTTGGAACTGATAACTTCTTTGCCTCACACCTACCCCCCTCCTGACACAGTTACCCCATGGAAGCTCTCTTTTTGGCAAGCTGGAATTTTAACTTGGCAATTCTCATTGTCACTGGTTCTCTCTCCACTGGTCTTTTTGGCTGCTCTAAAGACCATGCCGGCAAGAGCACCTCTTACTCTAAAATGTCCCATCATCAGTCTCTATAATGGTCTCAGTGCACTAGTAGATGTCACAAGCAATCATAAATGAGGTTGGAAGACAATAGAAAAGTAAAAGTCCTACAGAGCACCATGCAAGAAGAGAAGGAGGCATATTGTCATCAGGGGCTACACTGCCATAAACTCTACAGGACATATCTCCAGGGACAGGACCTGGTGGTGTGTCAAGAGCAACAGCAGATGAATCTAAGGATTCTGGGACCCACCCCAGAAAGAGGTTGCCCAAAAAGTGCACTTTGTCTTTTCCTTACTGGATGTGCTAGTTGTGGCTGGACCCAGATTGAGACTTGTGACCTGTTTCCAGGCTGAGAAGTGACTTTTTTCCAGCCCTGGACATGAGTGAATGGTGGGGCGAGGTCTGGATACTGGATGAGAAGCTTGTGCTTGCACTGTTTACAGAAAGACCATGTTTGTAGTGCCTTTGTCACAGCAGGATGATGGTCTCTTATGCGTCTTTTACTCCTGATAGAGGGCTGACCTGGGCTACATGGTGTGCAGGTAGAAGATACGAGACTGTCACATGAGACTAGAGATTCATCTATGATAAGAAGAGCCTGAAAGTATATCGATTTGCTGAATGGCCCACAGGTGTTCCTTATGGAGATGCATCCAGTGAGATGCTGTCAGTGCAGCTCCTCCTTTTTCTCTTTCTCAGGTGGGACCTGTGGGCATTTGGCGTGCTCCGTGTCGGGGTGATTCACAACACGCCTAAGGATGTTCTGACGGGCACTGAAAGGGCAGCTTCTCCCTGGCAGTTTCCTCCAGCCAGATTGTGCTCAGGAGGTCCTGGAGGGCATTCCTGGAGTCAGACGCCGTGGGCACGCCGAGGATGTGCTTTGAAAGCCAAATGAAAGCTTCAGGGGTACTGTAGCTGTGCAACATGGACAAAACCAGAAGCTCCTCTGTTGCGGTTATATCCAAACACGCACTGAACACAGACCCACTGTATCTGCTGTATCTGTGCCGTGCAGAATGCCTCTAAAACTCCTGAGACTTGCACTGCTTTCAGTTTGAGAAATGCAGCATAAATAATAGATGCCTTATCTTGAAATCAAGGGAATATGTTTCAAATGAGCCTTAATATATATTAATATATATCACTGATGTCTTCAAAAAGGAACAGTTAAAAAACTTCCTTTCTGTGTTTAATAACTTTTGTACTGTTTTCTCCAGAGAAAGAGAGACGTTGAAAGTAGGTCCTGGAATGAGGGCAGTTACTGGATGGAAAGAGGGCTGATATTTTATATTTATTCACATACAAATAAATATTTTCTACGAAAATGTTGATGTAATACCATTAATTTCATTACCCTGAAAACTGTTTGCATATTAGCTGGAGAAAGGATAAAATGTATACATTCCTTGCATGTTTCTGCAATCAGGTAAGCAGCTGCATCTCAAATGAGCTCTTCACAATCCCAGTGTTGTAGTCTGTGGCTTCATTAAAGCAGCGCGCACCACTCTTCCATAATGAGGTGTGTGTTCTGTTGTGGGTAATAGAATCATTTTCTGTGCTGAGCAGACTGCTATGTAAATCTGGAGAACTGAAATTCAAGGAGATTTGTTTTCTTTGCTCCTTCATTACCCCAACACTGCGTTCCTCTTGGTCACCATGCTAAACCTGAAAAGGAAGACTTCTATTAATAAAAAAATTGAATTGGAGAAAATATATTACACCATCTCTGTGCCTGTTAAATTAATAATAAGCAAGTGATGAACAAAATTTGTGATTCATTATGCATTCTATGACAAAAAGAATAATTTATAAATTCCAAGTAATGTTATTTCTTCTGTAATAGCAAAATGAATCATCAGCTTTTTATTTTCTGCCATAACTATCTAAACCCTTTTAATAAGAGGTTTGTCTATCTCTTGAGGTGTCTAGCAATGTCTGATGGAAGTTCTTGAATTTTACAGTTATGCCACTAATGTATCAGCTAAAAAAATTACACCAGATTAATTGCTTTCAAATTCAATTATCTCTTAATTCATTACAGTTATTGTTATATTACTCCCTGAAGTTTTTTCTTAGATGCTACTGTATGTCCAAACACATTTCAGCTACTGGATTTAACATTGTATGCCTCACAGGAATTTACAGCATTTTTCTAGTTGAAAATAAATAAATTAATTAATAGTCACCAACTCCAACATTCAGGTACGTTTGAAGATTTGACACTGTGCTAAAGCTTGTTAAAAAAGCAAACTAGTAGTAAATATATTTTGTATTGCAACCTATTATGCACTGTGGATGACCTGCTGCTTGTTTTACAATGCTGCAGCTTTAATGTTTTTAGTTCTTATAGATGTCATTGGAAATGTAAAGACTAGTTAATATAGTGCAGTTAATATAACTCAGTCCCTGATATGGAAGAATTTGTAACATTTTCCCGTCAAACAAAGCCTGGCATGCCCTGCATACATCAGCTGTATATCTAGCATGGCCACCATTTTTTATGGAGTATTAAACAGAATTTGATGTATCTATGGGTTTTGTGTGTCACCCAGAAAGGAGGAAGGAAAGTTGGCCGGAGTCAAGTTATATGACCTGGCTTATAAGAAAAAATACCCAATATTGCAGAGATTTTGCTCATTGTCATGAACTTCTGTATCTTCTGTGATAGTCTGCACAGTGATTATGAGAGTACAACTTGAAGGAAAAAAAGACAAGTCATACTGGATAGACAGCGGTGCTGGGATATGTACCCTGAAATTCATAAGATTTTATCTGATTTTAGCCTTGGATCTTCAAACTGAATCTGTTAGAAAATGATGGTTCCACATACTCTAATGAGAAAGTGGGACACTATAGCCCACCTATAGCTACACAGAAACCTTTATCTTACCACTCCAGACACATAAGGTAGGAGTCCAGGTGCTTACAAATGCTTTCGAATTCTTAAAGCATTCAGTTTGTTAAATATTTTCAGCCTGTGATGGAGTTAGACCTTTTATTGTGGGGAAGCTTGATGAATAAGGCATCTTTAAGAAGCAGAGAAGATACCAATATAATGTCTTAACAAGTTTTCATTTCTAATGTATTCTCTACTTGTGTTATAAAGCTCATTACTGAATTATGACTGAGATCAGAGTTCTGTAGCAGACCAGCGTGGGAAGATACTCCTGCTCTGGTAGAACTATTAGTATCTTTGACAGTGGGGAATGAATAAGCTCTCTAGGGCATGGCGTGCTCTCTTGTTCTGTATTTGCGCTGTGCGTTGCACACTAGGAACACAGCTGAAGGCCAAAGGTTCTTCAGTGCACCCCTGGCACAAGGAATGCAGATAATCCCATTATCTTCCACCTCACAGGATTTTTCATGTTTCTGTCTTCATGGAGAAGTATTTGACATAAGGTGGAATTTATCTTGCCTAATTTTAGCTATCTAAATGTTAGGAATCGAGTATAAGCTGATTGCTGGAGACAGCCTGTAGTCACAGGAGACAGGCTTCTCCAAACAGCAGTTCTTCGCACCCCACTGTAGGAATCTGAGTGAACTGCCACGCTCTGGCAATTTCCATCTCTCTTTCCCTCCCTTGAAATAAGAGACCAAATGCCTAAGTGTAAAGTGACTGCTGTAAGATATATGTATTCCCCTAAAACTCTATTTTTAAACCTTCCAAAATGATAAAGGAACTGTACTCCTGTATCTTTATCTTCCATATCTATTAGCTTTAGAAATAAATTAAGTTTCTTAAAATAGATTTCTTTTTCCCTTTGTATGGCTTTTGCATTTCACAATGTAACTCCAATTCTATTCTCATCGCTGGAAGAGCTGAATAGGAGTTTTTCATTTAGAAACTTTCTTCTCTATGTGCCCATGTTCATAGTGTTTAAAATGGGCTCTTCCAAACATGAAAGTGCTTTACTAGTAATCGTCCCCTGAAATCTAAAGCTAGGCCTTAGTTTCAGCTAGGTATTATGAAATACATTATATCTTTGTGAAGCTGTACTAGGATTGGCAGTTCCCACAGTTTTGCAGTTTGTCTACTCCCTAGCAGATTTCTTAGATTTCACTTCTTGTAGCTGAAAGTTGGCTTTCATTAAACAAGAGCAACAATAAAAACAACTACAACAACTGTTCTTTTTTCCCAACTCATATTTCAATGAAAAGCTTGAAAAAATTACCTAAATATATATCAAGTGTATAAAAACCCAGAGATAAATAAGAATCCAAAATGCATTAAGATATTTATTGTTGCAAGGCAACATTACGCTATTTAGCATAATGCTTGCATTTTGGATATTATGGATGAGAATACTATTAAGCTTAATTCTTCTCTGGAGTCAACCATGATTTATTGTTGGGAGCTTTTTTAGTGGTAACAAAAGAAGAGGAGTAAAATTCTGAAGAACAGCATTGATCTCCAAAAGCTAAACAGGGGCTTTCCAAAAACCTAGGGATAGCATTGGAAGCTTTCCTCAAAACTCTCTTAATTACAGAAGGCATAATGGTCTGTTTTATTCAAAGTGAATCCCTTTGTTTTGATGGTACTAATGCACTACAGTAAGTGTATGATGATAAGGTCTATAATAATAGTATAATAATAAAGGCTCAAAAGAGGAAATAAATGCTTTCACATTGGAGTGTGAAACATTGTCATTTTTCTTCTGATTTATGATCTGTAGTGAAAGGCCTGGTCCCATGGAGCTGAGTAAAGAGTACCCAAGGGTTTCCTTACCTCTCATTGTACTATTGATGTAATCAGATCTGACCTTGATATTTGACACTGTAAGAAAATTACAGAACAGTCTTGTACAGACATTAATTTCAGTTTGACACCTCATTGGCACTTTGTAGATCTTAAAAATTACATTAGGTGCTTACATTTCAATTACACAAAAAACTGGAATTCATTGATCCAAGTTACTTGGTAAAGGCACCGAGTAAGTGAACACATATACAATGAAAAGAAAATCAGTAAATATTGCATAGAAAAAGAGGACACATAGTGACTTACTTTTTTTAAAGAAGTCAAGAAAAACAGCACTTAGTGAATACATATTAAGTCACAGTATATATTTACAGGCAGAATATCTGTAATAATACTTGGAACCTAAAAGGTATTTGAAGGCTTTAAATTCCTTTTTTTTTTAACTTTCCTGGTTTCAATGGCAACTGGGGACATGAGCTGCTTCTGTCCTCAACTTTTTTACTTACAGCAGCACATTTTTAGAGTGAGCATTACTTACTCTTATAATAATCACTCATACATTTTAAAAAGTGTATGGGCATGTAAAACTCTTACCAAATTTGCAGGCTTACATGTAAAGCACAACTCTGAAAAGAAAATTATTCCAGTTAATTAATGTGGAAGTTGAGTCTGGCCCTTGCTTAAGAAATTTTGAAGCAAAAATAAGAATTGTTTATAATACAAGGATCTACCTCTTTTCCTTTGCTCCGGTCTTTCATGCCAGAACATACCTGCATTTGCGAAAGAACAAGATTAAGAACAGGTCCCCTCTCTTAGAGGATATGTATTAAATTTATGTTGATATTTCCACTTGAAGTGAAGGGGGATGCTAATTTGGATGGTCTCCAGTGAAAAAAAAGTTTCCATTAATTCCCATGGTTTTGCTTGCCCAGTGTGAAGGATGTGTTTGTTACCACGCTTCATTCAGGAGCATTTGGGAAGTGCTTTGAGACCCCTGGTGGATGCCATTCCAGCAGTGCAAACTACTCAGGATAGATTGAAAATCTACCACTGGAACTATTCCCTGGTACGAGAAGTCAGTTACACCAGACTAAAATACTACATGAAACTATATTGATTCTGTCAAATTTATCTAAGGAATTAAGTGATCAAGACAAGCTGTCTTCTTTTCTGCCTGGTTTCTTACCTGCCTGCTTGCCAGACTGCCTGAATGGTGTGCCAGACTGCCATATTCTTCCAGCTACTGAATTTCCACCTTCCTGTGGAGTTATGCTGCTGGCTCCTCAGGGACTTAGGAAGACGGGATGTGTCTAGCTAAAGAGAAAGCTGAAAATGCAAGGGTTTTCTGTTTGTTGTTGCTTTTCTTTTCGAATGGATTTTTTTGATCACGATTCCTCTTTCACCCCAAAAATAAATCCAAACTTTTAAGTTTTCATCTCCATTCAAGAATATTATAACTTAAAGTGAAATTTCTTGCCAGACTCCTGGCGAGCTCTAAGTAATACAGTATCTTTTTTCTTTCTTGCTCCCTGTTCATGGGGAGCATATCTGGAGGCCAATAGAACAGTCAATCACTTAACATAAAATCTTAGGTAAGTCATTTGAGTATCTTGTTCTATATTTTTCTGCCAAAATTTAAAGCTAGTGAAACACAGGAATTTGAAATCCATTCTGGATATCTACCTCAGCATTGTCCTTTGATGGTACTACTTTTAAAGTATACATTTTTGTCAGGTTCACGTGACAACATGAGTCTCATTTATTTTCTACTTAGAAATGGTTTTTGTGTAAGAAAAGACTGAAGGCTGACACAAATGGGTTTAGTTCCCACCAGCTAAAATTTTTCAAACCATCTTTCCAGTGGCATTCTTACTTTTCAAGGTAGGTCCACATTTAACTCTGTTTAGGTTCCCATACATACAATATAGATCTATGGCCTGAATATGCTTGTCTTTCCTGCATCCTCCAAAATCTGAAAGCACCAGGGAACTGTGAAAAGCAGCAGTAAGTCAGCATGAGACGTAACAGTATGAGTTTTCCGATTTAGGTTCAGTTGTTCCCATATTTTACTTCGACTGCTGTTTAAGTCACTACAGCAGTATTCCATGAAAAAAAGATTTTAACACAGGGTCTTGTAGAAGGAAGTGAAAAAGTGAAGAGGGTAGAAATGTTTAAAGAAATGGATATCTTTCACAGACTAAATATTTCATGTAACAGTACTGTATAAAAGTATATAACGAGTACTATGTAATCAAACGTATAATGAGAAAAGAGCAGAAACTTAAATGTTGCACAGAAGAAAGTCATGCACAGTAATATGGATGGTAGGTAACTTGCATTGAAACGCACAGTAAAAGACAAAAAAGGAGTGATTCAGGAAAAGGAGAGTCAATGAGAAGGTGGCACCACTTTTCAAATCCCACCCATAGTTATTAGCTCTTTTCACCTCCTCTTTTTTATGTGGATGCCTGTATTAAGACCCTATTTTAGGTGCTCATTGCCAAAAAATATTGAAAATACTGATGATAGTAACTCTGAAAATGAGGTTACAGGTATCTACGCTTGAATGCTAAACCAAGGAAATAGCAAAAGTTGGGACTGTTTTTGAAAATACATAAGCAGCAAAAGCATACAATGTTATCCTATTTGACTGTTAAGATTGGGACCTTTCTACAGGAATACATGTCATGGGGAACACAAAATAATCATGGCAGCACATAAAGATGCCGTGGCAGAGTGGAAGGTGAGAAATATTTTATGGGACAGGCCACCAGAGGGAAGTACTGAACAGTCATAAGAGACACAGCATTTGAGCAAGTTTTCAGTCTTGAATGAAATGCCATATGGCTGGGGGGGGTTGGATTTGCCTCTCTGAGGAAGCTGTGACAAGTGGCAAAGTTTATTTTTTGCCTTAATCTTTCTATGGCTCCAATTCTTAAGGCAGATTTTTCTCCTGAAAAACAAGTTTAGATTTTCATTCCCAAAAAGGAAATTGAATGCTGCTTGTGAACACCTCTGCTGTTATTTACATTGTGCCTGGACTGTGTGTAATTTATTTCTAGATCAACAAGAAAATAACCTGTTGATCTAAATAAGCTAACATTTTAAGAAAATCAACAATATTTTGCACAAGCCTATCACAAAACTATTTTTTCATGTATGACCAAAAGAATAAAGAGATTGCACAGGTAGGTCAACCAGGAAGATTAAGCAATGATATGAACTAAAGCAGAATACAGTATAGAGGTCTCAATGTGTTCAAAGATAAGAAAAAAACCACCTCTGCTCTTCCTACAGTTTAAAAATGCACTTTGTCTGTTAATGCAACTTAATCAGAAAGTCTTTGAAGGGCACAATGACTTTATTGATCTTAAAAACTTTACAGAAACAATACTGTTTAGTCTCATGTGACAGCAGATGGCACTGTATAACTATTGGCATGTACATGTATGACTGCACATATGTATACATGCACACAAAATCAAAAAACCTTATGGCTTTCCAAATAATGAGACCTCAGAAAAGTCTAGGGTCTAAGTCTATGATACTATTTTCTCTCAAAATACATTTCAATTACAAAATGTCTCTCTGCAAGATTTTAGAAAGCTTTTCACAACGGAAGATCTTATACAGAAGAGAAATAAAATCTTTCTAATGTATTTTCTTTGTTTTTTGAGGGCTTTCCATGTCATAAAAGTCACCTTCCTTGAAAATAAGTGTATTGCTCTTTATAGATAAAAAGAGACACACATAGGGGTGGGTTTTTTGCAAACACCTCACTGGAGTATCAGCTCAATATTTACCAGAGACCCCCAAAAGTACTTAATGTGTTAAGACTGTATTAAGAAGAGGAAAGAGAGGAAATATGACACTATCCATTGCAGTCTTTTTAGCATATGCAATAATATGATAATAACAATATATGAATACTGTGTCCTCGTCTTGAAGTTTTGGCAAGTTTTATTCGCTCGTATTAGAAGGAGAAAGAAAATTAGTTAATAAAGCTGGAGAAAGCTGAGAGAAGAACAATAATTATTCAAGCAAGAAGCAACAGTTCTGGTAGGAGAACAATGTCACTGGAGAATAGATAGTTACCGGATGCCAAATTACACTATTATTTTTGACCATAGTGGGTGGTTTTGCTTGAATAAGGACTGTAGAGTTAAAATCAAATATGCATATAATACATATGTTTGAGCAAGCAAAACACTTGAGAGTTTGGAGCAAGGACTGTAATTTGAGGATCAGGCCTAGCTTTCTTTGTAATATAAATAGTCCTGCATTTCTACTAGCCAGGAGAACTGGCCAGTTCTTATAGTAGCTGTGTTAGTGCCAAAAAATATAGTAACATCAATGGTGACTAGGAGAAATTTTTTTCTGATTATTCCTGTTTTCAGGAATCTCCCACTAATGAAAGAGGCTGGAGCAGCCTGTCTGGAAGTAGTGAAGACCAAATTCACCAAGATTATATTCAACAATGGGACTCAGACCAATTTGGACTCACATCTAGAGATGTAAGGACGCAGGCTTGCGTTCAGGCACGGGTTTTATTTGATCCATAGTTAGGGGAGAACACTTGAGACTGTGCTGCCTCTTATTAGAGACTCAAGTGTGACCCCATGGAGGGGCTAGATCAGACCATTATATATACACACCAGCTTTTGGGGTGATACTGCAGAACCAGCAGTGACTAAAGGCTCTGTGCATGCAGGATGGATCCAGATACCATGTCAGGTTGGGAACCATCCGCAGTCAGATCTCAGTCTTGCTCCACACTACTAAGTAATCGAATAAGATATATATGGTAGTTGAGAACACACTAGAATTTACTCTGCATCCTGACCTGATGCTCTGATGGAGGCATACACATATTTAGTTAATTTAGGACCAGCCCTAATGAAGGATTTAAGCATCTAAAATCTGAGCTGGGAGCCTATATTCTTCTGCAGTCCCCAACGATGGCTCTGGATACGTCAGTTTAGTTGCTCTCTAATCTCCATGGTGCCCAGCTGATGGACGTGTAGCTCTTCCTCCATGTTGACTAAGATGAGAAGCTTGATGCATAAGGCATGGCTGGGTCTGGCACTCCTCCATCTGCGTATCTAGAAGGATATGGCTTGGCAAGCGTTCTCCCAGCACCCCTAAGCACACCTCAATAGTGACAACAACCCGACAAGCGTAATTATTGCTACTGTCTCCTAAAATGTAGCTCCTGCTCTCATTCTGTGATGTGCAATTGCTGGAATATTCATAACAAAAATGGGACACTTCTTTTTTGGAGTACAAAAGCACACTAGGAGAAGATTTTAAGCAACATGCTACATTTAACCTCCTATAAAAGGGTCTGGGTTTAGCTGGAAAGACATTTAGGGAGAAATAGAGAAATTCTGGACCCTATACTGATGAAACTAAGTTATAGACTAAAAGAACATGATTGACTGGATTGGAAAATGAACAAAAAATGAAGCAGAGTATATGAACTTGGGTCATAGCTTAATGGCTAAGACACTGGCAATAGGATATCTGGATCCTAATCCTTTCCCAAACAGCCTTTACACATTTTCTTACACAGTGATTGTTCCTTAAATCCTTATAAAGCCTCTGATCAGGACAGGAAACCTAGACGGCTGCCTCCAAGCTAGAATACAGAAAAAGCAGTCTGGCTTTGTGTTGCGTCTTGCTCTCTTTATAGAACAATAAATCTTGCACCCTTTTGCACAGTAACACTGCTTCAACAGGAAGAGTTGGAAATGTTCCCTCTTTCTCCCATAATGCATTAAAGTGCCTATAAAGGTTAGGAAGCAGTAGAAAATACAGGTGTGTATACAGTTGGGTAGACGAGAGCATGAAATAAGCCTTTCCCTGCTACTAGGATGAGTGCTCAAATTGTATCCCCAGGAGAAATTGGTTACCCAGCTGTCTTTTAAGAAAGTAAACGTCATAATTTTTTTTCAGGAGTCTGTTCCAGTTGCCTGTTGGATGCTCCGTAAGATGGCTTGTGAAATAGCGACTGAGAAGACAGAGCTAACCCGGGAGGCAGGAGGAGGAATGTGCCTGGGCAGTCCGGGACGTGCTCCTACCTTCTGGCAGCCGCTGAGCTGGGCAGCACGCGAGTTCAGTTTTGGACACAGGCACCAAACTTTATGTTGTACTTGAGTGCACTCTTTTAGGTCTTTCACTAGTACAGGAGGCCGTGAATGCAGGGTGCTGGGAGACTGAGGGCCTGATCCAAACCTGCGGTGGTCAAAAGTCATTGACAGCAATGAGGTTTTGATTCAGCTCAAGCCACTACACCTCTTCTCTAGAATATTTTCCGTAGTACGTGAGGTATTTGGAAAGTGGTTAAGAGGCAACCACAATGGAGAAAACCATGCTTGTTTTCCTCTCCTGTAATTATTCCCAAGTCCTATTTTCAATCTGCATTCTGCTTATTTTCAGCAATTCCCCCTAGTGTGCGATTCATCTGGCTTGGCAGCTGCTCTGCGTGCAGTACATTTCAAGAAGGAAGGGGACAGAAGCACAGGCATGTTTCCAAGAAAACAGATAAACTGCTTTGGTGTCACTGACTTAGAAAGTGGGTTAGTCATACTCTAAAAGACTGGTATCCCTGATTATTTTTACTCGTCCGGACCAACACACGTCTGTGCTAGCCCACCTCTCAGAGTATAATTCAGCAGGTCTTCTCCTCTCCTGGGAGTACAGCAATGAACTTAGAATATATTTTGGAGTTTACTATTTAAATGATGCAAAGTATTCCACTGTTTTAAAGCAGCATGTAAAGCTGATTTAGGGATTACTGTTATGTTGCTTCTCTTTTTTTAGATACACTAAGTATTTATCTATACATTTAAACCTTTATCCAGACAGAGAATAGGTAGGCAGATTAGATGATAGTGAACTAACAATTTTCACTGTTCCAAGCGAAAAAAATAGCATTATTTGGCTGACAGATCAAGTGAAAGCTAGCAAGCTTGTGGCATGAGAAGGTTAAGTGGAAATTAAAATTTTCTACGATTCATATTTGATGAAAAAATAAACATCTTATAATCAAAACAAAAGATGGCAGGTCTATAAGACCATGATACGAAATGTGTACAGCCGTGTGTTGCAGAGAAAAGGAGGAACATGAATTATTATATTTGGTAGGCCTGAAAATAAGAGGTAGTATTTCCTTTTCACTAATTATTATTCAGACACATGCTTAGCACTTACCTGATGAAAGCAAGTAACTTCTTTGTACAAAGAAACACAAGAAAATAAACAAAAAAACAGAGTAACAGAATTTGATAAGGTTTACAGTAATAGAATCACATGCATACTAAACTAAGGTGTGTATAATGATTCTATTTAACTTCTCTTTTTCTCTCTCTTCCTCCTACTTCTGACTGAGATAGATTGATTGGTACAAGCTTCAACTGAGATACTAATTACTCAGGGAATTATAGTACTAGATCTTGAAGACATCTCATTTGCATTATTTCTATATTGTTGTAACTGCATCAACTTCAGTGAAGATACTTCTGATTTAACTGGTGCAATGCAATTGATATTTTGGTCCAGGTATCTTCCCATGTGGAACGTGCATATTCCATTTTCAAATGCTTAAATAATCCTGGTTGAATAAATGTGGCTGCAACGATGGAAAAACAAGTCCTGTTTGAGAATGTAAAAAGGAAGTCTAGTAAATTTGAGGAAGAAGATCAGCAGATACAAGAAGAGGAAACAGCTAAGAAACTCTAAAGCAAAGGGAGAAAATTAATTTATGAGTCTACTTTTTTCTTTTTCTTAGAGGTTGTTCACCCAGAATGAGCACACATTAAGCTCTACTGGAAACTATGGCAGATAACTCATATCCCACAGTCAGTGGCCTATTACACCGTAAATTATTAATGGATGCTATAACCAATTTGAGCTATGCACGGTTATAGAACTGTTTGAAATCAGTGGATATGCTGAATAAATGCAAAAGTATCAGTAGCTATATTCACACTGTCCTGCAAGAGTGCCTTCAACTCTTCCCTCACCAGATTCCTGAAGAACCTGTGCTATCTAACCACGGGAGTGAATATCACAGAGCGTGCCACCGGATAAACCCACAAAGTGCCATGGGATTTTCTGCTTATGTGAGCGGTCTACAGGATACAAACTCAAGGCCTTTGGTGAGAACATCCTTGCATCTGCCACTACAGCCTTGTATTGGTTTTGTGTGGCAAGGTTTTGGTAGCAGTGCTACTTGGTAGGACACAAGTGACTTCAGAATTTCGGGAAAAAGTGACAGCTAAGTACTGGTTTCCCCTATAATGTCTTCAAAAATCAAAGTCTTAAACCTGCATGACATGTTCTTATCCTCACAAGTCTCTGACAGAGGAGCAAGAAATAGAAACCACAAGAAGTCTACAGAGGTCCCTGCGGAAGGATGCCTGGGACACAATCAGGATGATCGGACACAGCTGCAATGTAGGCATGGGTAGATGACAGAACAGCATGAGAAGAAACACCAAGGCATTCCTATCAGTAGGCATTTAGAATCATGATTCCCCAAAACAGTTTGTTGACTTTGATGTATGCGACTATACCACTTTATCTATATGAAGGGGAGGATTTCACAGACTGGCTGACAGGATGATGCCGTGGGTTCTTTGACGAATGGACGTGAAAAGGTTAGCCAAGTGACCACATCTTCTGGCATCAACCTGAGAGTGCGTTTGTGATGCATTTCGCATTGACTGTAAGCACTCCTGGTTGATCAGCTCAACTCAGTAGTGATGTGGCAACAGGTGGAGGCTCCAATTTATCTGTGGTTTAGCAAAGAAGGTCCAAGAAAAGATTAAGGGCAACAAATGTGAGACGAGGAAGAAGATAAAAGGGAATTAAAAAGTCCCATTTGTTTCATACTTATTTATACACCAATGAACAGGTAAGAAAACACAGTACCTGATGAATAAAACTACTCAACCCATGATCTCTGCCCTTTAATGTGATACATAAATGAAGGTTGTTAACTCATGCAAAGTCTTATGAAAGCTCTGTTAAAGAGATGTTGGAGAGATACAGGTATTCAGATTAGTGGATTATAAATGTAGCTATACTTACACTAATCTTAAACTAGAGTCATATATTTACTACTGCAATTTCTTACGGAAGCAGCAATGGAAAAATGATGTTATCTGTGAGTACATTCATAGTTTTACCAGCTACTGTTTTCTTAGACATACTTCCTCTGTATATGATGAGCTTAGTCTAAAGGGGAAAATACTGGTAAGATTTTATGGCAGCCAAGAGACAGTACCTACTGCAAAAGTCATTAGCAAAAGGTCATAACTCTGCATTCACTTTAAATACCTGCTTTTGAAATATTCTGGAATCCTGCTTACCTTCTTGAGGAACTTGGCACTATGTAGTTTCAGCAATCGGACATTATGCCTACCACTGTGTTTACTTATTTATATTTCAAATTATAGCAAACTCTGTAACTATTCGTGTTTCCAACAACAGGAGCTACTCCAAGGGAAACATGAAAGATATCTTAAGTCTCCAGGATATTTTCTCAGTCATAGCCATAATCCTAATCCTGAGGACAAAAAAGTGTAAAGCATGAACAGGAAAACAAAGAGAAAACAACACAGCTCCTCTTGCATAATGGAGATACTAGGCCCAGATAAATGTTGTGGTTAAGAGTGATTTTGATTTGTTTCTCAGTCAACACTACTTCTTATGTTCCTTAAGGAACAGCAAGTTCCATCTGTAGCTGAAGTAGCAAAGAACTTTCTGAAGATAGTGGTTATTTTTAACAGTAGTTAATAGCTTGTGGCTTTGTTCAAATTTTCTACAAATTCTTACTGAGAGGCTTTGTTAAGCTAGGGAAAAAAAAAGTTATAGCACAGTACCAGGAAATTTGTTTGAAGACTATTTTCAAATGGCTATTTGAACCTATCACATATTTATACTTAAAGAGCACATAACCCAATTTTCTTTTCTTTTAACAGGTAACCTTTGTTTCTTTATGATAAAGACACTGTGAAAAAGCTTTTGCTTTTCCCTTCTAAAGGCTTTCATTCTCTGCTATTGTTAAACCATAAAAATATCAGTAATGTCATGTCAGTTTTGTGGAAAGATTCATTAACAACATTTTTACCTGCATTCACATCTCTTTGCTGATGAAAGCTGAGAGAAGGAGAACAAGGGATGTCATTAGAGATGTTCATGTACCCTTTTTTCCAAGTATTTATGTGTACATAGGTGCTAAAAGGAAATAATCAGACAAGATTGTTTTCATCAGTGCAAAGAAAAATCACACATGCTGTCTTAGATGAATTGACTTTTTTTGGAAAGTCTGGAAAAAGACATATGCAGAAACAAAATCTGAATTTTTCATTATAGAAAAGCCAAACACTTCTCATTGCCCCCCGCCTTCCCTAAATCTGTTTTGTTAATATGTAACAAGAGAATGAGTCCCTTTTTTCCATATCATTTTTTAGACCTCTTCTATGTATTATAAAGACAGCAAAAAAGCTTAGACCCCTTATTTTCAGTCTCTTTGTACACTGCCTTTACAAATGTATAGTAGATTAAACTTTTTACACTGTAGTTCTACAGTATTTTATCACAGTGGTCCACTTTCTTAATAATTTCAAATAAAATGGGAAATATACATTGCTCTTTTTCACTTATCATTTGTTTCAGACACATGGTGTGGATGATGGTTTTATGGTGTTTGTGAAATGGTAACCTGATTTGCGGTACCATAGGCTACATCGCATCTCTTAGGTATGAGAGGCAGCAAGAGGCAATGTGAGGTTCACTGTCGCGTGTGGATTTGGAGGGGAGACAAATCTGCCCTGGGAGACGAGTACGGTTTGAAAGGGAACCATCTTGAACCACTCCACCTGATTTACCTCACCTCCTCTGCAAGATTGGCATTGGTGAAAGAATTTTGTAATCAGTTCGTAATATGTATAAAAACAAATCAGCAGGACCAGATGACATTCACTTAAGGGGTCCAAAGAAGCCCAGATATAAAATTGCTTAATTATACATGTCACAGTTTCTTTTACCATCATCTACTCTTATGTTATCTACTGTCAGAGGGAAGGGAAAAAAGATAACACAATCTAAAAAAAAAAAAAGACTTTAAAGAAGATTAAAGAAGATACAAAGCAGTGAATATGGCTTTCAGTCCAAGCTTTTTAGTAAATAAACATAATATAATTGAGAAGATTTAAAATCTGAAGCGCAAATTTATGCCTCCCAAATTTGAGAGGTATGAGTTCTTTCAAGGAGTCAGTAATCACATGGAGAAAGTTTCCCATCTAACCCATCTTGGATTTCCAAAAAACTGTTACAACGGTTTTTAAAGAAACTATGCTGTCATGTGGAAAATTCAGAATTTGTCTTGTGGATCAGTACTTGGTTGAAAAATAAGTAACAAATTACAGCAATAAATAATATTTCTCAAAAAAGGGATAGGTTGGTCAAGGGAGTCCCATATGGAACTGTCTTACGGACCGAGCATATTCTTAAACAGTCTGAAAAAGAGACTGAACAATTACAGGAAAAAATATGCGAGACGCAAAAATAGCTTCAGTGGCCAAAATTAAAATTGACCATAGTGTTCTGCAAAAACATTTTGTAATACTGAGTGGCAGAGTGATAAAATGCAAAATAAAATTCAATGTCAGTAATTTGCATAATGCACATGGTAAAAAAAAAACAACTATACACACAAATGATGAACTCTGAATGAACTTCTACCACTGAAGGAAGAGATCTGTAAGTCACAGGTGTTTGAAATCTCCATCTCAGTGCTTAGTCAAAAGGAAAATTGAATGCTAGGAATTAGTAGGAAGAGAAATGATATAGGAAACTGCTATATTGCTGTACAAATTCCTGATGCAAACTGCTTTTAATTATCATGCCTTGTTCTGGTCATTCCACCTCAAAAAAGATATAGTAAAATAAGAAAAGAAATGATACAAGAGACAACAGGAGGGATCAAAATGGAGAGGTTTCTTTCTATACAAGCAGAGCCTAAACTCACTAAAACTTAGTCTAGAAAACAGAAAGTGAAAGAAACACATGACAGAAGCATGGCAAAGAAGGTAAATATTGAATAATTTTTTGTTGTTTCTCTTCATACCGGAACTGGAGGGAACAAAATGAAATCATGAGGCATTAAGTTAAAAGCAAAGAGTGGAAGTACTTGTTTTCCCATTCTGTGTAAAGCAGCTGGGGAACTCCCTGCCTCTGGATGTTTTGCCATCAGTACGAACGGGGTGGAACAAGATGAAATAAATGCGTATAAGAAAGGTCCACTGATGGCTAATAAACACAGTGGTGAATAAGCAGCTTCTGCAAGGCTCGTGGCATGCCTTGCACCATGAGGAAAATATTGCTCTGAATTTACCTTTCTTTATCCTCTTTCCTAAACTAGCCACAGTGCTGGATATTAGAGAAAAGATGTAAGGCTCTAGAAACCCTTTTTTTCGTATCAGTTTGCTCATTTTTACAGAGAAGGAACAGTGTGTTAATTTTTCAATCCCAGCTCCTCTGGAGCCTTCAGTGCCCTCAGGTCATACATAAGAACAGAGAGACTCTCCCTGCTTTGTAATAAGCATGGTGAAAGAAAGCTGCTTGACTTTCCCCTTGTAACCCATGCTACATTCAAGGTCAGTCCAAACCTGTAAGTTCTCCCCAGAAGGATTTAATGTGAATAAAATCACCATATTAGAAGTCAAGAGCATCTGGCAATATGCTTGGTGCCACAGGTCTTACCTTTATGACTACTGAACTGCAGAGTAGATACATAAATACTCATAGGAACACCTTGCAGAAAGTTCTCAGCCTTTCAGAGGGTTATGCCAATAGCTAATTTAAGATCAAGTCTGGGTTTACTGGCAATTTATTTGACTTCAGAAATGCCTTTAGAAACCTGTGTGGGTAACACTATATATAGTTCTTTCTAATCTTATTTTTTAAGTAACTAACTTGAATTCAAGCGTTTGTTAAAAGGAAAGACTGTTCTCTGCTATTGTAAGGAGGATGTCATTGTCAAGGGATAGGGGTCAGCTCTAGCCATTAATCCACATTTCAAAACTCTCATTATCAAAAAGTAGAAGTTCTGAAGACAGAATTATGACAGAATTGGGTCTTTAACAAAACTTTCCTAGGAATTTTGCAGATTTGTCTTAGAACATATCATAAATATAAAAAGCGTGAGGCAGTATCTTGGAAGATTTGGAGAATTTTACCTGAACTCATCTGATAGTCAAAAAATCACATCAGAACAATAGGGGCTTAGAAAAATCACTGTACAACAAGACCAAGATACAAGGAAAGAGAATGCAGTGATTCAGGAGTGATAACTATAGATATTTGAAGGTACCAGTAAAAAATGCCATCTCTTCATAATGCATCCGAGTACTCACCTAAATGTTATTGGCAATGCTAGGCACTAATGCACCTGCTAAGATAGTATCTATCTGCACTAATGAATGATACGAAGCAGCTGGGAAGGCAGACAGTGTGTCGCTAGCTGAGCCTTTACCAGTCAGTTAGAATTGATTCCCTCAGCTCCTCTGAGCTCTGCAAACACTGCACCACAAAAGTACACCTGTGGCTGCAAAAGCAGTACTGCGTTGGAAAACCAGGCAGGAACGGTCTGCAAGTTCTTGTTTGAAAAAAGAACAACTTTTACTTTAGGTATTGTAGACACACCCAACTTTCCAGTTAACTTTCCAGATTTAAATGGGTTATCACTCAAGGTTGGCTTTTAGAAATGCTGAACTTCAACATCTCTTAATAGAAGCTGGATACCTGTGAGAACCAGATTTACACTTACCTGCCTTAGAGTCACCATTTTTTGTGCTTCTGATGAAATCTGGTTCCAGTTAAATCAGGGAGAAGCGTTGCTTTTGGTTCAGCATTCTCCAGAGAAAGAAAAACTCCCCCACTCCCCAGGTAGTTTATTTTTGAAATGGCACTATTTAAACCTTTCATTCACATGTTCATTCTCACCCATTTAAAGGAAAGAGGCACAGGTTTAAAATTTGATCATGCTGAGCCAAATGAACTCAAGTTAAATAACTACAGAGTGGCTTACTGGTCATCTCCCTGGTGCGTAAAAGGACTAATCCACGTTTGAGGAAATATAATGTATTTCCACACATGGCTTTTCATGTATGTGCCTGTAGCTCTCTTCTAGTCTATGCCAGTAGATACTCCCCTGGACATCAAGGGTAGGATTTTTCATACCTAACTCCAACTATCTCAAAGTAGTTGTTTATTCTAACCATTTAAGTAAGAATAACCTTCCGGAATATAACTTATAATAGTAACATTTAAGGTTTACATACCAGTCCTCTACAAGCTGCTTTAAATGTCATTTCATACAACTGACCATTATCTCTGAGTCAGCACTGTAGACCTTTAAAAGTGCTTAAAAATAAATTACATAGCATACATCTTTTATAACCAAAATTACCTGTGGCAATGATTTCAGTGAACCACAGGATAGTGGTTTTCTTCTGGAAAACTAAAAAATCCAAAGCTTTTTGAAGTTAGTAACAGGTATTAAAACTTAAATGGCCAAAACTCTATTGCAAAGGCTCCTCTGACAGTGTTAGGAAACATCCTAAAAGTGTATCATAGAGGGCTTACTGTAAATCCCCTAGAAGGTAGGTGCCATTGATTATTGCTACAGTAGCAATTTGTCATTTTCTGGTTAAGAAAAGATATGAATTTTGCAATTTTATCTGTTCCTTTTTAGTTGCAATGTTAAATAAAATTAGGTTTTGCTGTACCAATATTGTCTCCATTTAAACATTGGTTTCACCTTGCATACAAATAGTAGAATTAAGAATAGAGTTTATTGGTAGAAGAGATATGATATGAACAAATAAGAGCACACAAACAGTATAGTTCTGTAGCAAATCAAAATACCACATTTACTTTTCATTCTATTTATTTGTTAATATTAATCACCTAAGTCATTCAGGGCTGCGACCAATAATAACTGAAAAATCCAGGAATTTAAGATTTCTAGTAAAGCAGGACTAAAAGTCTCAAAGATATCAGGTACTGAAAATTCTGTGATATTAACAGTTTGCAATACAATGCAGTGGAAAACCTTAAAAAGGTAGGGAAACGAAGCAGTAAGTTCAGCTCCATTTTTATTGTCCTGAAGAAGTACAAATTCTATCTCTTGGAGACAACAGGCTGTCAGTAGCTGTAGATCAGGTATGTTTTCATTCAAATGCAATTTTAACTAAAAAGAATGTTTTACTAACCACCATGCAGAAGGACAAACCTACGTCCAGTGAGGTTCTTTCCACAGTATCTATTATTATCTTCCATGACAAAAGTGAACGATCGATTTTGGAGAGATAACAATTTTGTGCGTGAATTAGCTGAACCAGAATATGGATAAAACACACATCCATTAAACTCAAATATGATCAGACATTGGTCTTCAAAACATGCATCTTCAGCTCCTCTTCCTCTCGCCCAGCCCACGGGGTGGCTGTAGGTTGTAGGCACTTCAGTTTTCGATGTCAATGTTCCCCAGGTGATTATACCCCTGATGGTGGGCATCAACAAGAAACACCACAGCCATTACACCGCTGACCACCTAAGCACCTAAATGTGGACCATCCTTCTCCATCAGTCCCTAACCCAGTGGTTGTTTCCAAGCACATCTACCGTCGTATGCTCTGCACAAGGATAGGGGTGTTGTAAGCTTTCTTTACATCATCTGCTTGAAAAAAAGAAAAAAACTTGCTCGATAGCCTATGGGTTTAGCTGTAGTGGAAAGATTTAGGTACCAGTCCTAGACTACGGATAGACCCTGTTTCTTTCTTCCTCGTGTAGGGACTACTTAATGTAAAATGCATGGGCAACCCCGAAATCAAGAACTGGAGACTTCTGACAATGAAAGAAAGACCTTGTCACAAAGCTGTACTATCACTGCCCTGATGCTCTTTACATCTGCTGGAATACAACAACCCAGCTTCAAGAAAATGAGCGGAGAATGCCACCCACCATCCAGTCTGGTCAAAAAGCTGGTGTCTTGGGTGCATTTTGGCTTGGGCTTTGAATCTTCCTTCAGAGAAATACAGGCGCTCTGAGCTGGAGGAGGATGGAGTTAAGAGCAGGGATAAGGCACATTTGTCTCCGATGTCTTCCGTGCTAGAGAGCAGTCCTGAGCACATCTAATTCACTGGTCTAGAAGCAGCCGCTGTGCAGCCTGTGTCACTAATCCACCTGAAACTTCCCTGAAGCAGAAGGCTCAGCGTGGAGAAGAAATGCCGAGCGGCTCTGACCAGCCAGCTGCACGGCCAGAAATCCCAGCCACAACAGGGGAACACGTCGGAGACCTCTGGTCCCGCAGCTGCTGAGTGGGGAGCATCACGGCGACCAGTACCATGAGAGGTCGTGAAATTCCAGGCATGGAATTTCATGGATCAAAATCCCTGTGATCAGGGTTTCTGTTAGAAAGAGGATTCTGTTAGAAACGTAGGTCCACAGTAGCCCCATTTTTTTAATCTGTATTAATGACTTACATATTTAAAGTCCACCTTGGTCCTGCTAAAACACTTCAGTCAGTATTTGGCTCTGGCCTCTTGCTGCTCTGTGTGGATGTGTTGGCTCAGCAGTGTTAACAGGAGTAGAAAGCAATAAAAGTTTGTTTTTGTTTTAAACGGTGTAAGCCAATCTGCCCCAGAATACACACAGAGAGTTGTTACACTATTTAACAAGGTGCCATTTTTACATGGTCACTTTTTTAATAATAACTACATTATGCTTCTGGATGTGCCAACTAACATAAGTTTTCTTTCCTCTAACTAAAGATCACACTGTGAGGACTTTCTCTGCCAGAAAATGGGATTATTTATATCTAGTAAGAACTTCTATGAACTAGGTAGTGTTGCCAAACGCTTACTCTTTTACTGCAGATGGTTATGTTAGGGCAGAGTTACTCTTTTTAAAGTTACTTCTATGCTTGAAAATGTATGTTGACGAGAGAATACAAATTAGAAATAAACCACAAATGTAGTTCCAATGCTGTGGTCATCCAATTTGTGAGGGAAATATAAGGGCTTATTCAGACTTGCATGAATGATTCCGCAACAGAGAGTGCTCATTTCACTAAAGACCAAAACAAAAACATGAAGACTACTAATTAAGGGATCAGCATTTTAAAACTGTAAGATCTAAGACTCACGCTAAATGACTGACAGCCTATTAAGTGCCCCTCTGTCGCTGGTACTGACTGATTCCTTGCCCAGATATCTGGAGAAAATTGCATTCCTGTCTGAACCAGCAGAGAGAAACAAAACATTATCATTGACAAATGTGCTCCTATTGCAAGTGAGAGGCAGCACAGGCATCCAATATACATGCCTATACCAGATTTGTCCAAACTGGGAAATCTATTTTGTTGGGAAGGGAAAAGAAAGAATGGGTTGAAGAACAACTTGGAGTGTGACAGTAGGAGGATACACCTATTCCTGGCACTACAGCCCTCAAAAAGCGCTCCTCCAAGGACAGAGGAAACTTGCGTGGCTATGGAATGCCAACATCTGTAGCCAGCAGCACATAAGGCAAGCATTATATCCAGCTGCTTTCAATTCCCCAGCTCCAATGACCAAAACCTCATTCATAACAGGGGTAGCCCGTAGCACGAAGCCAGGGTAAGGTGTCATCTCCGACCTCTGCTTTTGCATGCAGCAAGAAGCTTTTCACCACTCTGCTGTTAGGTTAAAGCCCTGCTTAGCATCATGGGGAAAAGCGTGATTGCAAGAACCATGGGCCGTTTTTGTTGACCCTTCAAGTTGTTGACTGGTTTAGTGTTGTTGCTGCTTCTCTAAGAGTAGAATGAGTCTGTGAGAAGTGTAGCTGAATGTGTGGAACTTGTTTTCTGGCATTGAAACTGTCTTTAATAAGGGGACTTTTTAACTTCTGTTATAAATGATGAGAATTGATAGGCATGTCTGAAGGAGAATAACTGAGGCTCAAACTGGATCATTAGGAAAAAACCTGTCCTGGGAGGACAGTGTGACACTGGCAATCGCAGAGGTTGTGGGATCTCCATCCTTGGAGGTTTCTTGAAAGTCTTTGGGGATTTCCAAGATTCAGCTACACAAGGCCAAGGCTGATCTGATCTAGTTTTGACAATAGCCCCACTGTGATTAGGCTGTTGTGACTTACTTTATCTGAAGACTTTAATATCTGAATAGCTAATAAATGTAATATCTGTTTTAAGCATTTTTTTCATGGAGCATGGAGTACATCCTTGGAATAAGTGTCAACAAGTGCTTGATGAGGGCTGTTTTCTCTGCAAGTGAGTAGCAGCAACAGTTTCCTAATGTTCTTGGCTGTCCGTGGTAAAAGTGCTCAGCACACAGAGTACAGCCTGTAGAGGCTATCAAATTGAGTCTTGAAAAATAAAAAATATCTTGTCTCCCTAGCCGTGTTCTTTTGATTCTGTTAATAATCTTATCCTCTCTTTGACTGCTTTTTGTAGCTTCTCCATCTTAACTGAACTGATCTTTTGCATGTGGTACAGTATCATTTCCTCTTTGAATCCCTTGAGCAGCTCCACTTATCCTTTGACATAACATTCAAGCTGCTTATACTTGCCCTGACCTACACTATACTATCCATACTGACCTCCTATTTCCTCCCTTTCTCTTAAACGCTCTTCACTATCCCGAAAGCATTTCTTTCTCTCCCTCCTGCTGCTATCAGTTAAAAATAAGCAAGAATATTCATCATTTGTTTTATGCTTCTGCTTTCTTTCCGACTGTGTATTTATTTCATCCTTGCATTTTTTTCCTCTCTCTATATAGGTAAATTCTTCAGGGAAGGAATTTGGAAAAAATGTTGGGTTTTTTTTTTTTCTATTTATGATTCAGGGTTAGTACAGTAGGGCCTATAAGGGCAGCAATAATCATTAGATTGCTCCTTCTTTGTCTGCTATTCTCACTGAAGCATATTCCATTGTCCACCAGTACCTAGAACTTTTCCCTACACCGTGTTCTAAATATCATCTTCCCTAAAATATTTTAATGTAAATCTAACCAGGACTTTTATGTTTGCCTTAACAACAATTTTTTAGTCCACTATGTTTAGACCTGAATGTTATATTAAAAAAAAAAAAAATCTGTACTATTTGGATATTTTACTTTAATCTAATATGTTGGATATGAATGTAACTATTTGTTTCAGTTTTTAAGCATTTTGGCAAACACATTGTATTGCCACATCTTTTAGGCAAACGTGTCTCAAACTGGTGATACTCGATAAATTTAAAAAATTATTTCAGCTTTGTTTGCACCTCTCCTTCAATCTCATCTATTCTTGGCTTTGGAGGGAGAGAAGCATACAGTACGCTTAGAGTGCTGGGGAGCAATGCTTGAAAAATACAAGCCTTTAAGAACAAAATCCACCTCGGTTTAAGCAGCATTCCTAAACCTGCCAACTGTATACTGATTGCTTGAATTACACCCAAATTGTTCAACCAGTCCTCTTTTAGCTAGAAGCTATTAGTTCTCTAAAGGCCACCATCGCACTGAAAATAATAAACTCTCCGATCAGCTGTCAGCTGTCAGCCGTCAGCTTATTGCACGCTAGAAGATGACTAGAGACTCTACCTCTTGTTTTAGACAGTCTCCTGCCTCCAGGATGGTTTTCTTCCTCTAAACCCAGCTCCTCTGGAGGAGACATTTTTCTGGGACTTCCCAGGTATACAGTCAATATGTCTTGAACCCCAGAAAGGATTTCTTTTATGTGTCCAATCAGTTTCATCTGGACAGAGTTTCTTCACTACTAGAATCAGCTATGTGTTGCAGATAATTTTTTGACTATTCATTCAGTTTTCTTAATAGGGAGCTGTTTGAAGCTAGGCACATGCTTTAATGTTTCTTCATGCAAAAGCTGATCTGAAGTCATGGTGCAATGTCAGAAGAACATAACCATCTTTTCCCGTTTTCCTTTCACTACGCAAATCAAAGCACCCAAATCATTTCTGCATCTTTCCTAAACACTAAGTGGAAAAACGCATTCAGAGACAGATGGACTTCTCTATCCACATGGACTTTTTGTCTCATCTCAGCTGCAAGCTGTTCAAGCCACTTTCCAGTAAGACCATTAGACCTCTCAGCTGGCACTGCTTTCACTTATCTTCTATATCCTCTAGTCCTGTTCCAGTGTCTCTGGTCTATTATTTAATTTGGCAGACAAACACACTCAACTGGCCCAAATACATTTTCTGGCCTCCCAAGCTTTATTGGCTGCCAGAATGTGAGTATATCCCTCAGCAAAGGAAATAAGAAGTACTTGCTGTATTAATGTATCTCATTCATTAATCCGCTGAGGAAAGTTTTCTTGTTTCTTTCTTAAATAGTGAATTGTGACTCATTGACATGTTCTGTGTCCTAAAATAACATTCATTTCTTCTTTTAAAAAGCTGACCTAAGAGATTATGGCATACTGCTTTATAGCACCTTTAGGAAGTGGCAGCTCTCAGGAAAAAGGAGACACTTCTAGAATACAGAAGAAAGGACTTTATAGTGACTCCCAGAACGGCATATTTTACACTATTTTTGTCATCTTAGTTGTGCTAAGAGATTTGACCACATAGTATTTTGCAGCCATACAATGGCCAAAATATTTCCTCCTGCATTTCCTACCAGGCTTCCATGCAAAGTTGGTCAAATCTGACAATGCCTTAATAAAGGAAAGAACTGAGTTGAAAACATTTCACTGAAAAGCATCCTCAAACAATACCTTTTCAGTCAGACCAAATGATGAGCAATACTAAACTTTGCATCAGACCTTCTTTTTTGTTACAGGAATGCAAGGAGGTGCATAATGTAAATACTAATTTTCTTCAGAAGATTTCAAGGATTGTAAATGCTATACTCACAACCTTTTTCTCACACCCTATAGAGCTACAGAATAGCAACAGATATGCATGCATTAATTCATGCATGACATTTGCACTTGTGGAGATACTTCCTATGGAAATTTTTCACATATATATATTTTGGCTTGCATTTTTAACATTTGGAATTATTTAACAAAAAAATCATTTGGGCAAAGTATTTCATCTACAGTGCTTCTGTTTACATACAGTTGACCCTTGTGTAAAAGTAATGCATTAAAAACATGGCAGTTTAAAAATTACAGACTGTTATTCAAGCAGAGCTAGAGGTCTCTATCAACTTTTATCAGTATGGTGCCTGAATATGGAAACATACATTCATGAGACAAACGTCTTTGGACTCTAAACTGTGGGTTGCCACTATCCAGCATACTGCTTCATCTATATTTTAATACCAGACAGGAGAAGAAAGTATTGTGACATCTGATAAAATCAAAATACTGGTGAATCTCATTTAGGAAGAGAGGCTCAGTTCTTCTGTCAAGGCAAAATCAAAATCTGCTGCAACATTTCTAAGGGTAATAGTAAGAGGCACCCACATTGTGATAGAAAAGAGTGTCTCACATGGCTTTATGGAACAAAGAAATTCTAATCAATAAAGTAGCAAAAATACACTTTGATTTGCAAAAGGTGGCTAATGCTAACTTCTTAACTACCTACAGTCCTTGTTCCAAGCCATAATTAGAGAGTTTCGTCGGAAGCTCTGTAAATTAGCACTGAAACAATTTGGTCACATGGCCTAATAATTCCTGGAGATTGCTTTAGACCAGTAAGGTAGCCCGGCAGCCACCAACCTGTCCTCACTATCGTGATCCATCGCAAGCTCCGTACTTCCCGTTTTCACATATGAAGATGAAATCAGTTTTTGCTCATTTAATTGCCATTTAATTGCAAAGATTTTCCCTACAAACTCATTTGCCACTAGATGCCACTAAAGGTCAAACAGGCGGCACCCATAGATAGTGTTGTGCTACTAGTGGCTTCCCCTGATGTCCAGAAGATGCATGTCTCTGAAGCGGAGAGGAGTCAAGCAGAAGTCACACTTCTTTTGTGCTTGGCTATGAAGAGGATGGAGCTGGCCATCATCAGATGCTTAATAAGAAATGTCACAGTCTGGAGTTGATTTGGTGAATTATCAAAGTCCTCTAAGCTATACAAAAATGAATTAAGGGAAACACATCAGGGAATTCCTGTGGGATCACAGCTTCTGAAGAATATCTTTCCACTGGGATGGAAGGAAGCACAAGAAAAGTGTAATTGAGACAGCAGCTAACTCCTCTGCAGCCTGTTTTAGGCCACAAAGGAATAAAAATGTATGAAAAAGATGGGTATGTAAAAATTCCCAGCATAATAAGGTCAAGGACAGTTATAAGGAGATGCTTTAAAGTCCTGATATGGGTCCCTAACTCTGCTGGGAAAAACTTCTGCTGGCTTTGAGGTGAGGGAGAGTTGACAGGAGGGAAGAATGGAGCTACTTTGTATGCTGGGTTTTCTTTGTCCCCCAGAGTTCCTGCTTCCTCACTCTTCATTTTAATGGGAACCATTTATACTGTCTTAAAATTGGATTGTACCTAGCACCCCTAACCCTCATGCAGAAGGTGATATCAAAATGCATTGTCCAAGGAGAGCTTAGAGGACACTTATGTTTGGGAGGTACAATCCCATCAATGAAACTTCTTTTGATTAAGCTGAGACATTCTTCAGAAACACATGATTTGTTGTTTCTGGTATGTCTGATGCACCAAGAAGAGCTTTGGCTGGGTATAGGCATCTTGCTACTCCCCAGCAATGGTTAGAGCCACGCTCAGTGAAAGGAATCTGTGGCCGCTGTTTTCTTCTGTGTGCCCAGGCCTCCAGTTTTCTTTGACTCATGCATGGGGTACTCTTGTGAGAAATTGTTTTTTGCTGGAATTTGGGATTTAGGACATTGCTTTTGTAGTCTAATCTAACTCAAAGGCTATGACAATTAATGTTGATGCCATCAATAATCTTTCATATGCTCAAACTTGTAAATAATCCGGGGATATTTACATGCAAAAATGGTAGGCAGAGAACAGAAGTCTGAAAAATGTTTATCAAATGTTTGAGTATACCACCATTTTGAACAAACCTAAGAAATTCTGTGTCCCGTGAATTCTTCTCAACTAAGCTGGTTTAAACAGAACCAATCCTTTTTTAGGATTTATTATTTATGAATATTTATGAATAAAGCTCCGTCTTTGCTAATGATTCTTTGTATGGACAGTGAAGCACTGCAAAGCAGTATTCAGTATGATTAGCTACTACTTTACTGATTGGCTTACATTGCAGTGGAAAAGACTTACTGTCATAAAAAATACTGTGATTGGTATCAGTTGTTATGTCTTGTGGGTGCTGGCTTAGCAAATAATTTAAATATGGGGTAAACGAACAAATTCATTTTAGCAACATGAAAAAAGGGTTTCATAGGGATATACTTTGTGTTATTTGTGTCAGAGACAAATATGCAGGTTATTTCCTCAATTTCCTTGGTAAACATGTAGTAGTTTTAGGACATGCTTGAATAAGCTCTCTGTATGAGTCGAAGGAGCAAATATGAAATTCATTCAAATGAAATTCAAATATGAATGTGTCTGTAGTTCACAGTAGTGATGGTTAAGATTTTCTTTCATAGGCTAGTATAGTCTCCAACACTATGGCAATCCAGTGCACTCATGTAAACTTCTTGCCTGCAAGTTGATTCATGCAGATTGTTTTGCCTCCCTGCACTTTAGGTGATGAAATTATGCCCTGGAATCGCTGGTCAGGCAGAGCCCAGAAAGACTTTGCCTTGTAGTCTGACAAGACCAGTGGTTGTGACTTAAAAGGGAGAGATGGGAATAAACTTCTCATGGAGGCACCCAAATCATCACTCACCCGACAGCACAGTAGAAAGAAGGAAAGGAAACAGGTACCAAAGATACCCAAATAATGGTACTAATCACATAGACCAAAGAGGAGGAAAGAAAGATTCAGCACATCCAGAATTGGAAAGTGAGCTGTGGCAGGGAACATCTGCAAGGAACAAATGTTTCAATGAGAAGCTGCCCTCCCTACCGATATATAAAGGTAAGAGACACTATTAATCCAGAAGTGAACTGTATGTGCTAAAAAATCATTTCACCCAGCCGTGTTGGCCAGTTGGGAACTGGGGAGGGAAATACCTTGGGAAAATAAAACTAAAAAGTAGGACATAATCAAGATTTAGGTTCTTTGGTTAAGGATTATTTTTCATTTTGTGTTGTTTCCTTTCTTGTTTTTAAGGTTTTGTTTTTAAAGATAGGAAAGATTGAAAAATACACCAACCTCTCAAAAAACATTTTAGTTTGGGGAAAAATAAATAAAGAAAAGGTCTTTTCCTTCTGTCCAAGTGGGATTAAAGATGCAAAATGTCTCCATGCACAGATCAGTCTTTTATTACAGTGCCTTGGCACAGGACATTAGAAGTAATAAGGATTATTTGGAGCTTTTATGGCATTTGACCTTGTTGCATGTGGCAGAGATATCAAGAATGCACCTGTTGTTTATGTCTGCTCAACAGATTACTTGGCTTTGGCAAAGAGAAGAGTAAACACAGCTAAACAAATTTCATATTCACCACCTAAAAGGTGTCTTTTTCATCCTTGTGGGGGAAAAAGGGTATATACTGCTGTTGCTTCTCATCATGCCTTTCCTTTTAGGAGACATCTGCATGGCAAACTACAGCCGAGTAAAGGCCCCTGGCATGGCTAACCAGTTTTACTAAACCTACCTGCAAAGCCTGTCACTGCGGACCCGTACACTATCTGTATCTGTGCCACTTCCAGTGTGTAGTGTGGTCACTAATAGGATTTCTTCTGCTGAGGGGCTTTGTGGTGTTTTGTGCTTTTTCACCCACTGCTCCAGCTGCTGACATATGACGGAGCCATGTCAGGTAGGTGCGCTGGTCCTCTGTGTCTGTGTTATTGCTGCAGCAGGGTGCAGGCAGGGATTTGGGGCCATGTTTCAAGCTTGCTCCCTTAAGTCAGAGTTGGATACCAGGAATGAGAGCGTGTATGCTAGCCCTCTGAACAGCAGAGTGGAAAAATCTCTTCCATGTTGCAGTCTCTGCAGATTCATGAGAATTATCTCAAAGTAATGGGCTGACATCACCACTCAGTCAACTCAAAGTGGCTCAAAGAGTGTCGACTTAAGGAAGCATGAGACCTGTAAGGAACTCCCCACAGCCCTCCAGCACCAGGTCAGGCAAATAAGGGCTCCCGAATGACCTCTGAATTATACAGCTGTTTCTCAGTGATCTTTTCAAGCACAAAGAAATACATTTCCTCCATGTGCAATAGTAACAATGAAATATCAATATCTATTACTAGATTAAGGGACCATGTGTGCTTTTTTCTTCCCAGTTTAATGAGGTCATACCTTCATTGCAGAGAGTTTGGCAGAAATCTATACAAGTGCATCTATGACAATTACAAGCAAAATAGAGCCTAAGGTGGTACTGCCTTCAAAGCACCTCAACAACAGTCTCAGGTTAGCAAAGGTAAAATATCTCATTGAAAAAATGAAAGAATAGACTATTTTACATCTCTGGAAAGAAATAACAATTCACCCTCACACTTTCCTTTTAGATTCTGTGATTATAGCAAAGTCATGAGTTGATATTGTTTAATGGTTGTTCTTCATTTTAACTCTCATAAAGAGTCCAGGGCTGTGCAATGAGAATGAACTGCAATCTAAAGATTAAGACCTATACAGAAGGACCAGAGGAATTATGTTCATTTTGTCTATAAAAAAGATGACTGAGTTGTGAGAGGAAAGATGGGCTAAGAGTCTTCACATATTTTAAAGGTAACTGCCAAAGAAGAAGAACATAAACTACGCTCCTGAGAACAGGACTAGAGGTAATAAGCATAAATTGTAGCAAGGAAGATTTATATTAGACATTATAAAAAAGCAATACCAACTGTCTGATGGTTATTTCACTAGAATAGTTTGCCCTGGGATTGTGCAATTACTATCACTGCTTGGTTTTAGGACCCGGTAAGATGGTCATCTTTCAGGAATGGTTCAGAAACAGCTGATCTTGTCTTTGGGTGCAGGGACAAACTATATGACTTGCAATGTCATGTCTAGCCTTATTTTCTATAACTTCCCAGCTGGCCTGGTCAGAAGCTGCAGAAGCTGGCGTAGTGTATGCTGTCAGAAGCTGGCACAATATGCCTGCCTGCACAGAGTATCCGATGTAGGATAGCTGGCATATAATATATCTGGCAAGTACTGCTGGCTCAGTATATCTGTCAGCTCCCATATATACTATGGCAAGAATTTAATATTTAATTCATTTGCAAAAATGTTGCACAAGAGGCAGAGAGAGAGGAGAAATAAACTCTAAGAGGACAGGCAAAGGTCTTCCTGAAAACGTGGAGTCCTCCTAACATTATTTCAGATTGGGGAACTTTGGCAGCGTCGATTCTCTGAAGTGTCCTGACAGGAGAAGGGATTAGGTTTTCCCCCTGAGGTTTTTCCTGTCTGTCTGGGAGCAGAGAAGTTTCAGCTGCTTGCTGGCTTGCCAGTAAATCCAGTAGTGGAAAGGGTTAATATGGGGCAGCCACTGGCAGTTTGTCCTGTCCAGCAGCCTCCTCAGTGACCATCTGCAGTATGAGAAACTCTCATACCTCACGTGTCAGGAACAGGGAGAAACTTGACTGAACTTTAGCTAGAGGAAGAATTAGGATGCAGGGGCTTGCTGTCAGCAGAACTGGTTCAGCCCTCCACACCTTGCACAGCTGGGACAGCCGGCAGTGACTGCAATATCCCAACAGACCCATTTCTGCCATTTCAAAGGAGTTTTTTCTTTTAGTTTTGCTACTGGGGTGTGTAGCCCAGCCTCAGTGGGCAATTGCCTTGATGATACTGACAGTATCACTCTCATATCTTGATACAGACAGTACTGTAAACCAAGGTATGCACTCATGCATATTCAACTGATTGACTGTGTATCTACTCATTTATCTATTTACTTGTAAACAGCTAACACAAACACAATAAAAATGAAACATTAGTTTAATATTTAAATTTTTATCTCCACCTGATCACCGTCTTGCACTGCTTGCCAACAAAGTGGAAACAGAAGTCTCTGTGTCAGCAAAAGCTGGAGGTGTAACAGCACCAGTGCTCCCCAGAGGAGAGAATATTCAGCCACTGCTGCTAGAGACATTTGGGAAAGCATCTGACAGACGTCTCTCCTGGCTTCTCCCTTCTTTATCTTGTTATATAAAAGGCTCACCTGAGTCATAACCTTCAAATCGGAGTGCCCTTTAAATGCCACAAAAAAAACATTACCGAGGCCACTCTAATGTATATACAATCACTCTGTACTGATTGTATGTACTTTCATGTGTATTCAGTATGTTTGGTCAAAACTGGAAAATCCAGCTTTCTTATGCTATATATATTTATATATGTGTGCGTGTGTGCGTATTTATATATACACATATGTATACATAAAAACAGAAAGAGAGCATGCACGACATAAGGCAAAATATTCTAGTCATGATTAATATAAAACTGTACATATAACTATATATACAGTTTTGCATACATAAACTATATATATACACACACAAAAATGTAGCAAAATATGGAAGCTGACACCTATCTGAACACTATTTTTCTTCCAGATTAGTGCTACTTCCAAAAATTGTTCAACAGATCCAGCCTCAAAAAGAGCTTCACATAATTTCATGAGACTTTTTGGACCTCTCACTGCACTATGATTCCTGGCTTTTCAAAACACTAACCTCTATACAAGGGTCTGTTCTGCTTTGCTGTCCACCCTGGGGTCTTCTCCAGGGCTAGAAAAATCAGCTCTACCTTCAATCTAAATACTGGGTCATATTGCTCATTTGGCCATCATACTAGACAGTTAGAGGGACAGGGCAGCTGGATCATATTTTTTTCAAATACTTTCTTCATTGAAAAGAGCACTTCTGGGACAACCAATAATCACTGTACATTTAGGTCGGTATCTTCTTATAATTTTAGCCAAAAGCAAAACTTACAAAATCCTTTTTGAATAGAGTTCATGCTGGGTTGAAAGAAATAGTTCAGAAATATTGAAACCAACCGGTCCTGCCATTTCCAGCATATTTCATTTCCAGCCACTTGTGATAAAATAGAAGATACAAAGCACAAACTTAATAAAGTATGGGCAGAAAGCAGGATTATTGCTTTTGAGCAATAGCTCGCTGCTTAGAATAGAGGTGGTGGGAGACAAGTATTCAATTCAATTTTTTCTTCAAATCCTACCTTTCAGTGCCTGATAAGACTACATCAGGGGCTGTTCCAGAGGAAAGCGTTCTCCAGCTCTTCTGTTGATGCTATTCCAACGTGCATAAAAGTATTCATGGAGAAACATACTGGCACCTCTGAAAAGAGTCACTATGTAAGAAACAGGCATGATGTGTCTTGCTGGGTGACTGGCTATTTAAGCAGGAGAGGAACAGGGGAAGGAGGAGAGCAAAAGGCAACACACAAGACACTAGACCCTGATGAAAAGGGTACCCATAGAGACCTGTGGGACTGCCTCTCTCCTGCCATGTCCATTGCAATCGCTCTTCATTAATGCTACCTGCAATCGGGGCAGGGTGAGAGGCAATCCTGAGGATATTCCCAGAGCTGACCAGCAGCATTTTCTGTGTGCCCAGCACACATGCTCTGTGAATTGACTCTACCATACTTTGTAGTCCCCAGCTGCCACATGTGCCTTTGCTACCAGTGGTTGCCTGCAAGGCTTCTCAAATCCTTCTAAGGCGGTTTCTGGCATTGTCTTCTACAAAGGAGCATGTTATCTGCAGGCAAGCTAAGCTCAGAGTGAATGCTGACTGCTTGCAAGGTCAGTGTAAGCAGCCAAGTTGATTTTGTCTGCCCAAATGTAGACATCTGTCATGTAAATGTACACATCTGAGTTGTTCATTCCAGGTTTCCATAATAACCAAAGGAGATAAATAGGCATATCCAGAGCACAGTTCACCTTATTTATCTCATGCTTGAGTACACGTCTAAAATAATCAGATTAATTCAGCCTATCTAATGTCATTTCTCCCTGTTGACCATAAAGGCAATCTAGGTGACTAGTACAATACACAAATCTTTTTTTGTTAAAAGCTTGAGATATGACTCATATCTAACTCCAAATCTGGACTGGTCTGTGGGGTGCTAGCAGCCCTGTTAATAAGCTGACCAAGTACCATTTAGATATCCACTTAAGACTCACTCTCTCCTAACTACCAGGCTCTGAACACTGGACACAGAAAGGCTAGGGAAAAATCTCAAATTTTCAAGTTAGTGTAGTTACTTTTTGCACTGTGATTCAAACTCTGGAGGGCTTGTTTGCATCTGCTGCACTTGGCCAACCACATGGTCCCAAATAATATTAGTTTAATTGAGATAGATCAGGGAAGATGGTGGATGATTCTTCTAAATTAATTCTGTCCTGACACTGGGGTTAACACAAATCCTGATATGACTTGCTTACAGAGCACTACTTTGGGATGTGATATCATGTTCGAGCACTCATCCTCTGCTGTGGACCTAATATTGTAAAATGGAGCCATAAATGTAGTGTAGGTTATATCCCAGACAGGAATGAGCAAACAGAGGGAACATTTACTGGTCAACATGCTTGACCAGCCTGAGCTCTGCTACTTGCTTTGTAGCTATACATATACTGCAAAGTGGATGGGGCACACTTCAGGGGGAAACCTACATTTTAACTATTTATCTGAGGAAACAAGTGAGTATGGGTTGTGAGAGGCTAATTCAGAGGGCTTGATCCAGCAGATGGGACTGGGAAAGGGACTACTTTGAAACTGGGTTTGGAACAGCAAGTTGGTAATGAGTTGGTAAAACTGTCAGCCTTAAAAGAAAAAAAAACCCTCAGACATGTACCAAAGGCATGTATGAAAAAATGTATAAACTATCATAATATTTTGTATTTAAATGATCTTGTTGCAGAATCTCAGTGAATTCTATTTTAACTACAGACAATCTGGCTTTTCTTCTTTTTTTCCCAAATTGATTCTTTACAGGATTTTTTTTTTCTTGTTTCCATGGTATTTATTATCCAGCCATTTGCTTTCTATTCTGGGTTGAGCACAGAATGAAAAGCTTGAGTGCTGGGGCTAGATTACTACTTGCTGTAAATCAGGACAGCAGTATCCACTTCAGTGAAGTCACTGTTTATTTATATCATCTGACCTTTGAAATTTTATGATGTAGAACATTATGAAGAAACCTTGGGAAGGAAGTCCATTGGTTTGTTAGGCATCTTTGTGTTTATTTGTATTGACTTTCAAAATAAATGGATAGTATAGGGCAAAAAATGTACTACCAGAATTCAGTCACTTAATGCATTACAAAGGAGAAGGGAAAATAAGAACGGGCTGGACAGCTCCAGGCTCACTGAACAAATGGTAAATTCAAGAATACCATAATGGTTTCGTTTTCACAGAATTTACAGATCTTTTCAACATTTTTATCCCTTTTCATTGGAAGGCGTAGGTCCTACAGGTTAGGTGCTACAGCACTCAGCATAGGCAGTATGTGTCTTGCATCTGCACAGATGCCCACACCTGTGAAAACCTACACTCAGTGATTTGCTCTATTGCAGACTACATCAATGGTTCTTTTTTTTTTTTTTAACGTCCCCCCCTCAAAAAATATAGTCTGAGAGATTTCTTCTTTCAGACATGCTCAAATGGACAACTTGCCCACCAGTGTGCTTATTTACCACTATGTGAACTGCTTCCCATTTGTGATGTTATAACATCCCTATGGCAACTGCAGCACTTGCTTACATGGGAAAGTCATTTTAGGAAAGTATTGAATTTATTTTTAGCTTCTTTTACTGAAATCTAGCAGCTGGAAATGAAGTGAGCCAGCACAATGTTACTAGCCAGGGCTTTGTAGAAGAAAGAACTACTGGTTTCAATCATACTATTTTCACTATTAATTCATTATTTCTTCGTTGTGCAGAATGCTCGAGTCCTCTCTCTGCCCTTCTTCAGCCATTAAAATCAATGTAGATTTTATCAAAGGGCGGATTGAAATTGAATTTGGAATTTAAGATGTCATGACACCACCATCATAATTATTCTTATTCTGATGTTTATTATTGACTTTAATTCCAAGATGCTTGACCATTAACAAAAATCGAAAATCATAATTGAAATTGTGATAAAAATGTTTAACTGTGAAAAAGATATAAGAATAAGGAAAATTCCTTGTCTCATGAAAATGAATATAAATTTCTTCAGCTTGGATCTGTCTCACAGGTTTGTATCTTTAGGATCAGCAATAATGAAGAAACAAAATCAGTTCAGAGGTCACTTTTCCTCTCCTGCTTGCAGGGCAAAAAAAATTGAAGCTGTATTCTCTCTTCAGTGTGTATTGTGATAAAGGGAAAAGTAATTAAGTTAACCATGAACTTCACACACCATCAAAAGCAGAAGGCATTAAAGTTCATGCTTTATTAATGGCAGAACAGGAACTCCCATTTAGTCTTGCTGTAATCTGAAAGAGTACCATTACTAAAATGACCAGCTTGCAAATCACAATTTCTAGTTATTTCTCTCTCCTGCCACCTGTATTAAGACACTTATCATACATATATGTGATTTAACTCTCTTCCCCAAGTGTGGTGAGTATATTTGCTGCATCCTATTTCTCAGGGAAGCTTGGAATGCTACGTAAACCAAACTGCTTTCCTGGAAAAGACATTAATGTGCCTGCTTGTGTATCTTCATAGGCAAAAAGGCACATACTGAAGAAAAACTGTCAGACACTGTGGCAGGTAGTGCTATAATGCTTCAAAGTTGAGATCACACTCCTGGTCGTGTCGAGGTGAGAGCTGAAGATGCCGCGCAGCGATCAGAGGAAGGCTGGGCTCCTGCACCACAAGTGGTCTGAGCACTGAGACGCTTTAGCCAGCCTGCGAGAAGGAATAAGGAGGAGGACGTGTCTGAAATCCTTTTTCAAAGATGAACATAAAAACCCCTCCTGTGGCAGCAAGTTCCGAAAGTTCGATACCTGCTGTGTAAAGAAGTACTTTCTTCTAGCTATTTTAAGCTTACCTCCTACTAGTGTCATTGAGTGCCCTCTGGTTCCAGTACTGTGGGATTTGGTAAACAACAGTTCTGCATTCGCCTTACCCTCTGCCTTCATGAATTTTAGACCTCGGTCTGTTTTCCCTCAGCCTTCTCTGCTCTGAAGCAAAGCCCCAGCCCTTTAGTCTCTTCTCAGAAGATGGCACCTCCATCTCCCAACCATCATGCCTTTGGTTTCCAGTTCCCCTTCTGGACCCCTGAGTCTGGATTTTTTTGACCCCATCTTGAATCACCTTCATCAGGAGCTGACCGAGTTAGCTTGGCAATGACAGGAGTGTTATTAAGGCATGTCCATCAACCCATGGAAGATTTTCTGTCATTTTGGATGTTTAGCTTGTCTCAAACACTCAAGTTAAATATGGCTTTTTTGAGCCTTTCTCCTGAATTTAAGGACCAGCATGCTTCTTAAGCAACATGAATGCTTTGTTGAATGCTTGCCAGCATGCTCAGAGGCTTGCAAATTGTGCATAAAATAACCATAATGATTTGATATACTTGAATCCTAAGAATAAATACACTTTTTTCTTCTTCTTTAAGCCCCCTCTATGTATAGATGTAGTGTGTTTCATAATGCTGTCAGCTTTTTTTTGGCAGCTGTGCTCCAGAACATTTTTGGCATGAACACTTACTTCTTGGCAGTAATACAAACTTTTATTAGACTATATATATTATTTCTTTTCAATTGTTCTGGTTTACTATATAAATGTGTGTGTCCCTCCCAGTTGTCTTTTAGTGGATTGTAGTCAAAATGCTTAACTTCTTGCATTAACAGACATTAACAGGAATTTCCAGGCATATGCTTTTCTTGCATTCAAAGATCTACACATTTATCTACTCCAAGTGCTTTTGCTCATAAAGTGTAAGACAACCCTGAGAACAGTCATTCCTTCCTCAACTAAATTAGCCCAATATACTTTCTCTCTCTGCTTTTGCCAACATACTCGAGCCTTTTCTGGGAGTATATATTATTGGGGAAAAAAAAAAGGTCTGATATCCTCTCATCTATTGATGGGCAATTTATTTAGATAATAAAAAAAATGCTCTATAGTGTCAGTTCTGCTGACAGTATTGGGAAGTAGATCAGTAAATATTAGGAAATGAACAAAAATATTCATTCACATACATAAGTACATTGTCACTTTTAATGGGTTTTGTGTTAATACACCATATTGTGCAATGGCAGATGTAGTTGTCTTTCTGGACACTATATATTATATCTATGCAGTAACAGATTGCAGAAATTCAAAACTAGTTGTGCTTCTGATTAAAACAGTGAGAGTAAGATTTCTTGACAAATGCATATTGGGAGTTACTCATATTCCCGTTAAAATCTATCTGCTTATACATTCTATTAGTTTATATATAATTTGCTGAATTATTTGCTGCAGTATTTTGCATGAATTACAGTTTAGCTGACTGTATAATTTTCCCAGCTCTTCCTTAAAAAGAAAAAGGTGGATCTGTTTGCCCTTTCCCCGTCTTCTGGGCCCTCAGTCATGCTCCACAAGATCTAAAAAATACACATCTCCAATACTGGGACTGCTCAGCCCAGTTCCTAAAATATATCTGGGAATTAATATCATTTCCTTAAGAAACCGTCAACTCTCCTTTACTTGTTTTTGCCTTGGAATTTCTCTGAGGGGGATATTAGTTTCCAGTTCCCCAGGGTTTATTGAAATCTGTCTTCTTAAGTCTTCTGGGTTTATTATACTTTTTCTTATTTTTCTTCCTACCTCAGTGATTCGGGATCACCATCACCCAAGTTGCATTCAGCCTTTGTCAGTTAGTCTGTAGGGAGGAGGAGAAAACCCTCTTCTCCTGTATCCCTTACTTTCTCTGTCAAATCCTCAGCTCATTCCATGAATCTACTGAATAGTTTCAAAATTTCTCTCCCAACATATGCCCATTTAATGTTCCTGTAAAACCACTCAGTCCCCTGAACCAGAGAATTTTGTTCCTTCTTTACAAAAAGTTTTATCCACCTCAGCTCGCTTGGCTCAATCAATCACCATAATCCTTAGTATGATATACTTTTTGTCTTTTGCTGTTAGGCAATGTTCTGGACTTCAGAGCAGATATGTGTCTTTGAGGTAGATGGCAACACTTCTTCCCTTTTCAGTTTCTGACCTTTTATATTAATATAAATATTGATTATATTGGTTTAAAATTTTGTGTGGTTTAATATTTTGTATTAATATTAAGAAATATCGAATATCAATTATTACATATTTTCTATTTATTATTGTATTTTATTAGATTTGTTACCATTAATATCATGTGAATTGTGTATTATGAACTAAGTATGTGTATTGTATCATGAAATGTGTATTATGCCAAGTAAGTCATACAGCTGATTAAATAGTAAGGCTTCCAGATCTTATTATTTATACCTCATATTTCTTGTCTGTAGACATCTAATATGATCAGCAAACTGAGTTTTCTGTTGTTTGGGAAGGGGGTGTCATGTCTAGAACAGCTAGGTTACCTTAATTACTTTTTTTCTCAAGTCTGAACCACTGTAAATTTACACCTCTAGCCTTATTTGTCCAGCCTCTTCTCTAATAGTGGACATTTTTCATCCCTGGTTAGCAACTATATATTCAAAGCTGAATTAAAACCTTCCTCCCTATGGGACAGCTATACTTTTCAACTATCCTGATCATCAGCCCGATAACAACAATGAGAAGCCAAAGTTAATACAACAAAAAGGTGTTTTCAATAATGGTAAAATAAAATAAAATAAAAAACCATAATCAATAATATTATCAGAAACAGAATTTTACTCTTGAGGAACTAGTCATTAATTTCTTTAAAATTCTTAATTTAGAAATTGAAATTTTTTTTTATACAGAGATCTGTGGAATAAGCATGGGAGATCATAAGGGGAAAAGTCAGGGGGTGAAATTACAATGGATTATATATTAGGAGGATTAATTTTAACCATTTAAAAGTAATTGTGTAATCTAATCTAGCTGTGTATACTCCTCTGATAGTTAATATAGAAAAATAATCACCGCTACAGATGATGTCCTCCCATCCTGAGATACGTAAGCATTGTGAATCAGTCTCTGAAACTGCCTATCTTACTTTCTTAACTTCAGAATTAAAAAAGTAGGATGAGCAGCTCAGGCTGCATGCTGGCTGTTAGACAGCTAAAATTAGGTGGGATTAGTCTGGCCTAGTTATCAGTATCTCCGAGCAAAGGAAAAGAGAAGGTTCAGGTGTTCTGCAACAGGAGAAATGATAAGTAGGAAAAGATATCAGGGGCTATACAAAGAAATTGTGATAAACAAAGCAGTATGATAAAAATACTGCTTTCCATAAAGGAAACCAAGTGCAGATTCCGTGCCAGATGAGGAAATTCAAATGGAAACTCAAGAGCCAGGAAGTGGAGAGACCAAGACAGTTTGTACATGCTTGAAATGAAGTAAGGACGTAGCAAGAAAAGTTGAGTCGTCAACATGGGTTGAAGCATGACAGTGGCAGGTTGGAGGCAATAACGGTTTTCTGTGCAAAAGTAGGAAGCAGGGACAGAAATCTGTCTGGATGGGGACAGGACTCCGTCTATGAGGGAACCAGGATTTGGTTTCGGTTTAGAGAACGGATAGAAAAGATGGGAGAAGTAAGGAGGAGTGATAGGAAAACAGTAGTGAGGAACTACAGACGGAATAATTTTAAAAGCTTGAAAAAATGAAACCTAAAGGAGAACTGAGGACTGAAAAGATCAAGTTGAAAGAGTGGAGGTGGCATGAAGTAGTTAAGGGATTTGGACAGATGGACAATGCCATGTGCATACAAAAGGACTGAAAAATACGGTGAGAACAGTCTGTGGCTTAGAAAGGAGCCACTTTGACCTTGGGCAACTGAGGAATGTTGTCTTAGGGAAGAAAAGGTGTCCAGGTTTCAGTATCAAGAGGGGATTTGTAGTTGAAGCCATCAGATAAGGACTGCCTCCCTTTTCAGAAAATAAAATTGCATATTTTTCAGCTGAAAACCAAGCTATTTTAGCAAAGATATTTTGTTGTTAAACACTTTCTCAGTTCTCACAAAATGACTACAAATTGTATTATATTTTCATTACAAAATGCAATTCATAGTGATTTACTATTGGAAAACAATAACAAACAGATTGACTTCTTGTCTACTCCCATAATTTTACTTTTTATTTTTAGAGTACAAAATTAATTAACATAATACTAATTCCTTTCCCCTCCTCTCCTTTTCAAAAAAATGCTAAGAGAACCATGACATAACAGTCATGTTTTGCCCTGATTTCTCTTGTATTAAATGTTTTAAGATGTGCTACTGCAATTAGGACAAAATTACGGGAAGCTAAAAGACATGAACATCACTGATAAAGATATTATATTTAGACATAGAAAAGAGAAAATACAGCAAATGGAACACAATTTTTTTCATTTTTCTTTTCCAATAAGGTGTAGGAGTTTTGCAGCGTAAGTGCTGAAGCAGAATCTAAGCCCTTTTTCTTTCTGTCAACTATGTTACAGGATTATTCTATTGAATATTAACTCTGAAGATGATCTTTATAGAGAAGATTTTTCAAAGGTACAAATTGGATTTCAGATGCCCAGGTTTTATTGATCTTTGGTAGAAACTGCGTAGAAAATCGGTCTCTTTATTTTTAAAAATCTTCCCAGTTTCTGCATCTGTGTGTATATGTGTGTATATACAAATACATAGATATATACCTGTGTATATGTCTGTGTGTGTATACATATATATATATATAAAAATGTGCTACCTTCAAAAAGCTATGGGAAAATCAATCTCTCAGTCAATCAGGAAAATTATTGTTATAACTGAATTGGAATAGAAGAATCACATTTTCCTTTTGACCTTTAGTCAAAGTAGTATGGATCTAAAAGCAAGAACAAGGACATTTGGGCCATAAACTTCAAAAGATTTAATTAACAATAATAATAATAAAAGTAACAGGTGAATGACTGCCATATATTATGAGCAGAAGATCTAGTTTGCTCCCTGGATCATATCCATTTGGAAAGCAACTTGGGACAGATCAGTTTAGGCTATGAGAAATTTAGCCAGACAACTACTTGCATAACTTATTTGGCATACATTGTTTTTGTAATTTTGTATATACTGAGATTGGATTTTCAGTTCTTCTAGGCAATATGCCATTTAATTCTCTATATAATAACCCTTAATACCTGGAAAGGAAATGGTGAGAGATCTTAAAATTTTTTTAGCTAGTACAATGCTGTTTCTGGGTAAAGTTTTCAAAAATCTGTCAGGGCAATTGCTCCTGTTCAGGGGGATAGGGCATGAGGATATTTCCTCTCAACTTCAACATGTAAGAGTTCTTAATTAACATTTCTGTCTTGTCTAAAATAACGTATCTTTTTCTGCCTAGCTTGTGGCTTCTGTTTTAGCTATTTGGAGGTAGAGTGATGTGATTTCACAATTAGTGCACTTTAAGAAGCAATCCATTTAAATAACATTTTACATGAACACATGACATTCAGTCTAATTCTAAGTATTAAATAAAGAGCAAATAAAAACCACTGGATGCTGGAACTGGGAAGCAGAGGTGCAGACTGTGTAACATAAGTAACTTTAGGTCCCTGGGCCACTGTTCTCTTCAAAATGTACCGAGAGCTCATTCCTGAAAAGAAAAATGTTTCTATTGTCTGGTGTCCTACTTTTTATGCAGCCTAATTGAACAAAATAGTCTAAAATGGAACCCAACTATTCCTAGAGAGCACAGGGGAAGCATACTAGATTACCATCAGGAGATGATTTTAATGACTTTAAAAGAACTTTTAATGTCACGAGTAGTGGTACGGTTGCAATCAAATGTTCCACACCCAACCTCCCCTCCCATGGACTGTCAGATTTACAGGTGAGTGATGACTTCAAGTTCCTGAAAAACTAGCTATTTCCTAGCTTTTATTGCTATGGCTTACATAGAAAGAACAGATTCAAACTGGGTGAACTCAGTGAGTTATTTGCACTAAAAGGATGATATGCTTATGGCATTTATATGTGTTTTGACTGACAGATTTTTGTGCTGCTCTCTTTGGACTCTGTTACACTTTGTATTCCGGAGAACCCTGAGAAATTTGCTTCCATTATAGGCCAGAGAGATTAATCTAGACTGCTTGTGTTGTGTTAAATAAACCTTTGATGAAATTACTCAGACATTAATAAATTGTCCTTCAAGTGATCTTCTGTGGTGGTATGAGAGCAAAAATTACTGAGGTAATGAAAATGTACTTTCCACAAGAATGCCAAAAGGTAACACTGACTGAACTATTTTAGTTGTTTGGAATATTCCTGTCCAAATGGCATGAACAATTTTGGGTAAAGACACCTAAATATGGGGGCTTTCTGCTGATGGAGACTGCCAATACTTCTGTTCAGAAAAACAGAAGCTTGGTATGATCAAGGTGGCATTGTGTAATCCCTGCTTTAAAAATATCCTCTTAGCATTGACAGATTTGTGAACTAACAAGTAATATCAAGGTTTCTGTTCTTAAGAGAGCAATTTGGACATTTGAGGATCTAAAAGCCATGAATTTGCTTCATCCTTATCAATCCCATTTCAACCAACTACATGAACAAAGAGTTAGAGAAGGCAAAACAGGGACTGTCAGGACTGGAAATTCTTCTGACTTTGGAGGGCTCAGATCCCAGGCACAGTCATGAGATTTTTTTTGTTTGTTCACAAAAGGGTAGCGACATCTAAATGCCTGAGGCCCATCTTTACAAGGCATTTTACTTCCTAAAAAAGAATATTCCAAAGCATTTTTTTAACCCAAGGATGCCAGTATAGATGGTGGAAATTCCTGAGCAATGTAGTATTAACAAGTAAAAAACCAGTCATATGATACCTACTATTTTTTAAGCCAGATGAGAGGTTCAGCAAGAATAAAATACGGTGTGCGAGAGTTACACATAAGACAAAGAAAACACTGCATTGTGCAAACTAGAAGAAGGAGCCGCCATCCCTGCCCTGCTCACCTTGTGCAGGTGCTGCAGGGCTGCACCCTTGTTGGTGAGAGCACGGCGCTGCTGTCCTGGATTTAGCTGGGATAGAATTAATTTTCTTCCTAGTAGCTGGTATAGTGCTGTGTTTTTGCGTTCAGTATGAGAAAAATGTCCTGCCAGACCCCAGCCCTGGAGCAGCCGCCTTCTGCCTGGCTGTTCCCTGATGGCTTAGGGATATGCTAAGAGAGAGAAAACAAACAGTATCCATTTTAATAATTACCAGTCCTAAAGAATAGCTTAAAATACAGATATACTAGTCTGTCTACCTATCTGTCTATAAATAAAGCCTAATATCTGCCATACGACCCAGAACTGCCTGCAGGGGAAGCACGGTATGCCATAATAAGACAGTTTTTCAACACTTCTGGCAGCACTTTTTCTTTGAAATCTCAGTATTTATTAGAATACATTTCCACGTACGCTAACACATCAGCATAATTCCAGTTTTTTCACAGAAGTATTATTTCTTTCTCTTCAGTATTAGTTCTTTCAAATTCACATTCAGGTCTGCTGCTAACATTCATATTTGCTGCATTATTACATGCTTAATGTACTGTAATGGCAGATATGCAAAAATTTATCAGCCAGTCAGCATGCAGTACATATAATACATTTAAATTCCCTTTAAAAATAAGTTCTTTTCACTAACAGAAAAATGTAAAACACTTTCTACCAATTTATAGACTAAATTGTTAAAATGAGTTATAACAACCACATTTGTTATACCAAGGAACTCTGTGGGAAGCTAATTCAGAGTTAGAATTATGAATTATAATTTAATTTGTGGAGAAACAAAAAGATATATTATGGGATGAACAAAGTGGGATAAACAGGGCTGCTGGCAATTACTTTTTTAAAAGAAACCCATAAACTGCAGAGCTGTGGAATTTGTGAGAGCATCCTTCTACTTTGCAAAAAAATTAAACTCAAGAGCTACCTTGCAACCTCATGCTCCAAAATAAAGAACGTTAAGTAAATTTTTCCGCTGGTGTCTGAAACAGAAAGCCAGTTGAACTCTTAAAATGTGCATCTATGTGTGCATGATATATACAAAATAATATGCTTAACTAGAGGTGTGATTCCAAGACAGGAATTTTTTTTCATCCCTCTTGCTGATTCCCCCATTACTTTTCAGTTGAAGTTTCAGTTCTGTTATTTAGTAAGTGGTGTTTCTCTATATCTAGAGAAACAAAATTAAACTCTTTCAATCACTAAATTATCAGTTTGGTTGTTCAGGTCTTGTAAAAAAATGCCATTGAAAGTGAAAATACTTTTAGAATCTACCATATTACTACTGTTGCAAAACTATTTATTAAGCATGAAAACCATGCTTGGCTCTGTACAGAGTAAGGAGACATAAGCACTAATGCTGATGAATTCATAGACTAATCATAATTTCTGTGAAATGTATGGGATCTTAACCTAGATTTGTCCTGCTTATAATTCCATTTGTACTTACTCAAATTATATCATGCCTGCAATAGTTAGCTTAAGTTATTTTTCAGGTCAGTAGTTCCTGAGCTTATCTTCCAAAACTTCAGATATAGCTGTGCTTATTGATATTTTGTCATGCTTACCATAGCATGACTTGTTCTTCTCTCAAAACTTGTTTCTTGAAAACCATTTTTTCACCTTTTTCCCCTTTTTTCTTTCATTGCATTCACCAGAAAAAGAACTATTTAAAACTTTTTCACTTTTTCATCATTTTCCCTCAATGGAAAAAAAAAAAATTAACATGAAGTCATTATCAGGCAGCACCTAAGACAGTTCTTTTCTTCCTTTTGCACAACGGCGAGCACAGCAGCTGTCTGGCGAGGGGTGTGCAAATCATGTCACAAGGAGCCTTTGCTCCAGGTGCAGTTTTGACCTCCTCAGTTACTTTCTTCCTCCTGAAGAAGCTGTGCAATTAACTGGATAGAAAGAAGGTGGGGTTTTTTAGTCTCTTAAATTTTTTGCCCAGAAGCTGAATTTTCTTCCTTCAGACTTCCATATTACTTTCTGCAGAATATACGTTGCTCTATATTGCCTGTTTTCCTTAGCTTTCAGCCTCTGTCCTGCCCTGTGAATTCCTTCATTTTGAGCATCCACATTTATTCTGCCCCTTTCTTTGAATGTTTCATTTACTTACATTAGTTATTTGCAGATTATTCTTGAGGTTTAAATTTGTTTCTCTGACCAATCCCCCCCAAAGCCAGGAGGCACAAGTTCCATGATAGAGCCCTGCCAAAATTTAGGAAACTATTAATGCTTGCAAAATCACATATAATAACAAGTTTCTCAACACTATTGCTTATACTGCTCTTTGCTTTCCGATAAACAAGCTACCACCACAGACACTCTTTCAGTTTGAGGTGACAGACTTCAGTTTTTCCACTGTCCTCAGTTTGGAGCTCTATTTCTGTTAATTATTTCACTTCCTATCATATGAGTCACCTACTTAGGCTCTAAGTGCTGGTTTGTTTTGCTGCTAACCACACTCACTTGTTGTCATTCTCACTAGCTTTCCTCCTTGCCACCATCTTTCACATATGCTGGGTAGTGATATGAAAGGACTATGTGTTCTAAAAGACCTAGTGTCTTTATTACTTATTTACAAGGATGTTCTAACTACTGTTAGCAGAGCTCTGAGCAAAAAGATTGAGGCTTCCTCCAGGTACTTCATCCAAGCTTTTTTTCTACAAGTTCCTTGCAAACCGTTTCCAGAAATCCAAAGTGGTCCTTTGGAGTTTGCTGGACATGCTCGGCTCCACCAAAGGTTATTACGAGATAAGCAATGTTTGTTTCCTCTACAGAAGTGGTGTAGTCTGAGAAGGGAACAGACAACACCTAATAACTGTATCATAAAATCAAGGAACACGTAGTAAGGTACTTCACCATCCGTGCTTCAGTTAAAGACTGCCAAAAGTGCTTGAGGTATGTATGTATTATAGTTATAAACCATAAAATATTATTATATTAAATAATCTTGTAATACTATTTAAGTATATATATAAACACTTAAGTAATATCTATAAAATAAAAACTATGAATATTTTTAAAATAAGAACTTATTATGTATAAAAAGTATGTCTATCTATACTACCAAAACCTGTTTTTTTTAAATATTAATAAGCAAAATCCATGAAATATGGGTACATGTGGCCATCTAATTAAAGAATGCAAAACATACTTTTATCCATTTGCTTTCTGATGTTCTCAGCTCACTTGTACACATCTGACCCTTTTTTATTCTCCTTTACAGGAAATGTACATCTTACAGAATATATGGCCAATGGTTTCAGATTTCTATTGTAACTTCTGTCAGCTTTTTACTATGATAATTAAAATTAGGCAAAATATTCTGATACTTTCAAAAACATTTTTACATTTTCCTTATTAGTTGATGAATCAAAAAGTAAAAATAAATTCAGATGTTGGAGTTGGCATACCTTGCCTACAAATGGCTGTATTCATTCAGGTTGAATTAATTTAAGAAGATTTTGCCTGTTGCACTATTAAAGAACAATACACTCCAGCCCCAGTTTTGGGTGTTTTAGCCCCTGGCACTTCAACTGCAGTGTACTGCTTTTCTTTTGTGTACATTAAAGAGGCATTAATCACCATTGCCAATGCACAGACATACTAGCTGGCTCACATCATGAGTGTCAAGGTCATTTGAATTATCTTCCTATATTTGCTTATAACCAGGTGAATAGCTGCTCTTAGGTTAGTAGATAAAAAGTTAGTGATGTAGGAGTAAGTGCAATCTGTAGTCTACTATCATCAGAAAAGAATGGAGCTCTTTTGCATATTCTGTACTAGTGACTTGCAAGACATAGTCAAGGCCACTTTTAGCTCCTAAATTTGTAAAGCTTAAAGCAAGAAGAGATTTCTAAATGATCAAGTCAGGCTTGTTCCATACCTTGGGCCATTACGTTTGATGCATGTGTAGAATCCAGTGGAATCTCATGAAGGTTTAAGAACCTTCAAAGCTCATCTCATTTAATTTCAGCCCTTCTAACACATACAGCCTCAAACACAGCCCTTCCTAGATTAAGGAAAAAGAAAACTTTATTCAAGCAAGAAGAGTTCATTAAAAAACCCTGACTTTGATCAAGAGAGATGTTTAAGTCTGAAACTGCATGAGGTCAGTGACAGTTTGAAGACAGAGACCATATGGGGTCCTCAACTAGGGGAATTGAAATGACTTTGCCTTGACTTTACTGTCCTCTTTGAATAAACAAAGACATTGTTCCATAAGCACTGGGGCTAATTAAGTGTTTCTCTTCTCAGAGCTCATCATTATCATCATTAATTGAATTTGATATCAAGAAGGGGCCAAATTTGACTGAATCCTTCCATGCATCAGGGGACTTCTAAGGGCTCTTTCCTGGTTTAATTCTTTGGTACCTGATCAGATATAAGTTCATATGGTAATTTTCCTTTCATTAGGACACATATTCCTCTACCCAGGTAGATTTTAATGACACACTTAAGAATTTCTTTGTGAAATTTCCACCTCTGTGTCAAATTAGTCTGAAATAAGTTAACAGTTCAAAAGTTATTAGAAGTTCAGGGACAGATGTGGCAGACAAACCTACTATGATGAGACAGAACAAATATGAAAGTCTTCTTAAAGAAACACAAATTTAAAAGATAATAAAGGATATTTTTTCATTTATTAAAATTCCTGGGTATTGTTCTATTTTGATTTATGATTCATAAATCAGTATATTTTCCTTATCATTATCAAATAATTATCCTTCTTGTTGCCGTAATCCAAAAATAATCGTATAACACTAGTCATAACTAGAAGTAGTTGTGATTCTGAGGAAGGTCTAGTACTAGGTTAAGTACGTGGTGATATGTCATATTCTGTACAGAAAAATGTTTAATTAGAATGTATTTTGAGGTTAGATTGGATGCATTCCCTGATGTCTTCTAAAAACTTAATGAAATTTAGTGTCAAGAACTAATACTTTGAAGTTTTCTTTTTTACTTTACTTGACTAAAAGTTACAACTGATTCCTAGGCTGATATGGGAAAAAATGTTAATTTTGAGTCAATCCTAAAAGGAAAAGAAAATGCGTGAATACTTAAACAAGGTATCATTTTGACCATGTATTATGTTTATTGCCAGCTACAGAGATATGTACTATCTTACTGATGTCATAACAAGAACAGGCCCCTGATAATTTTAGCATATGTAATAAAAATTCTTTTGTCAATCAGTCTTGTGTTTATTAGGGTTTATTTGCTTTAGGAAACTGCAGGAAATGATAGGAAACTGTAGAAACTCCCCAAAGTTTCTTCCGTACTGTTATACAGTCCCTCTCTTTGGGGGCCACACTAGAGAACTGTCTACTTGGCAATTTGACTAGTTTTATGTATTCCATATACTATTCAATAAATACAGGTGTGGGATTTCTTATTGAATAATTCTGTAATGATCTTTGGAAACATTACCCCTTGGGTAACGGCAATAGCTTATGACAACTCTTCATATTGAAGACAACTGTTTAATTAAAAGGAAAATTCTAGGGTTTTTTCTTTAAGGAGGATGCCTGGCAACCACAAGTTTCTGAATATTAACATAAGACACTTACTCTTTAATATAATACATCAACAGTAATGAAAGTACATCCTGTAATTGAAGAAATGAGCCACTGGCAGAGTGAGAATTAGCCTGTATGAATAGCAAGAGGCAGTGAAATGAGAAACATATTTCTTACTGCTTTTATTAAATTGAACAGTCAAACAGTGGCACTTCAAATGTTTGTACAATTCCTTTTAAAGATGAGATAGCAATATCTAACTTTCATTCTTTAAATTTTGCATCATTTTCTTGGTGCCACAGTTTCATTTTGTAGTATAGATACATGTTACATCTTTTATGGTTTTCTTATATGTGTGTTCCCGGCTTCTGCAATTTATCTGGGGCCTTCCTCTCTTTAATGCATTTTCTTAAACCTCAGCTCTTGGAGATGAGGAGCAAAAACATAATGCCAGTTTTTAGTTTAAAAAAAAAGTAGTCTTGGCTGAAAAAAAATAGTTTGAAAGTGTGCTATGAGTACACATACAGCCTCAAAACCCAAGAGGAAAAAAAAAAGGGGTTGGCATTTTTAAATTATTTTTTGGATGTGTTGAGGATGGACTTAACCCATGATTTTTGAGTGTCTGGAGTTGGGAAAACCGTAGGATTACCTGTCCCTATCAGAAGGGAGCTCCCCATCAGAGAATAACTGTGGTTGCTCCATTCAACTATACTCTGATTCTTTGAGATGAAGCTTTACTGTAAGAGCATGTTGTCTCTGAAAATCAATTTTGTCTTTTTATAAAAAGCAATATAAGATGCAAAAGAGAGGATTAGCATGTCCTTGAGTATTTGGTTCATGTATTGGTGCCCACCAGTTAAGGCAGGGAAGTGTAATAAGAATAACCAAGGCAGCTATTTTGAGTATCAGTATTAAAACAAATGTAGATGAACTCATACAACAACAGAAAGGAAAAGGCAGGATAACTATTATGATACATATGTAAATACATCAAACAAGTCCCAAGAGGTTGTAGTGATCTGCTGAGGAATATATTATTTGGGTTTTTTAAATAATTATCTCACTTCATCTTCAGATGATGGAAAGACACATCAAGGACTCTGTAACATATTTTTAAGTGCTTTATTGTAATGCTTATTTCCCTTTTGTTTTTGCATAATGCTTTTGAAGAGAACATTTCTTTCTACTGTAGATAGGATTGTTCTATTGTCACCTTGCCGGCTGATGTAAAAACATTTCTAACAAATACTCAAAATTAGGAACCGGAGAGGAGTGGCTGGCGGACAGGTATAATACAGCAGGAGAAAAAGCCTTCCGGACCTCAAGAAAAGATTCTTTTACACAGTATTTATATACAATACTTGAATGAGCGGGAATTCTGCCATCTTATCCACTGGCTGCAGAAGACGATGTAACAATAAAAAGAAGCATTGAGAAGTTTGTTAAAGGAAAAGTGAATGAAAAGTCCCTTTCATGGGCTCTGCTGCCATGATTTGCTATGGACAAGATCACGAACTAAACCTTTTTTCACCTCTGTTGGATTCGTTTAGGAACGATTTCTTTTGAGGCAGTGCTCTTGCACTGATTTAAACCTGTGCAAGCTGAGAACAGCTCTTTTCAAGTCATTAAATCAGGAGCTTGGACCCACTCGCATTGTTTTGGTGAAGCAGAGAGGCAAGAAGGAGCTCACCCGCACCGCTGACAGTTCTCTCCAACATTGCTGCCTCGACGCGGTTCACTTGTCTGAGTCACTGCTACGCCCCATTACACCATTTATGTCCACCACTACACCCCGTTACACCATTTCGGACTACAGCTAGAGTATTGGTTGACCTCCCGGCTACAGGGCACTCTCCCACACCGCTCTGCTGGGTGCTTTTCCACAGGATCCATGTAGTCTTGGGCAAAAGGGAAAGTTTAGGCAAATGGCAGCAAATACTCTCATATGCATTGCCCTGCCACAGTTTCCTCATCACTTTTTCTGAGTATATCCTACAAGGTGTTTGGGATCTTTCTCCCACAGTTTGTTGGTCATTTTCCTTGGTCCTCTAGCTTTGACTTTGAGTACTTCTAGGACTAAATACGTGCTTCTAAAACACCAGTGCCTGATCAGTCCTTCTGTTGTAGCAATCCTCTTTGGTTCAGTCTTTCTAAAGGAATTTGATCTTTTTTTTTTTCCTTTCCTGCTCAAGCCTTTCCACAATCCATGTCTTTTTCTCTTTTTTCTTTTTTCTTTTCCTTTCCTTTTCCTTTTTCTTTTCTTTTCCTTTTCCTTTTTAGTTTCCTTTTTTTTTAGTTTTCCTTTTTCTTTTAGTTTTCCTTTTAATTTTCATTTTTCTTTTTCTTTCTCTTTTTCTTTCTCTTTCCTTCTCTTTTTCTTTCTCTTTTTCTTTCAGAAAATTTGAGGGAAAAGGAAAACAAAAGAAAACAGCTTCTTTTAATTTTAGTCAAGCCAATGTCCCAAGGTGGTTTCACCTGAATAGGGCAGTACTGAAGGACAGTTAAACTGTGTGCTGTTTGTGATCCGCCTGCTATGTGACCCTACTCAGATAGATGACGCCCCATACTAAAGCCAGCCCCTAATGGAAACCAGCATGTGTTAATTGCTCCCGAATATTCACAGGACATAGAATTCCAAGAGGAAGGTCTTTCCAGGAGCTCAGACTCTGGCTCTTGCTGGTAAGCAGATCGTAGACGCGGCTCTGGGGTTACAGAGAAATGAGACCTTGTGCAGGACCAACCTCAGTACCGAAAAGCAGTGCAGAATGGCTGAAAGCAGCCTCAGGGCTGCAAAGCAAGGGCTTGGGCTGCACTGCCTCGTCTGTAGCAGCATGGGAAGAGACAGGGGAGACGGAGAACATAAGGCAACACAAGAGCACTCTGCCGACCCTAATGCATACAGAGAGTCTCTGTGCTGGCCACATTCCTGTGAGGGGTTGGAGGTTTTTAGTAAAAGCACTATTATGAACCAGTAGCTGGTTTAACACTCTTCTAAAATCCACGGGCATGTAAGCAGTTCACATTTGGTTTAAGGAAAGAATGGCCCTTCAATGTGGTTTTCAGTTAAGGTTCAGAATCCTGATGGTTTGGAGTTTATTATGATAGCCTAAGATAAAATATGCACATAGGCAGGGAAATTTCCACTAGTTTACGGTGGAACTGAAAATGAAGCAGAAATTAAAATTAAGGCAGCAAAAACTAGGAAGAGATCATAGACTGATGGCCACTGGGTGAAGTCTGCTGAGGTTTGCTACCCGTTGACCGGCATATACAGGGGAATGACTGTTTCTAGAGCATCAGTTGGACTGCTAGAGCAATGCATAATAAACCAAATATTACTTATGAAGCACCCGGTATGGAGTAACAAAAGGGATTGCTTGTGAATTAAGGAAATAGTAATTCCTGAGCCAGGGTTACAAAAAAGAAGCCCAAACCAAAAATTGTTAAATGAACATTGTCATTGTTTTTGCAGCAAAATTAATTAAGTCAAACACATTAAAAAACTTCCAGCAGTGTTGCTATCTAGCAAGGTTGTGGAGAGGGGTTCTTAGGGTGTATCAACAGAAAATACTTCTGCCTATATTTCAGCATTTATTGAAAATACTAAAATTTACATTTTAATATGTATTCTCAAAAACTTTCCCATGTTAAGAGAAACACCAAGCCACAATTTTTTTTCTGGTAAATTAAAAAAAGAAAGATTCATGTGGGATGAATAAAGATGCTATTGGCTTTCATCTTTAACAGGAAGTTATTATATAAGTTTCACTGGAGAACAGAAAAGAAGGTAAACACTTTAAAATAGATGATATTTTGGAAAGTACTTTATGCCAGTGTATGTTAAGAAAATGGGGCCCCGATGCAAGCAATGCTGCAGTTTGACAGAACAGGGGCATATTCCATTAACACGAGTCATTTTTAAAGAAAACATTCTTTCTTTCTTTCTTTTTTTTTAAGAAGTAAGTGCAAGCTGTCATGTTCAAAAGCCTTACTGCATGATCATCTCCTATATGTTCTCTCTACCAGGACGGCTGTCATTAAGGATTGCCAAGGAATCCAGGTGGAGTTAGTTTCTTCTAGTGAAGAAGAAATATGAAAGATGCCATCTACCCAAACTTGTCCTTGCTCTGACTTTACTCCAGATTGGAGGTGAAAAGCTAGAAAGGCTTTTACTGTTTTGTGATAGAGGCAGACTTTACATAAATGTCACACATTATTTCCCCAAGTTTCCAAGCTGAGATTTTTAGTCATGTGCAAAAAATCAATCAGTATAAGGTTCATATGCTACTCTCTCTTTTGTGGAGGAATAAAATGAGGAAAAAAGATTGTATACCAACAGAAGTTTTTAATTTAAAAAAATCTTGGCATCAGTTGCTGAATAGACAGCACTGAGCTTCTAAATATCTTAGCTATCCCCAAAAGCATGAACGTGTGAAGTGAATGACCATACCTAACTTATTTATACCCTAATATCCAAGAAACACAGTTGGAGAAAATATCAAATTAATAATGACCTATTTCTTTTTTCACATGCCTCTCATAACAAGCCTTTTCTGCACAGGTGGCAACTTTGCTATAGACTGTGCATTAATATAATCAGATCAAACAGAGACTGAAACTTTTAAATAAAGAAAATCATGCTGTTGTTTTCTTTTTTCCAGAAATATAACATTCTGGAGGCCAAAAAAAAAGCTAATTACCAATTTAAAATCAAGGGTTTAGACTTTGTACCAAGATAATTATATCTAGTCTCACTGTCTTTGCTCACAGCTGAATGCATTTGTTACAATAATCTCCTTTGCTTCACAAGAAGGTGTTGAAGATCTAATCAATATTTTTAGCAGAAGAGGTGAGCCTCTAAGGTTTTTAAAAATGTACTTGTATATGCTTATTGAAAATGCCTGCCCAGTGCTGAAGACATTATTCAAACTTCAGCCAAATATTTAAACTTCATACCCAGTTCAGACAAAAAATTCAGGAAAAGAACTTCACGTGGCTGTGTTTTGACGTTCTGGGATCTTACAAGGGTGGTTGTTGTAACATCCATTTTCCACGCAACACAAAGTGTCTACATAGAGATAGTGAACTTCGATGGGTAGGATTCACCTCACTAATTTTAGTCATCTAAAATGTGAGTCCAGTCTAAGTTAGTTATGTACTTGCCTCTGTATTTTATACAGAGGTTTGGGCACCGGCTGAGAGAGACTTTTCTGGCCTTGAGGAGAGATGTAAGACAGGAGACGTTGGCTGTCCTCCAGAAATGACCAGTGGCCATGGAGGCAAATTATGAGTCTGAATCTAGAAATAAATGAATTAAGGGTAAGAAGAATTCCAGCCCACATGATTAGCTTAGGGTGAGCTTTTAACTTTCAGATTAATAAAGGGCAAGATCACCCTCATGGCCTGGGGGTAATTACATAACGTAGGAGCTGCACAGCATTATGACTGAATTTGTTTTCTTGTAAAAGGGCGTATATCCATACACATGCAAATATATGTGTGAGGGTATAAGTCTGCTTCTAAATAGCAAGATAGGGGTAGCATTTCAAAGTACTATTTAACCATACATTCAAATTTGTTCTGTTAGAGGTAAAATAAAAGGAACCTTATTTGGTCCTTAACTGCAAAAATAGTCTGCAGTTCCCCCATTTTTTACCCCTTTGATCATTCTTTACCATGGGACTTTGCTAGAATAAAGGAGCTATAACTGATGGATGTCTGCAGTTTAGCAGGTACAAGAACGACATAATAACACTTGAAGCAAGTTGATGTAACAGCTGCTCCTTATGCCATAATCTGAACTATACCCTTGGGTGAAACCTGTTGTCTTGGTGCTACCTTCCCACATTACCACCACCCTTTCAGATCTCTCAAATGTCAAATCAGCTAGAGCTGAGAAGCTGTAGTTTTCTGTCTATCATTGCTTCTAATGTTCTGTCTTGTCTGTAATTATCTTAAACATTTGCTGAAGGAGGGCTAATGTTATGAGCTTGCCAGAGAAGTACATTTAAGAGAAAGTAACTCTTCCGTTAAAAAAATTAGGTGAATCACTTGAACAAAAGGAAAACAGTAATCATCATCATCAGAAATTTTCACATCAAAGTTAATGGGAAGTTTACAGACAAAATCCCCATGTGGCTTTGAAGATCGGCATTCTGGGATAGCAATTCTGCTGAATTCAGTCAAATTGCTTCTATTTAGAACGCTTGTATTTTAATAAGTGTACTATTGCTTTATGTATTTACAGGGTCTTTTTTCCCCCACTTACATTTTTGAAGCACGGTTATTTAGGAACAAACAATAAACCCATGCCCATATTAATGACTAGTGATTCTCTGAGTTGTTCACTGACCCTGGTGTAACTACAAATCCAAATGACAGTAAGTCCCTGTGTAGCCCGTAGTTCATTAAACACAAGGAATGTGCTGGAAAAGCTTCAGGCTGGCTTTTCAGCAAGCGCTCACAGGGTTAACTCTTTTAACAAGTATGACTGTTCAAACTAGCTAATTTAGTAACGGCATTTGTTTTGTGTAAAGTGCAAATGCCTCCAAAAGCTAAATACAGATGTTATCATTATTTACAGTGACTGATATATTAAAATATTTGGCTTTGAAATGTCTTTGCTTTTCAGTCAGTATTACTTACATTACATTTTTCAATCCAGTTTTCTGTAGTCCCATTTTTAGAGGCGCTGAGCCATAAAATGGCTCCTCCAGAGGCCAGTGAAAACTCTGATTACACGACACCAGTAAAGGTCTGACCACATGAGTAACTAAATAAGTTTTTATATGTTTAAGTTCTGTTGTTTGTATCTGAAAATTATGGCCTAAGATTGCAACATCAGAAAGTGATTTCTCATAAAAAATTCTTCTGGTCATTAGTGAACACAGATAACTCATTACAATAGCAGTCAAGAATTTCTGTTTTGCTTAGCATCTTCCATCAACAGAATCTGATGCACACACAGATGTGCATCGCACAGCTAGCTGACTGTTTTTCGAAAGAATTTTCTTAGTTTTCTGCAGAAAAAAAATAACACAAAGTCCCCAAAGTGCAATAATTTTCTCTGTTATTTATATCTGAGGCAAAATTATTGCCTAACACCTCTCCTATACACAAGTGCATGATCATGGTCCATCACCGAAATGCCACTCTCTCCAGTCATTACAGCTGCTTAATGACACATAGCATTTCTATAGACATAATTAGCAAACACAGGAATCACATGGCTGAAATTACAGTGAAAGTAAGTGGATGGGATGTAGCTATTTAAATGTGGATTTGTTAATAACACCACAGTGTTTTGGTTTTCATATTTTCCTCTTACTTCATAACATGACAGTTTATATTTTACATGCAGTGGTGTTCTTGAATAAGAATGCTTTTGTAGATGAATTTATCACATACACCATGAAAAAACTACACAGCAAACTATTGCTGGAATAATTTTGACAAAATTAGGTAGATATGGATGATCCAGCTCATTTAAAAGAAAATAGTACCAGGGTAGGCATGTTTTTTTCTTAATTAAACTCAAAGAAAGACCAGTTTTGCATAATTTCTCACTTTTACAGTCCTCCTAATTTGCCTTGTTGTCCTGGAATATCCTATCTTCCTAAAGGACAACTTTCTTCTTTCACTGCTTCTACTGCCCAAACCCACAGAGGGGAGGATGGGAGTGAAATGTGAATCATTATTCTACCTAGGGAACAGTGCAAGGAATGAGAGCCCTTTTGCTCTCTTGAGGAGATTGATAATTTATCTGGTTATTCAGCCCTCTTTCCTTCATTGTTGCTTTACTTCACATGAAGTCATATTGCAGTGCAATATAATAGCAAAAGATTTTGCTTATTTAATTTATTTTATTTTCTTCCGTATTGCAACTAATGTTAGAATTTCTTCTAAATAAAAACATCTTGAGTTCATACTGTGTTGAATCAATCTTTATGTGAATTCACATGCAATTCACTTCATCAAACTTTACTTATCTGAAAGTTAGACGTGACATCAAATCTAGGATGGTCATCTAGGCTCCATCTGCATTTAATTGAGAGGTAGGCAGCTCAAGAGGGCCAGTCATCCCACAAGGCCAAGACACTTGTATTAAGATGGTATGGAGGTGTTTCAGCTGCAAATGGAGCCTGCTTGTTAGATTAGATTAAATGTTTGCATATTTTATGGGTAAAACCTTGTGAGATTAATACCATTCCCTGTCAAAGGCTTGAGTCTTTCCTTCATGAGAATTGATGGGATGTGTTACTTACTAGAAACTCAAAAAATGCACAATCTAATGTGAAAAAAAAATAAAAACAAGAAAGAAAATAATCTCTTAATAATATTTTTAGTATGGCACCCCTTTGTTGTGGTTCAAGTAAAAGTTGTAGTATATGATATTATTTTTTGTCTTTCCCTGTTGGGAAATATTTGTTTCAAAAGACAGTTTTCCGAATGTCAAACAGCATATGTGACAACAGGGACTCTTCACCTACAGCTGAAAAGCAACCTGTCAATTTATCATTCAGTTACTGCACCCAAGACATTTCTGCTGGGATTATTTAAAATAATATTCAGGGACAAATATGTCATTAAACTAAGTGGCCAATAACATGAAAAAAATAAGTGTGTGGGAATATAAACAAGTTACTTATCTCTGAAGGATGCATGTTTAACATTTCAAAGTGAGGCTCAAATGTTAATAGTTTTCTTTATCAAGTAGGGTTCATAAATAGCAACCTGTTACTTGTGGGAAACTGTATACTGCGTGTGACACTAGCCAAGAAGCAAAAGGAACAATTTATAAGGCATGATTTGCAATGGAAAGTGAGCATGTCCAGAGGTAGATTTCATACAGATAATACCTTCCTATCATACCTCGCAACTACAGCTTGACTCAGTAAATCAGTGCTACCAAAAAAAGTGGAGGAAGTAAGGCAGTTTGTGCTACGTCATTACTTAGAGATATTAGAAAGAATCTTTACCTTACAGTAGAGCCCTATACACTGTTCCTCACAGTCTAACTTTTAGCCATCTGCCCTCAGGATAGCTCTGCTGCCTTGCATGACATTCAATATTTGACATGCCTTCAGTGATACAGTCCACAGGTTTTCATACATACCAACCACAGGCTGTAGAAAAGGATGTTTCAAAGAGAAAGTGCATACAGAAGTGTTATTATAAAATGCCTAAGCTGTCCTGACATATATCGTATAAAATGTAGGCCAGAAAAAAACATCAAATCACATTTTTGTGTAATCCCCTTCATGTATTGCCTTATGAAGTGATCTCAGTGAGTAAGAGATTAAACATGACTCTACAGCTCTGTGTGTGAAGTAACTTGCACAGAGCGGTCACAGTGGTAACGGATACAAAATGAAGAGTAATTCATGAATGAGTTCTACCCTTGCTGAGCAATGACTGGATAAGCCATCAAAACAAACGGGCCTTTGTTCCTATGTGGTTTTGGAAAGTACCACTGCACAGAATCATAGAATCATAGACTGGTTTGGGTTGGAAGGGACCTTTAAAGGTCATCTAGTTCCAACCCCCCCTGCCATGGGCAGGGACACCTTCCACTAGACCAGGTTGCTCAAAGCTCCATCCAACCTGGCCTTGAACACTGCCAGGGATGGGGCAGCCACAACCTCTCTGGGCAACCTGTTCCTGTAGCTCACCACCCTCACAGTAAAGAGTATCTTCCTAATATCTAGTCTAAATCTACCTTTTTTCAGTTTAAAACTGTTACCCCTTGTCCCATCACTACACTCCCTGTTAAAGAGTCCCTCCTCATCTTTCTTGTAGGCTCCCTTTAGGTACTGGAAGGCTGCTAGAAGGTCTCCCCAGAGCCTTCTCTTCTCCAGGCTGAACATCCCCAACTCTCTCAGCCTGTCTTTATAGGAGAGGTGCTCCAGCCCTCTGATCATCTTTGTGGCCCTCCTCTGGACTCGCTTGAGCAGATCCATGTCTTTCTGAAGGTGGGGCCCCCAAAGCTGAATGTAGTGCTCCAGCTAGGGTCTCACCAGAGTGGAGCAGAGGGGCAGAATCCCCTCTCTCGATCTGCTGGCCATGCTCCTTTTGATGCAGCCCAGGATACGGTTGGCTTTCTGGGCTGAAATCTCACATTGCTGGCCCATACTTAGTTTTTCATCCACTAATACTCCCAAGTCCTTCTCTGCAGGGCTGCTCTCAATCCACTCATCGCCCAGCCTGTATTTGTGCTTGGGATTGCCCCGACCCATGTGCAGGACCTTGCACTTGGCCTTGTTGAACCTCATGAGGTTCACATGGGCCCACCTCTTGAGCCTGTCCAGGTCCCTCTGGATGACATCCCTTCCCTCCAGCATGTTGACTGCACCACACAGCCTGGTGTCGTCGGCAAACTTGCTGAGGGTGCACTCGATCCCACTGTCCATGTTGCCAACAAAGATGTTAAACAGCGTCGGTCCCAATACTGACCCCTGAGGAACACCACTCATCACCGGTCTCCACTCAGACATCGAGCCATTGACCACAACTCTTTGTGAGTGTGACCATCCAGTCATTTCTTTATCCACCAAGTGGTCCATCCATCAAATCCAGGTCTCTCCAATTTAGAGACAAGGATGTTGTGCAGGACAGTGTCAAATGATTTGCAGAAGTCCAGACAGATGACGTCTGTTGCTCTTCCCTTATCCACCAACATTGCAAGCCTGTTGTAGAAGGCCACCAAATTTGTCGGGCATGATTTGCCCTTAGTGAAACGTTTTTGGCTGTCAGCAATCACCTCCTTATTTTCCATGTGTCCCAGCGCAGTTTCCAGGAGGATCTATTCCATTATCTTACTGGGCACAGAGGTGAGACTGACTGGCCTGTAGTTCCCCAGGTCTGCCTTTTTTCTCCTTTTTAAAAATGAGGGTTATGTTTCCCCTTTTCCAGTCAGTACATACATCAACAAAAATATGTAATGTGCTAACATGCTCTGGGGGAAAAAAAAGCCATGCAAAGTCATTTCCAAGCAGAAGGCAAGAGAAGAAGATCATATTTTCCAGAACTAGAAATAGCATATATTGCCTGATTTAATCTGAATTCAGGGAGCCACAGTACTGACTTTTTTCTGCAAATGGTGCTTATCCAGAAAAAAGGAAACAAGCAGTAGTTGTGAGCTATCACGGGAACTTCTGCAAAAAATCTGAATTCAAATCTTGTCTAGGTAATAGCAGAGAGTGATACTGTTGGTTTCATCTTATTCTTTCTATGGAAACAGTTTAACAAAGTTATTTCAGCATGCTTAGCAGAGGGGTTATGCATAGTCCTTCAGGCTGGGGATACTGCAGCAGGAGCGTGCGGAGAAGCAAGTGCTGCAACGTTTTGCATCTTACCAGGTTCAGTCTTCTGAGGGAAATGCAAACAATTATCTCTTTTATGACTGGTGTATCCTGGGTATATTTTAAACAAATATCTCACCTGAATAATAGACAACAGAGAAAAAAGACAATGAGCTGAAACATGACTCATGATGATAAGGTAGGTTTTAGAGAGTACCAATTTGATGTGTCTGTCTGCTGGTGGGTGAGGCTGTGGGTAGAGAAAGAGATTTGTATCTCTCTGCCCCCAAAAACTTAAAACTAATGACCTGCAGTGTGTTGCATGAGTTTATGCAGAGATACTTGAAGCATCTGCCACTTCTATAAGGCTCTGTATAGGTGCAGTAGTCCTTTCATGCGGAGCAGATTGCAGCTAAACCAGTCATAAGCAGCAGCAGAAAATGTGCAAATGAACACATAACGCCCACTTAAAGCTTATGTTAATTCAACTGCAGCTTTGAAGAAAAATTAGCAATGGTTAGCATGTGCTCTGTCTTGTTAAACAGCTAGTGGCACGCTACAGTTGTTTGAAAGCCTGCAAAAAGAAGAAACACCTGATGTGCACATTGTGCAGTAGGCTATAATGTTAGTAATAGAAGGAACAGATTACGAAACATAAATATCAATTAATTAACTTCTGGAGAAAAAATATACTTTATGCAGAAAGAATGGAGCAACTGGGATTTTCTACAGGAAAAATGCATCATTTCACAAACTTCATTGGCACGGTGATCTGAACAGATGTGTGTTTCGGCTCCGTTTCCTTGGCCTCCTCTGAAGTTCACTTATTCCAGACAGGTAATCAACTGCTGTTAAAATAAATTTGCCCTTGAGTGAGCCAAATGGATGGTTAGGGACTGGAAAGAGTCTGTCCCTTTCCCAGCTCACAGTTTAGGTCAAGGATTATAAGCACAGCAGTGTACAGCCCATATTGAACACATCTCCTGATGATGTTGATATTCAAAGACTGTTGTCTTCCTTATCCAAGAAGCTGAAATCCACAGGAAGAAAGGAGAAATGCCATGATCACTGGGTTAGTGACTTTGGTTGCTGGGTCATGGCCTGTTTCCGCACTGTTCCACAGTACAGACAACTCACAGGTACAATCCACACACTTTTCTGAATTCAGGATAATACACACAGCAAAAAAAAAGTAATTTCAGGCAGAAGGTAATCCAGGACTCTTGCTTTCTAGGCAAAGATGCTACATTGAGCTAAAGCAGCTGTGTTACCTTAGATGACCTTCTGGTAACACTCATCATCAGCTCTCCTGTTTCAAGCAGCAGGAAAATCTTGGTTCACTTTACTCAGGGCTGTAGTACTTCTCTGTAGAATGAGATAACCCTTTTTCCAGACATAAACATCAGAATTAAACCAGAATGGATTTAAGATAAGATCCAGCTTTGCAACTCAAGTTGCCTGCTGTCCTACAGATATTTCTGTCCCTGCCTTGTGCTGGCATATGGCTGCCTATGGTTATATACTACAGTATCGATAATACACTATTCCAATATAGTCTTAGGAATCTGGCAACAGGAGCACGCTTTCCACAGATCAGGCGTAAGGGAGAGCTATAGTCTACCGCCTGTATATGAGAACACAAAGTTCTTCTGTGCTCCATTTTTCAGATGAAGTCCTGAACTAAGAATAAATGGGAATTAATCAAAAGGAAGAACTGAGAGATTTACTGATTCTTTAATTTAAACTTTAAAAAGAAGAACTGATTAAAAGAATTACAGATGTTGCAACTTTCACAGTATCTTCAAAGGTAATCAACATTTTTAATTTGGAGGCAAACCTGAAAATGTTATTAAAAGAATCATGCTATCTTTCCCAGCCAATCCATCTGCATGCCTGTATCAAATTGGCAAAGAATACTGTTTTGGATATTTGGGCAAGAAAGAAACCAACACATAAAAAATATATATTTATGAACTTTATCAAAGGTTTTAAAGGCAGTATCCTGAATAATTTTTACCGTTACACAGCATTTTTATGTGAAACCACTTTACAAAGAAAAATAAGGTTTGTCATTTATTTGCCTTAAAACAGCACCTAAAGAGCTGACCTCAGGCCTAGGGGGAGTAGATACCGCACAGGCACACAGACCTACGTCAGCAAAAAGATTGCACTATCTGCTTCCTACCTTTGTTGCTGACATTCAAAATTTTAATTTTCAAAGACCCCACAAACTTTTATCAAACAGTATAGATGTCTGAATTTTGTAAATGTATCCACTTTTACAAGTTGATAGGCTTCCTGAATGTTTAGTAGTAGGATTGCTACCAGTTACCCTAAAAGATAATATAATCAAAGCTGTATGTCTAAGTTCCTACTGTGAAGAGAAATAGAAACCTTCAAAAGACCACCCGTCCTATCATAAGGTGTGAGCCTAAGGTATGTGGGATGAATGACCGTCTGACAGGACCTTCATTGACTGAAGGGGAGAAATAATCAAGATCAGCCCCAATTTGACCTCAAATATCTGCTCGTCAGAGTGCAGGACCACCCAAACCATGTCTGTATGAACTAAACATCCACTGAACTAAACATCCACTTGGGATTTGGGAATTCTCAGAACGTGGCTACTGGACTAATCATTGTACACAGAGAAAAATTGCTGGAAGAGGTGCTGGTGTTGTCTTCGTTGTTGTCCATTAGAGCACTCAGGAGGGTCTTGAAAACCTTGAACTCACATTCCTCATCTGCTTCAGAAGTCCTGAACTCACACTTTCTGCAAGCGTGCTTTCATATCTGGATGTGGCACATTTTGGACTAGAGGGTCTGCTCTACCTCTCTGACTGAAACTGCTCTATTTCATATGCATTCATTTAAATATTAATTGAGGTAAACACTGAGAATAAAACTTTCTTTTAGCTTAAGCACTTGTCTGAATATAAAGAGATGTGCATTAAACCTTTTCATCTAATTCATATTATTTTATTCAAAGTGAAATATCTTCATCAAAAGTGGCCAAGAACACTCTCCTCCTTCCCACTCCCAGACTGTGCTGAAGTGCAGTGATTAGGGTAGTCTTCGGGGATATAAATGATTGCTGCTCAAGTCTCCTCAGGCAGAAGAAAATAGTTATGCATTTTGTGGAAAAGGGTTAGACTTAATAATTAACTTAAGGAAAATTCCATCCAATACCTTAACCACTTCCTTTCTCTTTTACAGAAAACCTGACATTTAATATATGCAAAATCAGTGGTCCTTTTCAAAACTATTGGCTTGAGTCACATCCTTAGATAGCAATTAGAAGCGAAGGCCCTCCTGGTTTGCAGTTAGGGTTTAAAATAAAAATACAGTACTTACAAATCAAGCCCCCACACAGGCTTCAAGGAAGAAACACAAAAGAAATCTTAGCCCATGTTTGGAACTGAACTTAAACCAAACTCTTCTGAGCAAAAGTACTTTGGCACCTCTGATTTCCACCAGGGACTAGAGTTGGAAGCGTCCACGCTCTAACAAAAAGGCTTTTCTTCTGGTATTTCCAGCTGCGATGCCAAGTGGAAGTTCTGGAATCTGATAAGAAAGCTTGCTTTCATAGATGTTTATCCAAACTTGACCTGGACTGTAAAATTTTGGATATCTGGTTATCTTTACAAAATGACATTCAAGTGAGCTAGCAGAACTGTCTTCGTTATTTATACTCAAGCATACATTTGTTGTTTTAACACAAACCTTCCGTCTTTTCATAGAAACCAAAGCAATGAAAGTATCAGTACTACAGGTTAATACAATGGTGAAAGACGATACCTGACTAACGGATGTTAAAAATACAGTCACTGGATACAAAGCTTTCCAATCAAAAGAAATACATTTGAAATGTCTGTCTTTCCTCCTCACTCTCTTAAATTACAGTGAGAAAAAATTTTACATCAAAGACTTGGTGTAAAATCCCAGAATTCACTGAGAAGTCTACTATTGAATTGGCTCATCTTTGGAATAGGTCACTACTGTAAAACTTGGCTTCATTTATACCACCATCCACTCTGTTAAGCTCTTAAGAGGTACTTTAACTGAAATTGTTACGGGAAGTGAGATCTTGGACAGTTTCTCAATGGAAGAGCACTTATTCAGACTTCATCCTGCCCTAGCAGCACCAGAGGATGTTAGTCTGAAAAAACTGACAAGCTGTGCTGCCCGCTTTCTGAATACATTGCTAACACATTTATAATGGATGTTCTGTTCAGGAAAACTAATACAGAGATTATAACGTACCCTTAACAGTGAACTAAAAAGAAAAGCACTCTCTGACCTGGTAAAACAGCTGTGTATCATTGCATAACAGTGAAGGACAGAACCCAATAAATTATTACAGCTAACTGCTTGTGTTTGCATCAATTTGTGAAATAGCTTCATTCCCCTGTGCTGGGGAATGAAGTAATATTATCTTCTCTAATAGCACAAATGATTAAAGCGAGACCTTCAGATGACTGTGCCTGATAAACAACAATCATGTCTTAGTTTCTGCACCAGCCATTATATGGGCATTTTCCAGTAAACTCTTGCTTTTAATATCTACAACAGTTATGCAATTTATGCATTTGATCAATTTATAGGGTGCACCTGTCCCAAATGTTCTGGATGAGTGTATGCATTATACAAAAATCACTTTACTGATAAGACCAAACTGACACAATTTCAAATAAATACCTCCCAGCCAGCAAAAACTAGACAATTTTCCTCTGTATAAAATCCTAAGGTATTCTAGCTTATGTCACTAGTATTCATTGGTAATCAGTACAGTAGACCAAGAACTAAAGATCACACCAGGGTAGAAGTTCATCCATCCAGAACTCCAAATGTGAGGACCATGAACATGTATTCCTCTGGTGATCTTACCTGTTCCCTTGTGAGAGACTGTGTCTTTCAGATACAGTGGACTAAAAAGCCAGTAATTAATGCGCATCCAGAATGGAAGTGGAAGTCAGGATAGCTATTAAGCAGCAATGCAGTATAAGACATGGAGTAGAAAGCAAACCATGTTTTACTCTTGCTAAGGTTTCCAATTATTTAAAAACCTGGACTCTACAGCTGCTTAGTCTGGATAAACAAAACAGTGGAAAGTCTGCATTTGGACTTAAGTTTATAAATAAGAAAACAAAACAGAATAAAATTCCCTGGCTACTATTGCCGCCAAGGTATCAAGATGCACCTAAAGGTCCTAGAAGATACTTTCAGTTCACAACCTTGCCTAAAAGGGAGGAAATTGCTCCTTCAGTCTCAGAAAGTACCTCTCAGTCCGCCAGCTTCTCTCAGACATGCTTCAGGTAATTCTCTCTCACCCAAACAATGATCTCAACCCAGCACGAAGAAAGCTGAGGAATTGTGTCATCTGGACAATAAGAAGTGATATCACTGTATTGATGGTTGCAGTCAAAGAGATCACAGAGTTCCCTTTAGTGACTACATATATGATTTTAAATAAGATGTATGACATAAAAAAAAGTCTACCATGCAACAAACTGTCTCCTTTGGTAAAAGTATCATTCTGAGGTTTGTCCTCTCAGAGGGAAAAGAGTGACACTCTCGGGCATGTCTGTGCCTGCTTTTGCCAGGAACTGTAAATGTCACATAAATGATGCTCCATGTGAAAAGTCACTTGTGACAGTTCTGAAAGAATCTGCTTGGACGCAAAATGTATTTGCCAGTATCTTACGCAGCCAGAAGGTATTGATTCAAAGATCAAGAAAGGCAAACACAGTGTTGCTGACATTTTTTAAAGGGTCATATGCAAAATGCGTCTCTCTCAGAATCAGAGAGAGTTTCTAAAATCATCTTCTGATTCCCATCTCTCTTTGTGTGTAAGACTATCAGAGGACTGGGGACAGCCTGGCAGCGGTTTCCACCACCTCATTTACATACGCTGTCTAGCTGAACTCTTGAAAATTCCTCTTTAAAACCAAATCTGTTTAGCTTGGTTCATACTGCAGAGCTCATGGGTTTCCCAAAAGTGCCATTCCAGAGAGAGGCAGAGACCCTTGGGGACAAGAGGATATGCAGTGCCTGCTTTTCTTTTGCTTTTGTGATGGTGTAAACCCACAGTAGCTTTGATGGACTTACAGTAGATATAACCTGTGTATGAAAGAGATTTCTAGACTTTAATAACTAGGTTTGAAGTCGGAGCACTTATTAAGTTGTTCCAGAGGGCAACTGCTTTTGAACCAGAGAATGCATTTGGATCATCTCTACTATGAAGTGATAAGCTGTGTAAGTTCAAAGTACAGTGGAAAGCCTTAACATTATCCATGCTTATTAGTACACAGCGCTTGTATAAGCACTATGGGAAATACCTTTGTGATTGTGGACACAAACCAACTCTGACTGCAAGACTATATGCCTGTTGTTATTCTTTTAGGGGTTATTACTGAATCTCTATGTGCCACATTCTTTCAACCTGCTCTGAAGTCCAGTGACTTTTTATATCTTATTATTCGCTGAACAAAGACATAGCAGGTTTGTCTAAAAAGTCGCTATAATGATAATAATGTGTTAGTTAAACTGCACTCCTTGTTAACCTGAAGATTTTCCAGAATATACGTTAGCTATCCCATTTCTGTCTAGACAACAAACCAAGAGTACCAAAACTAAGATAGGTAACTCTACTGTCAAAAATGTAAACTGACAGAAACTTCTCTCTACAATTTCTTCTGTTCCAATTCTTTCAAAAGAAGAGGCCAAAACTAGGATTACTGGTATATGCTATATTCCCTGCCTTCAGTTTTATGCTGTGAATTTATGAAGCACTGCAACAGAATGGACAAAGCCCAGGAGCAACACCTGCTTTTTAATTCTCTTTAAAGAATATTTCACACCTAAAAGAGGGAAGTGGGTTGCAATCTATACTTCTATGTCCACGTAGTAAATATGATTAAGGTCTGTGCTTAACGTCAATATGACCCCAGTTTACACAAAAAAAGCAGTAGTATATACCTGCACTTGTTTCAGAAAAGTACTAGATTCTTGACTGGCACAGTTTAAAGGTGGCTCCACTCACTTTCAGAGAGTTATACTGTTTTATACTTGTTCAGAGTCTGGACTTAGGTATAATGCAACTAATAGTCTGAGGAATAAGGAAAAAGGCAAAATAGCAAACCAGTAGGAATATGGGCCTACCATACACTTACTGTGTATTTCATTGGAGGATGAAATTCATCTATGCAGAAGGATATTCTTAAAAGTGCACCCAGCCTGAATTTAAGTAGAATGTAGAAGAAAAAGAAATGCTAGTTTACTGTTTACTGAAATAAAGTATAATAATATATCACTATTGTTGTATTCATGCTTGTGACTATTCTCTAGCTCACCAGGTTACATATTTAACTTTGTATTACCAACCACCTTCATGAGATTTTCAATTCTGTGCATTGACTTTGAACTGCATAGAGTATTTTCTATATTTCTCTGATTGTATTCTTTCTTATTTATGATTCTTGCATGCAAACAGGCTTTTTGAGAGTTCATCAGTTCCAGCTGGCTATTTTCCACTTGATGTCAATAATTCTTTATTCAGCCATTTATCAGAATTCTTTTCACTGCATCCAACGGGTGATGTCACCAAGAAAGAGTTATAATTGCAGGTGGAAAATGAAAAGGAGATCAAAAAGCTTTCAAGTAACAAAAATTCTCTATTTATGCAAGTGTTCTAAGAAACAAAGAAAGCAATAAGAAACAAGCAGACAACAAAGTAGGATTCAAATGGGAGCAAATTATAGCTAAACATACTAATCTTCAAAGCTTAACATGGGTTGTCAGCAGTTCTTTCAGAAAATCATGTTCCTGAAATTGCAACTGTAAAACCATTAGTCAGCTATATATGAATGAATATTTCCCTTTTCCAAATCAGATTTATGGAATATTTTGCCTTCTGTCAGATTATAATATATTTGCATCTAATAGTTCTAATTTAGAATGTTTGAGTTATAAATAGCTGGGAAATGTGGCATAAATTAACATTGATACGGAAGACTAATATGTTTTCCTTATAAGCTGTAAACTGCTTCCATGTCAAAGGAAAGTGAAACTGCTCTACACTGGAGGTTTTCTGAGGTAAGAATGCATTGGTGTTTTAGAGCAGTCGCAGTGCTCTTGAATTGCAAGATGTGCTATCCAAATTCCTCTCCATGTTAACTATTACTGACCTTCAGCCATGGAAAGCAGCTAATAGGGTGACTTAATTTGGCACCTGTTCTGGGGATTTCTGAATAGCTGAAGCCAAAAGCAACCCATATTTAGGTGGCCCAGCCCGTCCTCAGCACATACTGTATTTTACGGTGGATTTCCTCAGGAGATTGTAAGGGCGATGCCGTACAGGAATTCCTAAGTGTTGTCTTTCACTCCTTCAAATGCCAAATGTGAGGCTGTTTTTACCTACGTCTTTTCTGTGATTAGAGTGGCATCCATAGGAGAGATTCCTCCAGTAGAGTATTTGCCATGCATTTTCCAAAAACGCCTCATGGGAATACGCATTTCTTGGGAACTGGAAAGGACGGGAAACTGTTAATCAAGTGAAACTAGGCTTGAAGTGTAAATGCGATGCTATCAGATATGCACATTGTATGGAATTTTCTTCCCATTTCTTGAGGATAATCGCAGGAAGAGTGTGGGTGGATTGGCTCACATATGAAAAGACATCTCTCAGCTAAAGGAAAAACAACAACATTTTAAAGCATAGGGTTTCGACACAACCCTAGACGCAGGACAAAAGCAAAGAAATAAACTGAAGTCTACTCACACTAGTCTATGCTGAAATTATTGTTCCACTTCCAGTAACAAAGGTAAAACACCTTTTCAATTTCTGATTCTGGAATTCTGCTACCCTATGTATGTTATTTTACTTTCTCAGATTCTTAGAAATAATGATTATAAATACTTGTAAAGGCTTTTAATTATCCAGAATTAAAAAATAACCACAAAGAGCTGAACAACTGGGTTGGATTCCAATGCTCATTATAAAATAAAAAAAAAGACAAAAAAAAGAAAAAAAAAAAAGACATCCCAAAGCTTTGGATAGAGTTTCTGCATGAACAGTCTTTTACCAAGGTGCATCACATTCTTACATGAGGACACAGTCTACTATTTTTAATGACTATAGCATACAACAGTACAAAGAGGATGAAAATACCTTTATTTCTTCTCAGTTTCACAGCTATATGTAGGCTACACCAATGCGTATAAAAGAAAAGACGGGAATGATCTTCAGAGGAATGAAAGGGGCCAGTTTGGGAGCTTATTTCCCCCTCCCCTCCTCTAGCATTTGTAAACCAGTGCAAAATATTCTTGAGCCAGCTGGTTGTTTTGTTCGCGCTGGCTTTCATTGCCTAATCTAGTGAATTCATTACAGCTCCCTGCCCCAGGGCTCAATTTTCAGCCGCGCTGAGCGTGACCCGTATCAGCTGTGGGAAAAAGGGAGGCAAAGGCTCCTCACACCTCCCGCAGCCTCGGGAAGCCGCGGGGGGACCCAGCGGCTGATGGTCTTTGATGTTGCCCTCGGGGATTTACTCCGCGGGCAGGAGTTTGCTTGTCCCGACGTGAATCCCGCGACGGGGCAGGAGAAGCTGCCGTAAAACAACGCTGGCTCCATGTCAGGGCAGGACTCTCCCGGACCAGGGGTTCCTCAGTATAGTCCTCCCGCAAAACGCTGCAGGGCTGATCTCCCAATGTAAAAAGAACTTTCTGGAACCAGAATCTGGAATCGGGCGTGTTGTTTCTGAGGTAACCAGACTCTAATGTCATCGCAACAAGTAGTATAATTTTGTTTCTCGGTTACACGCTACAGATACTGTATTACAGAGAAGCTCTGTGGCAAATGGATTCTATTTGCTCATGTGCTCCAAAAGGACAAACAGTTCTCTGTTTTTAAAGCTTTTTGGATGAGATTAGTGGTTGCGGAGACAGAGCTGTGTCCATTTTGTCCTCACTAGCAAGTGGGTGGTTGCCTCCCACACTCACATCACTGCCACATTTGGCAGCAATAACACTTTGGCAGCAATAATTTATCTGAGAGGTTCTAGCACTGTAAAGTAGTCTCACTACTCCCTAAAAATTTTTTGAGCTGAGTAGTTGAGCTCTTAACTTCCACTTCGCTGAGCTATGGTCACTACTTACACGCATACACAAACACACGCGCGTGCCCATCTCCCGAGCACTGCAAGGAACCTAAAACTTACAAATCAACAAGGCAGAATGGTCGAGGCCAAGGAAGAAGAACAAGCAAGATGAAAATATCATAAAGACCCCATGCTGGCGCAGCACACTCTGACTCATACTTTCCAGTTATAAATGTCATCCATTAGGTTAAAAAAATAATAATAAAAATCAGTCTCCATTCTGGGTTGTGTTTTTTTTTATTGCTTGCTTTAATAGCTCTGCTCTTCATCAGCTCCAGTGTTCGGCAGCTGATCCCTCTTTCCTTGGCTAAGGACATGTGATAGTTTTGCTGAATAGCTGCAAACATGCTCTCTGCTGGGTACTAATAGCTGGCACATTAGGCTGCTTGGCGAACTGTGGCAGCCAAACAGAAATGCTTTCAACAGACTGATTTCAGTAAAGAAGTGGAAGGTTGGGATTTTTTTTTTCTTTTTTTTTTCCTTTCCCCTCTCTGCTTGGTGCCAGAGTTCTTAAAATAGTTCTCTCAGAGTTTTCTTGTTACCCATTTTGGAGCCCAGATGCAGGAAGCAAGCCAGCACAGCTGGTGGAGCCTAAGTGTCTCACAGATAGGGAAGGCTTTACATGGCCTTCATTTTATTCTTGACTGTTATGCTTCACTTTATTCTGAACTGTTATTGATGTCATTGCTATTGGAGTGTCAAGAAAAAAATGCCCAAGCTTGCAAAGGTTAAAGGTCTACCAGCTGAAGACCTTTCTCTCCCTTCTGTCTTCATCACCAGGCCACTGTACTTTGTTATCCTCAGTACTGTCCTCATCTTTTCCCTCATCAGGAATGTAGATTTAATTAGTTGTTCCATTCTGAGCTCACACTGATACCTGTGCTGGGCTAGTACAAGTGATGTGCAGTAATGCTGTGATGTGAACTCATTCTCACAGCAGGCTGGATATAAAATCAGCGGTCTCCTTATACTTAGGAGTATATGCTAGATTTGTAACATATTTCTGAGGAGAAAAGAATATACGGAGTGGTACCGGCCTTCCTGACAGCAAGCTAAAATGTACACAACAAATTGAAAGGAGATGATAAGCCAATCACTAGAGTTTCCGTAAGTACTGGGCTGGCCAGTCTTGGAGTCACAGTCACTTTCTTCCCCCGAGGATGCAAATCAAATCACTGCAAGCCTATTTGCTTCTGCGATTTTTTTTTTCCTGTTAGAGATTTGCTATCACCTGAGCACCCTCATGGGGTCTTTCCTCATGCAACATGTGATAACTCCTACCAGCCTTGAGTTACTTATAACTGCACGGTTCCTACAGGGTGGTTTTTGAAAGCAGCCCAGTCTGGGGTATTACCGTTATAGACCGCAGAACTCCATGTTCCTAGTACATCTGTGAAAGCATTTGGGGGAACAGCAATACGGGTGGAAGTAACACTGATTCATTCTATCTTCATATGAAAACAGAGGGAACAGTTGGCCTCTCCAAACTGGAATGATACAGATACAGAGATCTGAATATGCAAAAATAGCACAGCAATTTCTAGGAGAAGGCTAAACACATCTCAGAAATGTATTGAAAAGCAGCGCATTGAGGTCCCCAGGGAAGCATTTGAAAGGTGCAGAGTGCAACACATGGCTACGTTAAACACTAACTTACACTAAAAGTCAAAAGGAGTCAGGTATTTAATCCCTGTTTATTCCTTTAGACTTCTGCTGTCTTCAACCACTTGCTGTAGCAGGAAGCGTGTCGCCAACCTCTGAGAACCACACTTGCGAATGAATGACAGAGGCTTTGGGAGGAGATGAACAATCAAATTCCGCTCTGATCTAGGGCTTTGACACAGCATCTCTGGTGGATGTTGGGCTATTAACCTACAGCCTTCCACTGCCCACCATCTCCTTCTGCCTCCTCATGAGAGAATCAGAATAATTCAGTTCATGCCCCCATCTCCCTGATGGGAACACCAGGTCCAGCATCTGAGTTGATGCCAGTAATAAAAGTGATCTGTCATGAAGATGCAGGTCTGTGAGTGGGAGCTGCTGACACACACACACGTTCCTTTCTACCAGCACAGTTACAAGAACAGTAACCTCCAGTGAAGGTATTTCCTTAAACAGCTTCTGCTGTTTGCCCAGAGAATATGAATACAAGTCCCTATACCCTGCACTAATTCACGCATGTGACCGTGTTCAAGCTTATGCCTACCTCCATTCCCTTCCCTTGTGTCAGCAGCTCACCTCTTATGTTGATTCTGAATTTCACAGTAATTATGTATAAGCAACACATGACTAGAGAGCTTTAGACAAGGTCAGGCTTTTTCGCACTCAGGCTTTTGTTACCATATGCCTCCTTTTCTAGGGAAGAGGGACAGCCTAACAGTTTTACAGGTGTTTAAACAGGAGTTTTACAGGTGCCTGCTGAGGTCTGTACCCAACTTCCACTCGCTGTTTGCAGGACCTGTATGTTTTTCTCTCTTTGGAGGGCTTCTCAGAGGCTTTAGCCTAAGCAGAGAGATTTTTGTTGTATTTCTAAAATGAGATTTCTGTTATCAGCCATTTGGAAGTGTCTCACCTAAGCTACTATTTAGGTTCTCTATATTAATTGGGGAGGGATAAGCACCTTCACATGCCAGTTCTCTGCATCATAAGACAAGTGTATAACAGATGAATTTCCATGCAGCATTAATAGAGAGGGCCCTGACAACTGTCTGGAATTGTATGCTAAAGCTTGCGTGACTAAATCTCTATGAGGTAAACCCTATTTTTATGTAATTCTTCTGTCATGACTGAGCCCACCACAGACACACCACGTTGAAGCCTCTATGTACCTTCTTTCCTGATGATTTTCTACAAAGATCCTCATTAGCTCAATTATCCGTAAAGCTACCCATAAGAAAAAAGATCTTGAAATAGGTAACAGATGCACTTAAGAGTTACATCTTGTGATGAATGAACACAAAATCCCAGCTTCATTATACCCAGCCCACACAGTCACATTTTTTATTGCTCATATGTAATGATCAACAATCACTTGGGACAAAAAAAAAATAAACTCTAGCCAGAATTTTAACACAGTCTCATAAAATAAAATAAAATAAAATAAAAAAAAAATAAAATAAAATAAAAAATAATTTAAAAAATTGAAATTATTTACACTCTTTGAAGCACCTGGGAGAAGCACCCTGGCTTGCCCCTAACTACTTGCTAATTTCTATCCTTCTGATGTTGTCAGTAAGACCTCTGGTATTTTCATCTTCCACTCTGTTGTCCCCTCCTATACCTGCTCTGAATGCCACACATCATCCTCAACTATCCAGTTTTTCCTTTCACAATATCTTTAACTAGAACAGTTCTGTTCTTCACCCATGAAATTTAGCTTCCAGATCATTCCTAATTTTGTGTATAAACTGTAGGATAGCCCTCAGGCTGATGTGAAATTATTTCTTTTCTGTGTGTTTAGATGTGCTCATTTTTTACAGCAAATATTTCTCTTCCTGTTGGCAAGTTACTTTTAAATATTTGTTATTGTTCTATTAATCCTTACATGTCCTTTGTATAGTGATCCTTCCTTTTCTCAAAATGGCACTTCTGCACAAAGACATTTACCTGAGCCTTGAAACTCCTCTGCTACCTGCATTTCACTTGCCCCAGTGTTTGCAAGTAAACAAATTTAAGACACATCTACACAGGCAGGTACAGACAGTTACATATCCATTCTGCCTGAACTCCAGTCTGGCTGGATCCCATGTACCTCAAACTATTTTGTCCTGTTAAGATTAAAATGTTTGTTGCATCTTCGACTTTGGGAGTGGAGTGAAGGTGGAACTATCTGGACCCATTCATCTGATCACATTAGTTCCATGGCCAAAATCAGAAGTGAACTGTGGTTTATGCAGAAGCATTCCCAAATATTTTTTTATATGATATTTGCCTACCCAGAGTACTTCTCAAGATTTATAGATTTTTTCTGGTCCTCTGACTCATTTTGCAAGTGCTGAAGTCATCTGAAGTGAATTCTTCCTCTGAGGAAGTTCAAGGCTTGTGAGGCTTGAACTGAGCACTCTGCCAGTCTCATTGCAGCATTTTGTTTTCTTGCAGAGGTAACCTACAACCAATGCAAGTGATTCTCAGCATGGTGATGGGGAAGACAATTTTATACAGTTCTGCCCAGTCTCACAAAGAACCATAATAAAAGACTGATAATAAGTACTTCTTAATACTTTTTTGCTCAGATAAGCTGGCAAAATTTCTTCAACGTCTCTGTTGGCTCCCCATAATGCTAAAAGTTATCTAAGTGTAAAAATAATGCATTATAATAAAGATTTTATCTTCCTTTTTTTTTTTCCTTCTCTTTTTCCAGTTCAGTATTTCTTGCAACTTCTGTATCTTGACTTCAAAAGTTGCTGAGACTGGTCAAGTCAAGCTTACCAGATATCAAATTTTGATGGTAATTATAAGAGTCTTAGGCATTTTAGCTTTCTTCTTTTCTAGAGATAGCATTGCACAGCAGAGTCAGGTTCTTAAGTTAACCAGGTAAAAGAGGCCTGTTTCAATTTCACTGGTTAAAAGCAACACTTTAAATGCCACATGGAAATAAAGAAGCAATAGTGCCGATCACGGAGCGCTGAGGTAAAGCTCTCTGCTGATAGCAATAGGCCAGCTACACTCTGCTCTAGCATGTTTCCCAGAATGTCTTGGCAGATGGTTCCCATGCAGCATATTATGTTAGATTAATTTAAAGGTAGAAAAGGCATGGATAACTATAACAAGATCTGCATCCGACAATGTAATAAGAGACACAGGATTCCAGAGAACAGTAAAGAGAAAAATGGTCGGAAGATGAAGCACTTGGCTGCAATGGCTACTTACTTAATTAGCAATATCTCTGATCTAATAAAATCATCATACTATGAATCATCTTGCTTGAGTTCATTCAACAGAGGTGCCAATTATACAATCAGTTGACGTTTGTGCATTTTTTCCCATATCTACTAACATTGTTCCTTTTTTTTTTTTTTTCTTTTGGCCTGGGCAACTACACTTATGACAACAAGCTCTCAGTCAAATCCTTGTCTCACACGGATTAGAATACAGGATCTTCTTGGCTCCCAGTCAGTTGCATTGTTTTCATCTAATAAAAAACATCAGTGGAAAAATTCACCACTACACAAAAAGTAAATAACTTGAAGCACTTTAATGATTGTGTATTAGTGCTGGCATGCTTCAAAAATAACTGCTGAACATTGCTAGGAGGACTGCAGGGCTATATAATTATTTATGACAGGCTTTCACCTTTTTTTCCTTCTCCTAAATGGTTGGTGTTAGTTGAAGGCCAATGGAATACTGTGAAAATGAAGGAAGGAAAGCAGTGGGATGCTTTTTATAAGGCTACTGCCCTCCATCTTCACTCACCCATGAGCAACCATGCTAAGCATCTCCTGGGAGGACCACTATTCAAAGGTGTTTGGACTTCAGACTTCATGATCTGAAATCCGTGGCTGTAAATAGAAGGAATGAAGAACCATGAATAGAAATGAGTAGGAAACCATTTATTCCCATTCCAGGAATATGTTCAAGTCGAGAAACAGTTTTCCATTCCATATTGGGATGAAATTGAGACATTTCAACTTTTTCAAGAATAAAAAAGAGCAAGTGAGAGCTTCTTTCCCTCCCTCATCCTGCTGTTCCTGTTCATGTCCTCCAAAAGAGTCAAACAATTAGGGTGCCAGCCTCCAAGGAAAAGAAAGTGGATCTGAAGCCCAGCTCCACTAGCCAGACACATTCACATGCCTATTCTCAGTACTTGACAACACCGTCATGCATTGCACAAGAGCGTCCAACCTGCAGGCTAATTCTGAGGTCAGATACAATTAACTCTCCGTACTTAAAATAGCCCACCCTAGAGCTCAGATGCATTTCCAGCCATCACTTTTTTTGATGCTGCCGTATTCCAACTAAATCTCTTCAGTTTGAGCACATTGACTCAGCTTCGGTACTCACCCCCAGCCTCTCTCTGCCACAGGGTTGAGCAGAACTTGTTGTTTATTTGAGCACTCACTGCCACTCGCAGGATCCCGATTCACTCCCAACACACACAGTGCACAAATGAAAAATGGAAGTGAGAGTGTAGAGAAAAGGGAGGCTTAAATATCCCACAGAAACACGTATTATACCTCTGTTGTAGGATTTCTTCCAGAAAACAGAATGAAAGATGGCCAGCTTCTGAAGTATGCCTAGGAAACATCTTCTTACATCAATAATGTCATTACTAACCCACATCCCTGAGAAGCAACTGAGAGAGTAGTGTTTGGCTTTTTTCTCTCTAAATATAAACATCACTTTTTCCTTGCATGTTCCTGTCTTTGTTGAAATTCACTGACTACCTGCATGTCTAAAATTCAGCATCTGCACAAGTATTTGCAACACTCTGGCCATTGTTTGTCGTGTCTTATTCAAGCTGGAATATCAGCAAATCCGTAGAAATTAAAGTTTGTAATAGTATGCTAGTCCTTGTATCCCATGACTGAAGGAAAATATTCCCATGTTTAACATAAATAGCAGAATTAATTTTTCCCCCCACCAGTGAGGGATTTGCTGCTCTACCTAAAATAAGCAGTCCAATTTCTTCTCAGATGAAGGGCTGTTTGTGAGCGATGGGGTTGAAATCTGGTCAGTGCAATCACACGTGACAATGAATGATACCAATAATAATAAAAAGATACTTTAGAAGCATTTGAAAGATGATCACCCTACATAATCATTAACAATCTGTCACTTGCTGGGTCTTTTTGGGCACAAAGTCATTAACACCAACACTAACAGCTGCTGCCACACTGAATGTCAGGGAAGGAAAAGGTTGGAATAAAATTCCATCCCACGTTTTTAGTTTCCCAGACTGAACCTAGGAATGTAAACACCTCTGACCTTGGTATGCAGGTTTATCTGGATCTTCACTTTGCAGCTGGACCCCCAATAAGAATTTAAACAAAATAACAGAAGCTCACAATGGCACATTATCAACTGCATCTGAACATATTTGGGTGTTGCTGGGAAAAGTTAAACTATTGCAATGCTCAGTAAAATAAGCTGTGAACACAAATAGGTGAATTGTTACTTTATCCCTGTTGCATTTCAGATCCAGCTTCTGAAACATTTTAACCTAGGCAGTAGAGACAACTGCATGAATCTGAATTCATAAACTATTTTGCTCCGATGGGAAAAACGTGTATGTGACTGAAGTAAACTGGAGCATTTGCAATGCCTGTGAAATAGTACAAAAGAAAACTGTTGCCTTTCTTCCACACCTTGCAGGTGGAAAAGAAACAGGGCAAATCCACTGAGTGAAACTCAGGACCTGAGAAAGATTTTGGGTGTCCAGATCCAAATCCTCACCAAATAGGATTTGTAGATATGCCTTGGTGGCTAATTCCCACTGACTTTTCACAGAGTGCCTTTACAAATCCTTTCCGTGAGCTAAGATTTCATATTTTGCTGCAGAGCCTGCTCTGAGGAAAGCGTTTTGTAGCTCTTGTTGCCTGATGCTAAGTCTGCTCTAAGGTGTGTTTGGAGGAGGCTGGGAGTGGGAGGAATGTATTGCAAATATGAAGGTCCTGCTTCAGTGGCAATGAGTTTTGCCTCTGGGAGAGTAAGGGCAGAAATAGTGAGTGACCATTTTCTATTTAGTGCAGTTAGCAGTTTATACCTTATGTGGCAGTTGCCAGGGAGCCAGGAAAGAGTCCTGAGCATGAACATGAAGTTCTTGGTGGCCTCTGGCGTGTGGATGATTGGGGCTGGCCTTTTTTGACTGCTGGATCCCCCCGTGACTGCAATAGCCGTGTAAGGCATGGTGACCAAGGCTAGGTCTGCCACTAAGAAAAAACACTTGAAACCCTTTCTCCTTATATAAATTAAAAAGCAAGTATGTGTAGTTATAACAGCAATCTGGAATGGAGGTGCTGCCAAAAGCCTTAGAAGTCCCTTGAGACTTGCAGCAGATGTTCACAGTGAACAAGAACAGTTGTTATTGAGGTCACCAACTTTGCCTGGCCATTGCTGTATCTGGTCAGACCAGAAAGTGAAGCGGGAATGCACAAAAGAACATGATCCTACTGTGCCTTCAGGGAGATCTGAACCACAGAGGACTGTGCCCAGCAAAGACATCACTGGTGAGAGTTTCTAGGGACGGAGAGCTTCTAGCCTTACTGCTGGAGGTTCTCACACTGGGACAACAAGTAGAAGAGATGTCAGAGTACATGACCATTCAAGTAGTCTTCTGAGTCATCACAGACTTTTTACATCAAGTTTTACAGACGTTTTACATCAAGTTCCCAGGCCTTTAAAATCCATGATGTTATGCTCATAGCACAGTAACACTGGTAAGCTAGGCTGAAACTGAAAACTGTCAGTCCTCAGTCATGTTGAGGACATCTGTATTAATTTCTCAGCTAGTTTCTGTTCCAGAAAGGCACTGAGGAACAGCCACTGCTCTATGCTGTCATTGAGCTTACCAGCCCATTTCCATATTGTCCTTTACTTCCTAGAGTACGGACAAAGGGTGATAATTCAAGTCAGGCCAAATGAGACTAACCCTGACTTCTCCTGATGCCTCTTTGTGGTGACTCTATGTGCATTAAGTACCTGTTCTGTCACCTCTTATGTCCCCGCTCAGTAACAGAGCAAGGCAAGATGCGGTTACTGTTGACAGGCACTCTGCACAGCAGAGCCTAGAAAGGCAGCAAGGGCTGTGCTTGCTTCCCTCTGCCCCTAGCTGGGTATGCAGATAGTACTCTGAATTTCCTAAAAAGGCATCTCAACCAGCACTGTTTGCATGTGGGGGCACTTAGGGAAGAACCCCTCCCAGATCCTTCCCTGGGACAATAGGTCTCTGCACTATTCCCCCTCTGTGTCTTCGCTTAACTTCCATAATAGTCGTGTGATTAATCAGTATTGCTTCTGCAGCCAAAGAGAAAGGGAGGGGGGCATTATACAGTGTTTCAAAACAATACCAAATATTGCATTAAGACTGTAGACTGTAGATTCCATTGTTGAGCAGTATTTTTGTTTTAAGAACAACAGCTTAACTTACTTTTTTTTTTTTTTTAATGAGATTGATTAAAGTAGAATCTGGAGTTTATTTGTTTTTTCTCCAAGGTACAGCAGCTGCGTAAAAGAACATTTCACCATAAAGAACAGGCTGATTCACTGCATTTCTCCTGAGTACAGATTGTTGTCTTCTCCCACACAGTCTTCATAAATTAGGAAGGAAACTTGAAAAGCACCACAATATATGTTTTTGATTGTTCCTGGCTTGCAGTAGTTGAGTTAGACCTCAGATATCCAGTATTTATCTAAAAAAAAAAGGTTAATAAAATTTAAAAGATTAATAAAAAGCTACACTTTCAGATGCCTCAAAGTAACTGTGGAACCATGGCACAATTTAAAGAGGAGGTGCAGTGAGTTCAGTATCAGAGATTCACCTTCCCTTTGAAAGGCCTGAGGACACTGAGTACCTTCTGGTCTTGGGACATGTTCTTCAGCTCTTACATAAAGGCACAGGAAGGTGGGACTGTCTTACAGCCCTTGGACTAAGCTCTGACCTGCTTTAACTCCAACTTCACTCAAACAAGAGTTTAAATGTCTATGAAACTAAAATCAAAGTCACCCACAAAAACATGCAGCCTCCTGTGTGTAATTACCAATCTATGAGAACAAGAAAGAGCAGCAGAAGGCTAGGCATCCATACCAGTAGCGGGGCTTGTTTTTCCCTCCCCAACCTTTGCTTTTTCTACACAATGTATATTTAGTGCAGGAAACCAGCTAATAAAACTTGCCTGAAACGAGATTTGGTTCCATGTTTCAGATTACAAGTGAAATGTCAGAAGTAATTCATTCAGGAGGTGGCAGGATCCCTCCAGGGCGGTTCAGGCCTCAGTTAGAATAATAAATAAATAATTCCAGAAGCTTTTTGTTTGTTTTTGTTTTTTTTTAACTACAGGCAATATGAGAAGGTTACCAGAAAGTTGCCACCACAGACACAAAGTGCATCCTTTCCTGGTTTCTCTAGTAAATTGCAATATATCACACTGTGATTCTGTCAACAATCATTTTGAATCATTCCATGAGACTCTTAGACATTCAAGCCTATCTCCCCCCTACAGAAAAATAAAGATAGCTGAAGCAAAACATAAGTTCATAGCAAAACACGACTCTGTTAGTCACATATGGGAAGGTGGTCTGCACTTGAGTGATCTACAAGCTCTTAGTGATCAACTAAGCTTTTCTTGCTAGGGAACAATTCAAATGTCATTAACTTTTCCAATTGTAACAGCACACATGTCAGAGCAGGGACTGAAATACTATGGGCCAGCAAATGTTGAGCTAACTTCACAAACATAATCTTTGAAATTCCTGAACTGTTTAACAAGGAACATGGTTCAAGGCCCCATCCCATGGAACTGCAAAGATCCCAATGGTCACATCCTCAGCAGCAACAGGGTCTTTAAATATTTTTAACAGGCATGGCAGCATGAACTGAGAGAGGAACTCAAAGCAAGGAAAAATTATCTCCTGTTCACCTGAGCTTCTGCCATGAGCTGAGAACACATGGGCTGTACAGTTTCCTTCTAGACAGTAAGAGAAACAGAGATTTGGGATTACCGGGGTCAGTCCCAACAGGCAGAGAGGAACATGGACCATTATCTGCTAACTTTCCTTTCCTTCCTCCCTGCCAAACTGTCAGTTCTTCCAGTCCAGCTCCATGCTCTTTTCTTTAATTCTCATCTTCTTCATATTTGACCCAGGGAAACTTTCCTCCTGTAACCTATGTAGGAGGATTGGCAGAGAAACATTGGAAAGACAGTCTCTTTGTTTGCAGTTTTAGTGCCATGGAAGCAACTGCAAAGAAAGTTGTTTCAAGGAAGAGTGTGTGCTTGTTGCTGTGTGAGACCTGTTCAGTGAGTTTGGGAGCTGGTGGAGAACAGTCAATATAGACGATAACCAGAGGGCACAGTTGCCAAATCCTAACAAGTCTTTGCTGAAATCAGCTGTTGACCACATGCTCCCCAATGAAGCAATATCTTTCTACACAGGTGCATTTCAGGTGATGTTAAATATGCTTTATCTCTTTCTCTTTCATAGAATCATAGAATAGCCCAGGTTGGAAGCGACCTTGAAAGATCACGTGGTCCAATCTTTCATGGGAAAGGGAGATTAGATGAGGTTATGTAGCACCCTGTCCAATTGCATCTTGAACACCTGCAACAAGGAGAGCTCTACCACATCCCTGGGGAGGTTGTTCCAGTGATCAGCTGTTCTCACTGTAAAAAATTTCTTTCTTATATCAAGATGAAACTTGTCCCCATGCAACTTGTACCCATCGCCCCATGTCTTCTCCATGTGGCTCCTTGTGAAGAGAGAGTCTCCATCCTCTTCGTAGCCCCCCTTTAAGTACTGGAATACTGTGATGAGGTCCCCCCTGAGCCTTCTCTTCTCCAGGGAGAAAAAACCTAACTCCTTCAGTCTTTCCTCATAGGACACGTTCTCCAGCCCTTTGACCAACTTCATGGCCTTCCTTTGGACCCTCTCCAGTCTGTCCACATCTTCTTTGAATTGTGAGGACCACAGCTGTGCACAGTACTCCAGGTGTGGCCCGACAAGCACTAAGTAGAGTGGGATCATCATGTCTCTGTCCCTGTCAGTAATGTCCCTGCAGATGCAGCCCAGGATCTGATTTGCCGTTGTTGCTGCAGCAGGGCACTGCTGACTCTTGTTCAGCTTGTTGTCCACCAGGACCCCCAGGTCCCTTTCAGCAAGGCTGCTCTCCCACCACACAGGTCCTAGCCTGCACTGGGCTCTTGGGTTATTTTGTCCCAAGTGCAGGACTTTGCACTTGTCTTTGTTAAACTTCACACAGTTCTTGCTAGCTTACTCTTTCAGCCTGTCCAGGTCACTCTGTAAGATGGTTCTCTCTTCTGACATGTCCACCTACCCACCCAGTTTAGGGCCATCAGCAAACTTGGTAAGGGTGCTTTCAGTCCTATCATCCAGATAATTTAAGAAGATGTTGAACAGCGTGGGGACCAGTAATGATCCCTAGGGGACCCCACTTGTAACAGGTTGCCAGCCTGAGTGAAAACCATTGAACCCCACCTTATGAGTGCAGCCTGCGAGCCAATTTCCTACCCATCTCACAGACCATCCATCCAATTTGTAGCTTGCCAGTTTGTCCAGGACAAGGTTGCAGGAAACAGTGTCGAATGCATTGCTGAAGTCCAGTCTTTATTGTACCTCTGCCTTAGTCAGCACTCAAAACTAACAGCATCCCAGAAACAATGCAGCTCTTCAACATTTTTCATTCTCATCTTTCCGTCCTGCATGGAAAAAAACAGAGGCAATTGTAAAGACTGGCACTTTCTCACCTAACTTTCGTTTAGAAGTAGAGCATCAAATCTACTTAGGTGTCTTTTATTTAATTATTACTATAATGTTAACTTTAAATGAATAGTGAATACATCAGAAACTTAAAGTGGAAAAATGAACTTTGACCTAAAGGCACGTATTTTTAACATTATTTTGCACAGCTGTTTGGAAAGCCCTTTAGAAAATAGGCTTCCTTACTCCATGTTATGTTCTGAATGCAGATGTCTCTCTTGCTCTTCACTCTGATTTTCAGCCTGAAGTTGATGTTTTTGCCTTAGGTGCACAATCAGTCCCCAACATTTCTAATCACAGAATAAATGAGGTTGGAAGGGACATCTGGTGGGCATCTAGTCCAACCCCTGCTTGAAGTGGTCCAGTTAAATGAGGCTGGTCAGAGACTTGCTGGGTTTTGAACATTCCCATGGATGGAGACTTTCTGGGCTATTTCTCCAAATATTTTACTATGGTCACAGTGAAAAAGTATTTTCTTGTATGTAATTCATCGTCAAATATATACACTGCAGCAGCTGAAAAGAAAATCCTGATTTTTCACTTATAGTATAGTTTCTTTCTTTGCTACACAAACAGTTTGCCTGGCAAAACTGATAAAGAAAAAGACCTTATAGCTCACTAGTATGTACTCCATTGAAGCAGCCATTTCAATACATGTGTGTGCTTTTCCCAACCCAATACAATGAGATTCTGCAACTGCCTTCAGCAGTATTACTGTCTTGTGAAATCAAACTAGCTACTTTTTGTTATGATGGAAAGAACCGACTCTTTTAACATTCAAGCATCCACACATTCACACAGATATTAGTGTCACAATCTAGTATATTGGAATTAGTCCAGGATAGCCTGTTCAAATCATACATCTGTAGTAGCAACAGAGTAAGCTGAGTACATGCATAGCTTTGCAGAGCAAAAAGAATGAGTTTTCATTTCTTATTGCCATGGGTTATGCTAAAGAACAGTATCAGAATGCAGTCAGTCCACACACAGCTGAGGTATTTAGGTTTTTTGCTCTCTAGCCATCTCAGTACTTCAAGCTTTGTTCCAATCTCCTCATTTTTTTTCTTTCATTAGATGTGGAATTTAACCACAGATCAACATTGCAAGCCATCCTTCAAAAGGGCAGTGAGGTCTCATTCATTTTGTCCTGATGCTGGGAAGTCCTTGTTACACTCAAGTTATAATCTCATTGTCGTGGTTTAACCCCAGCCGGCAACTCAGCACCACACAGCCGCTCGCTCACTCCCCTCCTGCAGTGGGATGGGGGAGAGAATCGGGAAAAAAAAGTAAAACTCGTGGATTCAGATAAAGACAGTTTAATAGGACAGAAAAGGAAAAAAAAAAGAATATGTAAAACAAGTGATGCACAATACAATTGCTCACCACCCACTGCCCGTTGCCAGCCAATCCCCAAGCCACAGTGTCCCCAGCCAACTTCCCCAGTTTATACACTGGGCATGAGGTCGTATGGTATGAAATTCTTGTGCACCCCCAGCCTCTGCTGGCAGGGCAGTATAAGAAGCAGAAAAATCCTTGACTTAGTGTAAGCACTGCTTAGCAACAACTAAACCAGCAGTGTGTTATCAACATTATTCTTATCCTAAATCCAAAACATAACACTATACCAGCTACTAGGAAGAAAATTAACTTTTTTATTCCAGCCAAAACCAGGACACTCATCATCCAGGAAAACTATAATTTTCCAGAGGTTCAGGAGAGGAACTTTTGCTTTGCTTCAATTTGTGCCATGCTCCATCATGTCATGTCACAGCTGAGACGTGTTGGGTCTTGCCTTGGCTCCACTTCTTCCTTTTCCCCTTCCCTCAAAGCAGTCTATGATCTTTCTTAACCCTTTCTTAAGCCTCTTGTAAAACCTTTATCAGATTAAATAAGTCTCTCTGTAACATGCAGTCAAAACTGTTTCCATGCTTTTTTTCTAACCTGTACATACGTATAAAGTACTTTCTACTGCACATAGATTTGACATCTACTGCTTTGGCAACAGGAAACATAGGTTTCACTTTTGAAAAGACTATGTCTGGTATATCATTTTATGTCTTAACAAACTACTCTACTAGAGAAAGAGGAAACGTTTTAAAATGGGTAGGTCTGTAAAACTTCCCAATAAAATACTCTGTATTTTACACTGCATTTGTTTTTCAGACAGAATACATTTCTGAATCAACTTCAGCACCTAAAGAAGGCTAGTATTTAAAATAAACTTGAATGCAGTCCTGTACTTGTGCACATAATTTAGTGTTGGCATTTAAAATTGAAGAAGGTTGTAAGAGCTAGCTCATTATCAATTTTGTTTATTTGTAGACTCTTCTATGGATCACATCACTGTATTGAACCTGACCGCCTCTCAGCAGTCATGAATACACTTGAGCTTCCAGAGCTGCAGGTTGCAAGAAGCTGGAGGAAGAGTTAGAATATGACTCTCCTGACTTTTTGTCCGATCACAGGGAACACATTGTCCACTGTTCCACCTCATTTATAATACGAAGACTTCAATTTGAATTCACCTCTTGTCCATGATTGCTGACTTCTGTTACCCTTTCATAAGCATATCATGTCTACCATAACTGACGGCGTACGTCTGTATCGTCCTATGTGGCAAATAGGTCTTTTCAAGGTCAAACTGACAAGACCCACAGCCGTTAGTTATAAGAGACCAAAAATAAAGATGAGCTGAATATAGCAAATAGGATTTATTTGGGTATCAACTATCACCTCAAAATAGCAGAAGGCATGGTTGCTGAGAGAAAGAGATACAAATATAGTTTAGAAACCTTATATAGTTTTATAAATAACCAGGTAAGTTTATATATAGACAGCTATTAAATAGGGTTGTCACTATAAGAGGCTCTTTCTGTTTCTCTCCATATAGAGAGGAACATTTGTGAGACGGCACGCTAGTATGGGGTAGTCATAAAATTTTAATGGCCTATATCCCTATATCTGAAGCACGTTTATTGCTCATTAGAGTCCTGGGTATTAGTGATTTAAGTGGCCTTCCCAAATGGGGCACACTAGCTCTCCAAGTTTTCACTGTCACAATGTGGTCAAGGAGCACTTCCTCTATAATATTTGTAGTCTGTGGTGACAATGTGCATTGTCTCCATGTAGGAAAGGCTGCAAAGTCCGACTGGTATCCCCATTTTGTAAACACATATGGAATTTTGTGATTTCTAAAAATAAAATTAATTTTGTGTTTCTAGGTCAATGCTTTTTTAAATGTAGAATTCAGCTACAGAAGCTACACCAGGGACAACTAGTTGGATATAACAAGAAGCTTGGAATTGTATGGTTGGCATCAATGGCTGTGTTTATTTAAGTGAGTAGTGTAGACCAAAAGGAACAAATGGGTAATAAAATTTAAAAGATTATTTAGCAAAATGCTTAAGCAAAACATCTTCATGTGTATTATGTGGCATCCTACTTTTTTTGAATATTAATGCTTACATAATTTTATCCAATGTAACAATATAACACAGTAATCTTCAAGGTTAGGCCTCAAAGAAGTTTGCCTTAAAATAAACAAAAAAACCCCCCTCAATACTCAAAACATATTTTATTTTGCTAGAAATGTATTTAAACTGCCTAACAACATTGCCAGTGCTTTTGTTTTTTTGCTATGGAGTTCCCTTATGGTAACCGTAACTACTGTAGCTGAATGTTTCAAACCATATGTACAAACATAGAAACCAATCGTTCACTTTCATTCTTTCCACATTTTGTTTATTACTGGAAAAAGGTTTTGCTTTATAATTTTTGTTTACTCACTATGTTTGAGTAATGGTTACTATCTGTACTGAAATAAGTGTACACATATACCACAATTTTTGTAAGTCAATAAAAGAATTTTGGTTATCTAAGCTAAATTCATAGAAGTGTGTAATCCTACTAAAGTGAGTCAAAAAGTACACCCCCTACAAATTCCTTTTTTTCGGGACCCTTTAGAAAGCAACAGAAACAATAGACTATGAGATGGAAGACCAACTAAACAATGTAAGTATAGACTATGCAATGTGACTAATTTATATTTCAGAAAAACAAAACAAAACAAAACAAAAAAACAACCAGGAGGCAGAATAAAACTTTCACTGGAAAGCAAAGAATAAAGAAAATTAAAAAAAGAATCCCAGAAACAAAGAGTGTTAAACCATCAGATAATCAAATGTGCACATTAATACCTTTCTTTTTATTGAATGTTCACAACTTTGTATTAGGAAGAATATCTCCAGACAAACCTTCTTTAAGAAATTTGTCATTTGGCTGAAGGCTGAGACCAAGGTGGCATATACTTCTCATAGAAATTTTTAAAAACTGTTTCAGATAATAAACAAAATGTGGAAAAAATGAAAGTGAATGATTGGTTTCCATGTTTGTAAATACATCTGCTTTCAAGCTAAACAACAAAAATTACAGCTAACTTGACTTGGTGAAAACTGAAGGTCTATTTTGAGGAATAAATCTCTGGCTGGTATTGATGCTGCTGACAAAGAATGTCTTCCTTTTTCAGTCTGACTCAGAGCAGACCTCACCACCTTTCGAACACACTAGTACGGCTAGTATCTCACATGCGCTAATGCTCTTAATATTGCCAAAACTGGTGAAGATAAACAGTAGGTAATTTCCCAGGAGTTGCTTTAAGCAAAGTGGACTGTTCTGACAGGTGAGTGTTATTCCCCACGGAGAGAAGATATATTATGCAATTTTACCCTGTCTGGAGACAGGAAACTATGAGTAACCAAATGATAGATCTGAGCTAAACTTTATACTGTATTACTGTTCATTTGCATGTTACAGTAACACAAAAATCAGTAGTAGGAAGTGTATATGATAATCTGTGTCAGGACCTCTGTATGTATTGCAAAGCAAGAAAAGAAGGGTAGATGAAAGCAATCTGAAATGGTTAATGTCACAGTAGAACCAAGCAGCAACAGAATAGGACTTCAAGAAAGACCTCACTCCTGCACATCAACAGAGCTAAGAAAAGACATGGGCAGAAAATGTTCATGATTTTTTTCCTTTTTTAGTCAAGATATAGTGAATTGCTTTAAATACAATAATTGCCTCAGATAATCCAGTCCAGATTATCCTAGAGGAAAAACAAATTCATAGACAGGAGCAGACATCTTAGAAGTTCACCAGCCTCGAGACATCCTTTAAGCTGACCCTGAGCACTACCCTGTCTCTTTTCTAGAGTAGGGTCAAATAATAGCCCGGAATCTTTTGCATGGGATGACACTTCTACTTAACATGAGTAATCCTGAGCTGTCTGCTTGCCATTTATTAATTTGAAAAACTCCAATTCAGTTTTTGTGCAAGCGTGGTGAAGATGCTGTCATTGGTGGTGATGAAACCAAAGTTGGCATCTGGGACTGACTGAGTGGGATCTTGTCAAAAAAGTGACTTTCACTGCCTCTGGTGAAGAACAGAGGGGAAAAAAGATAAACTGAAATTTAATAATGTTAACCTGGGTTACTCTGGGTTTTTTTCGCTTTATAAACTGATATGTACTGGTTTTGCAATTCATATCTGTAACTCGTTCATTCTCTTGCTCCAGGAAAGGTTTAGAAATTACCATGCAATTTCTTCACCACTGCCATAGAAATCACAGCTGGATGTGGCCTTTAAGGCAAATGGAAAGAAGGGGACAGGGAAGTTTGGCTTCTAAACGTTACAGATTTCTTCCTCTTGCCTGCCTTTGCAACACCCATCTTTCTGAATCAGGGGTGCACAAAAATATAAGACTATATGGGAACATTAAGATTGTCAGACCTGGCTCCCCATAATAGCTGGCAACTGAGCTCCTGCCCCCCCTCCTTGCCAAAATTAAAGCCTGTAGCAGAAGACCAAGTGCCCAACTCGCCCTGCCCCTGTAACAGAGTTCAAGAAAGTGAGACCACCACCAGTCACCTAAGGTCCTGAAAATAACCCAGATTTTGTTAAATAGGGCTCCAGATGACCCTAGAAAGCAGATTTCGGATGAGAGCAAACCAAATAAATGTCTGTCTTCCTGGTCTGGTCTGGCTGTAGGGATGGGGGCAAGGGGAGTATTTTGTAACTTGAAATTAGTGGGGTTATCTTTGTGCTTTTGAGCAAGGCATACTAACCAGACATGAGGGAATGTAACACCACTCAGAACAAGTGAATTACACTCTTTCTCCAGATGAAATTTCCCAACCGTAAATGGAGTGAGGTGGGAGTGGAGTGTAAGTGGTTTCCCGAACCCCACAGGCAACATCAGAAGTCCTGGAGTCCTAGGTAATGCATTCATTGTACATGCAGTACTGGTAAACTGGGATTTAAGTTGTTTTCTAGTCCCCTTACAGAAATCGGCCAGTATCTAAAGGCTGATATTACAAATTCAATTTCCTATTCCCAGGAATTATTTAATCACACAATTCTTTCCATTAAACTTAGCAAAAGGAAGAAAAGGGGAAAAAAGGAAAAAAAAAGCACACACTCTCAGTCACTGTCCTGGCCCTATGACAGTTGCAGCTGTGAATCTTTCCCTTTGCATTAATTTAGGAAATAGAAAAATCAGGAAAGAATATCCTGACATTTTTAAATCTTAAAATATACTTTTATTTCACTTCCAAAGAGTTATGAAGTATTTCCATGTGCAGCATATGCTTTTTAAAAGTGAGGCCACAGTCTGAAAGTCAACGGAATATTATTATGTGGGAAGCCTTACAGCTAATTTGTTTAGCAAACCTCCATATCCAAAATGCTACTCAAGTCTCATTTTTCCTTCTAGAAAAAGACCAGATTATAAATATAACAGATCAGAACTTGATACCATCCACAGTATATGTTAAAAGGAAGTTCAAGAGATAAGTTAACTAAGTGGATGATGTTCTCTCCTAGTAATTAATATATTATTTCTTCTACAGTTTACTTTTATAGCATAGGATCATATTAAATATTTTATAAAATAGAGCACATTCTTAGAGAAGGACATAACTCCTTTCATTGCACATCATTGAAAAAATATTCAAAGTCCTTTGTGAATAACCACTGAAAAAGCTCAAGCTTATAGTTAATTTAAGAGCATTGCTTTCATTATGATGACTTATTTATTTTTGGGTCACCTGTTTTCCAAAAAGCCTGGAGAAACATTCTACGGCTGATGTTCGGGAAACTATGTTTCTGGGTAAATTGCCTCAAAAACCTCCGAGGTCTCTATCAGAGAGTCCAATGTTTCTTTTCCGTGCAACGATTATTCTTTCTCTCTTTCCCCAGTGAAGAGAGCTTTTTAATTAGGCTTCTGAAAACTGAAGTGATTCTTCTAGGTCACTCAGTGGAGGGTATAGTCTCAGTTACGTAAGGTTTGCTTTTTGTCATGTAGGACAGGGATCTCAGAGTTGGAAGCATAGATGGCTTGTATGAGGGGAACCTGCCGCTTCTCTCACACAGTAGTAAGGCAACAGGAATAAAAGGCAATTCCTTTTGTTAAATGGTTTGATTTGTGAAGATATTATTTTCCATGTTTAACTGTTCTCCAGCAGGATAAGGCATAAACTTTGGGGCCTTTTCATTCCTTTATTTTACTGATTACAATGCTGTTGCATTGCATGGAACATGAACTATCCTTGAGTTAGCATTATGCCAGCATTCAGAAATGTTAGGTTCAATGAGGGATTAAAAGCCAAAAAAGCAATGTAAATAACTGAGAGGTTAGTTCATGCTGAGCCCCACACTGCTGCCATTCCAATGATCGCAGGCTGTATAACTTAAAATTAACTTTGCTATATTTGTAGTATATATACGTTACAGCGTAAGAGAGTATAGGTGACTGCTGTTTAGAGTTACATTCTGAGTCAAGGAAAAGGAAATTCCGTCTTTTAACAGGGAATGCAATATCACCACATGTTCACAGCTAAGTTAATGCAGGCCACGACAAAGTTTTTATCTGTTTTCAAGGTGAGAATGCGAAATTGTAACTGATTTTTGTTCAGAGCTGCTTTTATAGCCTATCCCATTAATGGCATTACATTCATATGACCTGACTTTACATAACAGAGTTATCATAGCACAACTGACTGAACACAGAACCTGCATTTTGCAGTAGCAGATAATGTTTAGACCAACTTATTATTAACTACTCTGTGCAGATTTTAAGTTTTTCTGTTTCAGTGAAATTAAAGGTACCTTTCTTTCCTGTTAAATCACATTAAAAGGACCTGGTTGCTTAGCTTGTATATGCTATGCACCAAAGCGATCCTTTAATGAAGATCATGCTGAAACTGTCACCTAGAACATTGTTATAATCCTTCTATTTTCAGCTGGGTTTTTTAGTAAATAAAGTCTTTGAACTCATCTGTCAGTACCACATAATAACTGTTAACCAGTTACAGCCAGATGTGACAAAAAGTAGAGGTCTCAAAGATATCATGCTCCTGTATATTTTGTAAAGTCTGGTGGCGAGAAAGGAGAGAAGGACCCAGATCGTTACCAGGGATCGACTTGCCCTGCTGAAGCGCCCGTCAGCTTTCCATCACTGGGAAAGTCAGCCGTTCATGGGCAGGTCTGAACCTGCGGCAGAGAGCGGTGCTCTGGCCTAAGGTGACAGGTAAAGGACAGGGCAAGAAATTGTTACGGTTAGGATATTATTTCTCAGCTAGTTTTATTTCAAGGGTTGCTTAGCCATTTCAAAAAATATCTTCCTCTTGTGCAGGACTGCCAAAGAGCATTTTTTTACTTCTTTTCATTTATCACTAGACTAAAACTAGTGTCAGCTCTGAATTTTAATTAACTGCTTCTGTTTCCCCAGCTTTGTGTGACCGTTTGCTTGCACTTGTAAGAGTCTTTGGGTATTTTTTCAGTGTTTTTTTTATTGGCAGCTGTCTGGATTTCTGTGTATTACTAGTGGCCCAAGGATCACCAGTTGCAAAATGCTGATTCAGGAGCCCTGGAACGTGGAAGCAGGAGAGGTATCAGAAAAGAGGCTTGCAGATGTGGAGAAAGACCTAAGGAAACCGTGGTACACAGAATATAGAGGATAGGAATATAAAAGTGGGTAAGAGATGAAGATCAGGGAACACAGATCCATGGGAAGCCAGACTTCTTCCATCTTGCCAGACTAACTAAACCTTCTAGTATGGTTTTTCATATTAAGGTTTGGTTTAGGGAAGAATAGATTTTACTGTTTTTGTCAAACAAGCCTCTAATTATTTCTTTTTTTCACAGAAATTTCTCGTTAGATTTTGAAGTGGCCAGAGCTCCACAGTCTCTGCACCAACCAATGCCTGTTGCAGAAAGTCTTTTGATGCCCATGGAAGCTTCACTAGACCAGCTTTGTATCCTTTCCACATGTTTACTGTTTTTCAGTTTTCCCCGGCCAAAAATACTGCATCAATCTGCACATCTTTAGTATAGTAAGTAAATACATGTGACTATTTACAATTAAGGTAAATATAAAAGGAATTTTCCCTACCTTACTTTTTCTAGGCAATGCCAAGACTAAGATTTCATTCTGAATGTCTAAACAGTTATGTGCATGATCCATACAGTAGGTTGGACAGTACATGACATTAAGTCCTTATCACTGAAGCATAACATTATTAATATGTGCTGAACCTGAAGTCTGACAGAGAACACTGGCTGCGGCCTGAGACCATGAGAGTCCTTTCAGAGAGAAATGTTTTAGCAAATGCCCTTACTGAACATGAAAGAATACTGAAGTGAAATAGAGTCTGTGCCGTGGAGTCAGTGGGAAAGGGACATTTTGGTGCAAAACAAGACTAGATCTACTGTTTTCCTCACATTATATGCCTAAACACACGTCAGTTGGAAGTTTTGCTTATTCTGAATGTTAACATCAGTTACCAATAGCCACTTGGATCAAGTAAAATGCTTTTGCTTCTCATAGTTGGTCTTGGATTAACGTCTGCTGCCAATAATAACCTCACCTAAAGCCTTGGAAAGAGCAGGTCAGACAAAGGATTGCATTCATGTGCATCAGAAGTACTTCTCCCCATTGCTTAAAAAGCCCCACTAGACAACAAATTAAAAAAAAAAATAAAGAAGAGCATTGTAAGAGCTGGTCAGGTCACTTGATACTGCATGCTACAGTTTCTTTCTTTTCTGGCCGTGCATGAATAATCTTGTGAATTTGGAGTTTAGATAGCACAACTTGTCTAACAAAAGTACAGTTACTCATGAATAATTTGGATTTCAATGTGTATGTGAAGAAAATGGCTCAACACAAGGCTTTTTGTATTAAAGCCATCTGTGACTCACAGTATCATCATGCATGATATGGGGTCATTGTGTGAAAGCAGTAGTGCATGAAGGGCCATGGAAATGGTGTATGAAAAGCCACTTCAGGATGCCATGCACAGTTCCTGGAAATGGTAATGATACGGGGTTTAAGGAACAGTGATGTGCTTACAAATCCTGCTGGTGCTGAAATCAGCTGTCTTTTCCATACTTAATATAGTTGTACATGAGGTTTTGGTGCATTGTAATGACGTTATTAGCACGAGTTTTTTACTTGGGTATGAGAAAGATGTGAGTCATGCAGCGTCTCCAAAAGAGAGCAGATGAAATGTTGATAGCGCACTAATGTGTATTCTGTACGTGTGATAAGTATTCCAGAAAAAATGTAGCTTTGAGGTATGGTAGAGTGCCCTTAAGAATTATGTTGTACAGTTTTTTCTTATCTGTGTCTGGCCATCAGTTTTTTGTAGATGAATTTTGGAGTCCATTAAAATCACATACAAAACTCATTGATTTCAGCAGCTCCAAATTTTATCCTGTAAGTTCCTAAGCATTGCAAAGAGGAGATATAAACACATTTGAAACCTGAAATAGATTTTTCTACACAAAATGAATAATTTGCATATAAATAAATATTGTCTTCTTCTCCCATAGCCTTTTACACGTGAATTTGAAGAACTCTGCAAGTCTGCATAAATATATTCATGAAAGTTTGACTGCAGATTATATAAAGATTCCTCCATTTTGACATAAATCAAATTAATCCTCTTTGAATCTTCACTGAAACGATGATGCTAGGCTAAATAAATCTCTTTGAATTCTCATTAACTGTTAGTACAGCTGATTCTTTGACTGGTTCATTAGCATTCTTGGTGGCATATGCTCAAAAAGAGGGAAAAAAAAAGAAGCCTACAATTTAATGCAAAATAGACCAAGGCTGTAGATTTCAGCCTTTGTCTTGTACACAGCGTAAGGTACAGGGAGGAATGATCTAACTTAAGCATTGCATGGGTTCTTCTGAATTGCCATTCAAATAGTTTCCTAACTTTGACTAAGTATAAATTAATTACTCAGCTGCATATAAGTTTTCACCTGTCAAACTGAGTTAAAACTATGGAGAAAAAAAAATTGTTAAAATACCACAGTATAACATTAACAAATAGATATCAGCAACAAAATTTACTACTTTGCAATAGCAAAACATGCTAATTCAGCTTTAATGATTCTTAGAAAGAAAATGTCATGTCTTTATCCCCTGAGCATCTCAGTGAGATAATTTCACATTACAACTTTCAAGAATGGGAAATTCTCATCCCATTCCCTGTCAGTCCTACAGATAACGTTAAAGCTATTATCTACTAAAGAAAAGACATAATCTGGATAAAACACTACTATATTTAATAATCAGTTATCCACTGAGAAGCTATATAACTTGGATGAAATGCCACTGGATTTAGCAGAACTCAGAAGAAAGCAACGCACAAGGCCTCCAAGGAAACGGAGCCATCAGCAGCCATTTTCCACGCTCTGCGTCAGCACCGGCAGAGCTGCACAAAGCTTTTTGCATTCCGTTTCCATGATCTAATATCACTCCACGGAACGAGTTCAGTTCCTTGGCTTGTGGCAAAGGTGGGTGGGGATTTCCAAGAGGTCTCCCTTTACACAAAGGCCCCGCGCAGCCAAACGGAGTATCTGTGATTGAATGCGATGGGGTGCACCACACCAGGCATAGCCACAGGCATCAAACTGCCTGACTAGTCTTTTAGGAGAACAGGATACTGTATTATTTAATCTGTCATTAATATGTTCCACATTAAGCGTAATGCCTGCTGTCATGTTTCTTGACTTTCACAAGCTAATCCAAGTTGCTGCTTCTTATTACATAAGTGTACTGCAATGCAATCCTAGGGGCTGCTTCAGGAGGTCTCTTACAGCTTCCCATTATTTATGTAACGTCCCAGAAAACCACTCCAAAAACATGTCTAGAGGTAGGGAAGACCTAAGATTCCCAGCCCAAATAGAGGGAAACTGCTCGTAGTAGGTCTGTCTTCACTGTAAAGGTGAATCCCTAAGATCCACATGGAAAATAAACTTGGGTTATTCCTATTACTAGTACCTTGGAAAACAGCTACTGCTTTGTGTTCTCTTCCTTTTGTGACAACCAGAAGGCTCCTTGTCCTCCCAGCTCTCAGAGCGATGCCCGGAGCAATCTCTGAGAGGGATGGAGCCCAGCTCCCTTTCCTTCTGGGTACCCACGTTCTTGCCCAGCTCCCTCTGCTCAGATCCGTGCTCATACTTCAAATACTTTTCACGCCAGCTACATTGTTAGCTGAGACAAAAAGCCTAGAATAACAGGATAAGAGCTTTATTTCACGGACTTTTCCAATCCCGACACGTTCTGAAAGTTATCCGTAGAGTTGACTTTCTTTTTCTCTTTCCTCTTTATCCTTACCTCAGGGAGAAGTGAGGAACAGCAGCCACACCGTCGGGAAGTGAGAGCAGTGTACCGAGCCCTGTGGAAACAGAAAGGAAGCAGTAGATCATTTCAGCGAGAGCAGTATGTCTTGGCGTCGTTCCTTGACACCACCCCCGCTATCCCAGCCTCCTCTGCCCCTCCCACACTCACACATCTAAAAAGCAGATGGAAAATATTCTGCCAGAAGACATTGAAATACAGTGTTAGAAAGTTACTCTCTTAAGGCTGGAGAAAGTGATGGAGAACTCTGGCAGGCGAATTAAATTATTCATAGTCAGTGGCATTTTGGAAGGAAAAGCGGGAAGGGAATAAGAGACTGAAAGAAGTTATAGGGATTGTACAAGAACCATCTGGGACATTGGAAACAGATGCACTTCAGCTTGCTACACCTCGGAGAGAGACCTGTGTGGCTAATACTGGGTTAAGGAGGCATTACCAGTCTTCCCAGTTTGTTTTCAGAGCTGAGCGTACTCTAATGCTGTCATGACATTATGGTTATAACAGAGCCAATGCTGCTAAATCTGGCTCCCCCAAATGGGTTTTACTCTCTCTAATGGCACTGAGCAATGACGCTCAGATCCTGAAGTCACTCTAATTTACTCGTCTGCTGTGTCACTTTGTACGCATACTAGTCTTATTTGGATTTTAAAGGTGTGACACGGAGAAGAGACGCTGATTAGTATCATTCTCAGTGCTTCAGTGATGAAGCTTTTCTTAAAAACTTATTTTTTTCCCAATTTCGTGTTTCCTTATATGTGTCTGAAAGACTACAGGGCCTGTTCTCACAAGAACTAAGCTATTCTACATTCAAAATAAAAGGTGCCTTTTCTTGATATGACTCACTAAGAAAACTGCATTGCATGTTATAGAGTAATAACACTTAGAAATGAATCCAGTTCCACCCCCTAACTCTTGCATGGGGAGAGAAGAGAGGAGAGGAAAAAAGAACCGCGTGTGAGAGAGAACAGACACCGAAATCCGTGTTTTTATGAACATATTGAGATACCATGGTGATAAGCATGGGAGGTCAACCTGAAAAGGATATTTTCCTTTCTGTTATTTCTTCTGAGTTTTAGGCATATGACGTTGGCAAATATCTAATGCATTTGCCATTAGTCAATCTATCCCACCATGTATGTCTTTGTACCAAAGATAATAGAAACCAGGTGGAATTTGCCCACTTGAATCTATAGATGTGCATGGTACGTACATGTATACATACAGACAGATACTAAAAAAGAGAAATTTAGTGAAACCATGTCTTCTTTTCCTCTCATCATCAGCATTCTGAGTTTAACTCCAATAACAATGATCTTACTAACTTCCAGAATTACATCGAGAGAGCATTGCATTTAGATTTGAATACATATAAAATCAACTCTATACCAAACTCTTCAGAAGCATTTGCAAGCACTTTCTCCTCTCTGTTCCCCCAAACAGGACAATACAGTCTACTATGGGTTCTTCACTTTCTTTTCCAACCCATGGAAATGAAGAAGCTGACATATGTTACAGAAATATTCCAGGCACTGTAATTTTCCCATCCTCACAATCTCATATTGCAGGAAACCAGGGTTTTTTTGTTGAAATTTGCAAATAAAACAGCACCTGCCACAGCAATCTAATGACCTGAAGGAATTGTTACACAATTAATCCTTTTGAGTTTCTTTGTAAAAATCAGTGAAGTGCTTCAGCATCCTGTGGCATATTAATCTAATGTTGTTTTCAGCATGTAAATTATTTAGGCCAGAGATCATGCTTTTGATTATAAATCACTAAGTAAACTTGGGATACAAATGGAAAAATTATAATGAAAAGAACAATAATCAACAGGAAGCACCAGAAAGGAATCAGTAGGGAAAAGATAAATGGTTGTTAGTAGGAGTGTTAGGCATATGTGCCCGTCTAGATAAACACCAAGCAGATCGTTTGTTTAAACTTTTTTTTTTTTTTTTTTTTGCCTGAGGGGCACTGGATTTCTTTCAGACTGTTTGCAATTAATGTATTTGGCATAACTGTGTTTGCTACTTGGGGTAGCTCTTCCACAGGAAAGCCAGTCAAATTATCATTCCAAAATGGTGTTCCATTAAAACAAATATTAAATAGTATTTTCATTGTGAATTTGCACAAATATTTGCCAAAAGAACTCCGAGCAGAATGTCTAAAAAAGAAAACCTAGTTATTTCACAAGAGTACAGGTTTTTAAAATACGAATTTCCTTTTCTTAATCCTAATAAACAGGGTTTTGAGGTGAAAAAAAAAAGCCAAACAATACTTAATTCTCAAAAATAATGAAGGACCACAAGGATTTCAAGTAAGAATGAATTTAAGACGTGAATGCAGTTAGAAACTAATATGGACCTAGTTTCCTAATGATCTTTTTGGATGAGTACTCAGGAAATCAAAATTAGACTTTTCTTAATTTATTGCTAAAATATGAAATGCTTGCCTGTCCATTCTACTAAAACAGTTTTAGCACTCACACATATAAACAGACATATGTGGCCTGCAAACCCTGTTTACAGATTGAATTAAAGTTAATATTGTTTGACGGGCAGAATATATTTATAAAGCCTATTAATTCTTAATCTGTGTGCACATCTAGTGTCCTTACCGGCAATCCACGCTCAGGACCTGCAAAGCCGTCTGCCTCTCGTATTTTTATGCCAAGGCATGGCTGCCATTCACTGGTGCAGAGAACATTGCAGAGTCAATCTTTCAACATGCTAATTTTATTCACTTGCCCTCAAAATGTAATTTTCAGCTAAACAACATAAATTGCTTACTATGTTTGCAGTAATGTTATCTTGCATAGGGGTAAACAGAAACTCTGGGGTAGATTGCCTAGCTGGATTTCTTCCACTGAAGTTAAAAATGTCATTAAAAAGGGCAAAGCTGGGCTTCTGCTTTCTGCTTGCCAAATCTAGCTCTTTGCTAAATCTTCTCCATGTGGAATAAGAAGAGGAAATTCTGCCAGGGTGTGACAGGGGGACAGGCCTCTGAGGAAAGGACCCTGGGAGCTGGTCGTCAAGACAAACCAAGACAAAAAAATCTGGCGCGGCTTGAAGGCAAAAGCTTGCCTGGGGGAAAAAAAGACAGGATAAGCAGATGGTCCACATGCTTCGGATGCCCACAGCAGGTGCTTGTAGCAGAGGCTGAGCGAGCGTCTCTTTGTGAACGTCGCTTCTCATCTCCCTCCAAGTGGTTTCATACCCACAAGACGCGGGAGCAACCTTGCCGGGCAGAGCGGCTTTGTGTCCTGCACGCGGCGCAGCTCCATCTGAGCAGCTCTACGGGCAAGGCCAGCGTCTCTGCTGGATTTTTCTGCCAAAAGAACTATTCTGGAGCTGCCCTGGCAACCTGCCTTTTGGTCCTAGCAGGCGTGCTGGAGTGGAGCTCGAAAGAAGGGCGTAAGAGCGAGCAGGTCAGGCTCGTCTGGATGCCACTGCGCCTTGGAGGAGTGTGGGAGAGATTTTCCAGGTTTTAATCAGGAGGATTGATTCCGCTCTAGTCCAAATGAGCCCTCTGCTGAAAGAGCTGGCAGGCAAGAAAGAGCTGAGACCGCAGCAGGGTCTGATACTGGATGCGGAATCGTGTTGTTTCTGCTTCTTTTGGTAAAGGTTTTGTTTTGGCGTTCGGATGATATTGCGGCTTAGTGCCTGCAGCAGGATTTGGGCTTTTCCAGATTGGGCAGGCAGGTGAAGCTGGTAGGGATTTTTGTCATTAATGTGAGTGGGGCTCAGCAGCTTCCTGATGAGGGACTATAAATCTTCTGTTGCTAGGGTCAGAAGAAAGTAATCATATGGAGACAATGCTGAAGGAGAAGGCAAGGACCCCAAGTCCCAGAACACCGTTGCAAGAAAGGATCTCAGAATACTACTGTCGTGTGTAGTTCAAAGATTCATAAAGGCACAAAACTCTAAATATGATCTCTCAGCTTTTCCAGGTTACTGTATATAAATGTATAGAGTCTGAAGTAGTTTATTTGCTGAAAAAGTGTAGATAAATCTTTAAATATTTCCTCCTAACTATAATGAAAAAAAAATACGAGTTCTCATCTTGGGTTGGTTAGGCACTCCTGTCTAAGCCCAGTGGTACTTAACGCCCTCTATGGATAAAACCCAGAATCACAAAATTATTCAGCCTGGAGGGGACCTCTGGAGATGTCTAGTCCAACACCTTACTCAGAGCAGGGTCAGTTCTGAGATCACGCACACAGGTTGCTCAGGGCTTCATTCTGCTGGGTCCTGAAACCTCCGGTGTGAGGGCAGAGCCCCTCTGGGCCCCTGTCCCACTGCTTGACCGTCCTCCTGAGGAAACAGCTTCTCCTTATATCCAGCCTGAAACTCTCCTGTTTCAATTTATGCCTCTTCTCCTCCTGCCTTGCAACACTGTGAAGAGCCTGGCTCCATCTTCTTGATGGCCTCCTCATAGGCACTGGGGGGGGGGGAATACTCTTCTCCAGGCTAATCAAGCCTCAATATCTCAGCCTCTCCTCTGTTTTTTTGGCTGGGTTTTGGGTTTGGGTGGGTTTTTTTTGGAATAAGCTAATGTTTCTGACACTTCTGTGCCCTGGCAAATGGGGTTGGAATTGTCCAGTGTGCTCCGAAGTCATTAAAGGGAACTGATGAACAAACCTTCAGATGAAGAGAGTGGAACAGATTCTTTTAGAAACCTAGCTTGCAGGTTAAAAGAGGGAATAAAAAGGATCTTCTCTGGCTAATATTGCAAGGCCATTCAAAACGGATGAATCAGACCAGATCTGAAGCTTCTAAAAATTCTGGGCAGTGCTTAAGCAACACTGTGAAGAAAGAAATGAAGCAAACCAGCACGTCAAAACGCAGCTATGGGAATATAATCTGCTGGACCCTGAAGCAGTCATTTTGATAAAAGTCCAACTAAAAGAGTTTGCACGGAAGCCAACTTTACCCTAGTGAGACTAATCACCTCTGCAGTCGCTGGAGAGAAACAGGATCCCATAATGGTCCTGCATGCTCCGCTGCCTCTGCCCTGGCTATAGAGACAGCCTGGTGACACGAGCCCGAGTGGGTTAGCTCAGCCTTTGTGAATGCCCTACAAAAGCCTGTCTACGGAGTAACGACGTTAGGTAAGCTGCATCCACTAGCGGCAGATATTCCTGGCAGCCCAGTGGGCTGAAAACCATCAGCAGCGGAGGATTCAGCTCTAGCAGAGCTGCTCCCTTTCCCGAGAGTTGAGTTCGGATGCCTGCGACTGCCCCATCCCTTTTTCCCTGTCTCAAACATATGTGAGGTGGCTTGCGGGTAGCAGAAGCTGTGTTGCAGGTATCTCCTCCCACACGCAGCTATTTGGAGGAGACTGTGGAGAGAGCACAGGCACCATTTTGAGATGGGGAAGAAAGAGAGTGAAAAGCAGATTGCCTAAACCTGTTATATCACAAGACAGGCATATGAGGCAATGTCCAGGTATCATGTGAGAAATCCCTGGCTCCTTGTCAGATATGCTCTTTTCTCATGGTACTGCAACTTCATATACAAGCTCTGACAGTGCAGGCAAAGCAACTTGATGTCAAATAAAAACTAAATGGACTTGCAGCAGCAGCAGCAGCAGCAGGTCTTTCATCAGTGTCAGGGTACAAACCCTACTTTAATGAGTTCAGACATGCCTTGGCTTTGCTACGGCAATATTGACTGAGCCTCTCTTTTAATTAAATAAATGCAATATACAGAGAGAATTAGCTCCATGTAAACCCTTGAACAAACACCAAAAAAATCCTCCTACCCTAGCCCCCGTAATCACTCTGATAAACTGACTCCTTTCTTATAAAATAGACAGAGTGTGCAAACAGTACACAGTCATTCTTTATTTAGTGGCAAAAGATTTCAAGTGCCACCTTTACCTCAGTGCCGATAATGCAGCACAGTCAATCTTTTTCACAGGCTTTGATATTCAGTTACCTTTTCCTAGCTGTGTTTGGAAGACCTGGGTATACTCATAGGTAGGTAAGCAGGTACATATAGATACCAACAGCAAAAGAGATTAGCAAAGGATTTCGATTTTTTTACAGTGGAAAGGAGTATTAGCCATCACAAATGCAAATACACATGTATACAGCTGAGCATGAATTAAGCATAGTAGATTTGATTCAGATGCCATCCTATTCTTCAAACGTTTCCTTTCCAATGGGTCCCTTACAACTGTTTAGATGCCTAAACCCCTCCTTTGCAATTTGCTTATTTTCTTATCAAGTGCAGCTTGGGGCATATTTGGATGTTTGGATGGCAGCGTTGGTACAGCATCCGTCAGCTGAAGCCGTGGAGGTCTTTGCTGGTTCACTTATACACACTGCTCTTCCTGAGTTGCTTAGTCGTGTGACGTCAACTCCCTGGAGGCTAACAATGTCATTATCATTACCAGACAAAGACAGTTAGGTAATTTTGTCTGATGGGAGTGCAGATATTGACCTGAACTAATGTATTCTTATTTCCCAGAGAGATGCTGATTGTAGCAATGTGACATAGTAGGGTTTGATAATATTAATCTAGAGGCTGTGTTCTTTTTTAGCAGAGAAAAGCTTTTACATTCACATTCAATTTTGTCACTTGACATGTCTCTGGTCTACTTCCTAGACTTGAGATTCTCTGGCTGTTTAAAGACAAGTACAAGGTCTTAGCCTGTGTGTGCCTGTGAAATATTTTTGGCAACCTCTAATTTGCACATCCTCTGACCCTGCAGAGAAAATTACCAAGCCTATTCAAAAGGCTTTCTTTCTTCAGGACAGCCGAAGAAGAAATACCTTTAGGGAAAAGAGTCTTGTAGCAGTGATCACATCTGATGCATCTTGTGACAACATGCTATACATATCTTACGCTGTTTTTTCATTGCTGACTGCTAGCAATACACTTGGAATAAAAAATCCTTGCCTTAAAGAGATTACAATTTGCACATTTTATTGCAATTTCCTTGAAAAGCAGATATATGCTGTGCGTATAATAAGCATTACATAAACAGATTGTGGAAACATGCAAGTTTAATAGTCCTTCTGGAACATTCTGTGATTATTATAACAAATACATACATTTGCCACAAGTACAACTCCTCCTTATGAATGCATGATAAAATCGCTGTCAGTAGAAAACCCGTTAATAAATACTATAGTGTAACTGTTTAATGATGCAGTCTGGGATTTTGTGCAATATCCTAATATCTAAACTTTGGTACATAAATACAAATTACTGCGTGCACATTGCAATAAATCTGATTTATGCTGAAGTCAGAATCATATAACACTCCCTCCAGATGTTAAGAAAGCAAAACTAGCCAGCCCTGAAAAGGCAATCAGGCTTTGCTGAGACATGTAGCTTAGACAGTGGTATCATCCCCTACTAGCTATGGTGGAAAAATAACCACAGAGACTGCTCAGCTGAGAAATCCAGACAAGCAGCCATTGCCATCAGTGGAAAACACTAGTTTCCAAACACCGATAACTTGTTATGATTCCATGACAGCCTTCCATAGCAAAACCTTTTAGTTGTAATGTCATGTTCTCCATTTGCAGTGTGAAGCCTTAAAAAAGCCAAGGGTTTAAGAAAAAGCTCAAACCATTTTATTTCTGTTTCAGCCACTACCAATCTGTATAATTGTATAGAAGATGTACTCTGACAGTAAGCATTACAGGCAGAAGATAATTAAAAACAAACTATCTGTGAATAGCATATTGCCTCAAGCCATTGAGCTCTATTTCTTTTATTGAAATGCTGCGTAATGAAAGGTACATGCAAAGTACATTTTCAAAAGAAGGGTTTACTTTTCCTTGTCCAGAAAACTGCAGGAGAAATAAAGCTGTAAATCAGAGGGTGACCTAATATTTACAAGGAACTTGGTATATCCCCCAGAGGCTGGACCGCAAATGTCTTTTCAACCCGACACAACAATAAAAATCACTTGTGGCTTCATCTGAATCTCCCTTTCTGTTTAAAAGCAAGCTTAATCCTAGCAAAAAGGCAACTGGACTCCTACTACCTTGCTGAATAACGCCAGTTCCCCACTGCCGTGCTACCTCCACTTCAGAGCCCCAATCTCATTTTGCACATGAGAGTTCTTAATAAGAAGGTGTAATTTCTTCTTCATTGCTCTCAAAGGATCTGAGGATTTTTCTTTTCAAGCTGCTTGCTTCAACTTAACAAAAAGGATGTTTTCGGTAGCAAAGGGGACTTCCCTGTTTTTTTAGCAGGTAAAGTAATGCCTGTTGCAGTTGCTTACAGATAGGTTATAACAGATTCACATCTCCAAATCGATGTATCTTCAGATCAAGTGGAGTGTTACATTTAATAATCAAACCCATGATCAGAGCATTCCTCCAATTTGGGAAGATTATTCTTTTTTAAGTTTTTACACTCACAATGTTTTCATGTTATCTGCATAGTATACAATTCCTCTTTTCTGAACAACTATGCCTTAGAACACTGCTGTAAAGTTTAATACAGCATTTCATGCTACTTTATTCCACAATCTTTTGCCTTACTTTTTCCCAGCTGTAACAACACTATACTTATTGCGACCAACAACGATGACGGTATGGGTAATCATGCCAACAGCAATGAATCTTCAGCACATTTATCGGCCTCATGCAGGCCTAACTTGACATTTGAAACTAGGAAAGGTTTTACCAATTTTTTTTCTTTGTAGTTAATACAGAAACCATAATTAATGATTATGTAGCTAAGCCTCTGTAGCATCTTACAATTGATCCTCTATTACACTGGCAGAATGAGAGGATAATGTCGCCAGCATTTACAGAGTTGGCAGTAAAATACTTGGCACTTCATCCCATTTGGTTTCATTTGACAGAATTTGCTAAAATGGCCTTGTTTAGGGCATAAGCTGGTAGAGTGGTTTGGTTTAATTAAAACAAATTCAGACTCTTTTCCTTAGCTTTTAATATGGTTAAAGATAATTATATTGCTCCTTTTCTGTTGCTCCCGGATTTCAGGGAACCCCACAAGCTAATATTTTTACATACCTAAAGAACAATGCAAGAAAGTAATATATGCTGTAGCTAGGCTTCCTGTCCTACTAACCGATAAGACAAAATTGCCATTGAGCAAAAGGAAACTCCTTCACTGCTGTGAAATTGATAGACTATTTTATTCAGTTTTTATTGGGGTAGAAGAAGAAAAGGAGATGTCAGTATCTCATCATTTCTTTGGGGGTAGTTTTTCAATAATTTTCTACCTAAGATTAACAAATATATGCATACATAAATGTGTATACTCCCCCAGTAAACCCTGCCAGTCTTTGACCAAAGTACTATTCACGCAGAATTGGAGTCTCCCAAAATATAGTGTGTGAAGCAGATTAAACCTCCATAAACCATGCAATAAAAAGTGAAGCTAGTGTTAACTTGCATTTTTGAAATCTATGTATACTAATGCTTCCCTGAAGATGGAAATTGTCCCCTAAATCTGTAGTCTGGGAGTTGTAAAACCTCTAACAGTGCTCTGCTGGAGTGGCAGACGCTTTGTTGGGGATTTGGTTCAGGCTACCTCCATCTGTCACCTCTCAGCCTTGTTTGGGTCTGGACCGCAGCTGAAAACTGCAATTTGAGGTGCATACATTTAGATAAAAGTAACAGTATGATAGAAGGATTCACAGAAGCAATTTTGCAGGACTATGACTATGACAAGAGGAAATGCAAGTATAGCTACCGGACATTTTGCAGGCTGAAGCTGACTACCCTCACCCTCATACCCATGGTTGGGTACCAGCTCTTTTCCAAAAGCATCCATGGTTGGTGCCGGAGCTGCTGAAGCCGAGAAGACCAGCGCCTTTGCGGGATCTTAGTGCAGGCACAGGGCACTACGGATGCTACTATGCACCACGTGGGCTTGCCTCTAGGGCTGACTAAAAAATATGAGCCGGGTGAGTGACCAGGTTTGTCGTGGCACGTGCTGTGCTCTGCAGGCTGCGTTGCAAGTAAAGAGCAAGGTTCCCCGGCTGTGGAAACCAGTTGGTAAGAAGGCAGGGGATGAGCAGCTTGTGGCAAGTTAAATGGCGGCCTGTGAACTGGTTGGGATAAGTGGTCCTTGACTTGCTCTTCTTGTGGAGTAGCTGAGCGACTGGCGTGCAGGGAGAGTGGAGTCTTTGCTGTTCAAGACAACTCACATAAATACAGGCTGTGCCTCAGTAAGCTAAATGCTGTGACTCTATTTTGCTGTGGACCCGCGCTTTACTTCCTACCACAGCAAGTGATTGTATGTATTTTACAGGTGCCACGGCTCACGGTGCGGAGAGAAAAGCCATGGCTGTGTTAATATCAGGCTGTAGCACTCCTAAGCACCTCAAGGCTTCAATGTGCACTTTCTGGAATCGTATAAGCAACCCTCTGCAACAAGTCAGTGCTGAGGCAGCCTTGGGACACTTAATTTCCTCTTATTTATAAACGAAGCATTTTTCACACATACTGGTTATCCACATTCATTGCTTCTGGTTCCCTACCAGTGTCTCCCACAGTCATACAACGCCCTGGCTGCGTATTAGCCCAGCTTTCCTCCCTGACCACCTCTGCGCAGCTCCCAGCCGCTTCTCCTAAACTCCCTTCCCCAGCTGTCCCCTTTGCTGAGTAACGGGTACCAACGTGGCACCTACAACTGAAAGAGCAGGGGCAGAGAAAGGAAAGCCAAGACAACAAGTAGATGAAGTTAGTGGAAACCTTTTCTGAGGGTGAAAGGAATGAGGGGAGCAAGCATGGGGAGTCATGAAAAAACCCCAGTGGTCTGTGATGCAGGATTAGGACTCCTCCGTGTTAGCTTCCTGCTCAGCTACAGAGTTTCTAAGTTTCAGCCTCTTGGGGCATCAAAATTATTCTCTATTTTACAAGATTTTCAAAAAGATAATTGTAGTAAAGACTGTGAGGTGCTCAAATAAATAGTACAGTGATAGGACCCGCCAACGACATTACTGTGGGTATTTAAGAAGAAGGATGAACGTCTATCAGAAATGTCCCCAGATCCTCTGCACAGGTCTGATCCCCTTCCCTTTGCCCTGTATCAACTTGTACTGTTGAAAACACCCTTTTTGCTGTTACCCAAGTCCTTGTCTTTTTTCAGCTGCTTAGATTTCCCTGGTAGTCCTCCAAGACCAGTACTTCTGCCTTCTGACCTGGTGTCCCGAGATGTACACACACTCCTCCATTGCTTGGATCCCTCTCTCCCAGTTACAGTCACACATATTGCCCCTCACTTTGTCATTGCTGATGCACTGCTCTAATGATCTTCCAAACTTGGAAAAGTACCATGCCCAGCAATCAAACCTGTAGAGTTGTTTCTAAATCAGGAAACACCTTTTTGCCAGGGCAAAACCTATATAAGCTCTTAGCAGGGGAGGACAGGAGCAAGAAGACTCTGGATCCTTCAGCACAGGTTGAGTTTCAGAGTGTCTCAGGCAGTACAGCATTAATCTCAAGGATGCACGGCCTGAATCCACCAAATTACTCTAATGAAGGTTTACATTACTCTTCCATCACGCAGCAGACCTTGCACCGTTCAGGCTGTTCACAAGGTTGTGTTTCCTTCGATGACTTTTTGGCATTCGTTCCCCCACAGGGCTTTTGGTGGATGAACTAACCCAGACCTGCGAAGACCCATATGGAGGCTGTGCCCTGACCTCAGCCCAGGCACTTCGGACCCAGTGCTGCTGGTTGTGCTTTGCTGCAGCTGAAGAACAGGCAGGAGACCTTTCCAAGAAGCCTCTCCGGCACTAGAGTTAAAAAAATACAGGAGAGCAGCTGAGGAAGTGGTGGTCCTTAGCCACCATGGAAAGATTTGTCAGTAGGAATCCAAAATCCTAAAAATCAGTAATCCTGAAACTTTTTCACACTGGTCAACAATAACTTTTTTCCAAAATTCTTGGCCTCCCCCTTGCTTTTCATTATTAATTTACATTACAGAATTTGTTTGCTGTTCCCATCTTCCAAAAACACACATTTCAATTTATGTTCATATTTCTATTCTTGGATTATTTCCTTATCTCCCTAGATGTTCTACTTTGTTTATTTCTATGAAGTGTGATTGCACAGAGATTTCTTTAATTCAATTTTATTTGCTTTCATTTTCTGTTTTTTTGGATTCCCTATTTTGCTGCTTCACTGCATTTTTCATCTTTGAGTCTTCTAATTTCCTTCCACTCCCATTTATTTTTGTTTTCTGTATTTCTCCATTCACTTCCACTGTTATTACTTTTTATTATTATTATTCCTCTTTATTCTGTCTCTTTACGTATGTGTTTGTTTTCTGCTTTCTTGCCTTTCCTGTCTTATTTTCATGTGGGCAACAGGAATTGTTTATTCATAGTATACTGCCATTAAAATACTGTACAAGGTTACCTGCAGTACTTTGTCTGATCAAAGTGTCAAAACAATAAAAAGAAACACTCTGGTTTGTATTAGGTGCTTAAATAAGATCCACCCCTTTTATACCTGAAGGTTGATTTTTTAAAGACAACATTGCCTTCCTAACTTATAGTATCAACTACGTGGGGAAGAGGGACATGGAAAGGCTTCTTTGATTTCATTTAAATATTTCTGGATAGCAGTCAGTCCTTGGTCCATTCTTAATTTTTGGTTTATTACAAGAAGCTGATACAGGAGAGAGGTGGAGTTTGCCAGGACTGTGAGAACTGGAAGAACGAAGGGGATTTAGCACATTTGGGTAACCAGGAACACTGAATCTGGGATTTCAGCTCTGCCTTAAAATACTGCTACAGAGTCACAGAGGAATCCAAAGACGAGAGGTCAGGTAACCTCACTGTTTGGAATAAAGTTTTCCATTTGATGCTGAAATGACATGTTATTTGTGCTTGAGCTTAGCATGCAGGTCAGATTGCTATTCCTCTAGGATATAAACTTATTCTTGTGTATACGGAAAGTCAATATTCACTCTGAGTAAATCAACCACAATATTTACAACAGTGTAGCCCTTTGACCAGGTCTAATTTAGACACATGAGGTTTTCAGTTACTGAATCTGATTCTTATATTATTGTGTTGGCTGTGGTACATCGTGATGCTGTCAACTGAAGTTATAAATGAGTTATAAAAGAGTTTCTGCTTCCTGGGAAACTCAGATTTTCAATATTGGATCATAATCAATTGTCTTGAAAGCATCATTTATTCTTCTCCCTTGGTTTATGATTAATCACAATATTTTGTCTCACATTTGATTTTTTTCTACAGATTTACACTATAATCTGGTCTGAGTATAATGTTGAGCCTATTATGAGGAGGAGACTGGATTAAGTTCCTTCCAACCTGATTCTTTGATTCTATGCAATTTTAAAATTCAAAAGCCATTTTATAATGAAAAATCAAAATATTACAGACCTGGAAAGAGAATATTTTGAATGTATGAATATTTTTTTTATATAAAAGCCCTCCTTGCATCCCCTCCCCCAGGTTTCAGTGAAATCAGCAAATTCATCTAACCATTTTTGCTTTCATTAAAATTGTATTTTCCAATAGGGAGATATTGCTAGGAGCAAACACATATACTATTAACTGTAGCACTTCAGTATTGTCCCAGCATAAGTAATCTGAGAAGCTGGAACCATTACTTCTTACAGTACAGGAATTGTAATTCTTCCTTAAAATTATGCTGTCTTTTCATATTCATAGCTCTTAGCAGTTTTGTCTGTCCCTAGCACATCTGCCAGGTAAGGGTATGTGTGTGCAGCAACTAATACTCATGAATAAATGCTCATTTCAGGACTTACTCTGCATCTACTGACTTCACTAGAAGCAAAATCAGATGCTTCCGTTAGCATTTCACATAAAATGTCAGCTGCATATTATGTATGCATAGTTTGATCTAAATGCAGCTCCCATGGGATTTACCTCACTAGAACAGGGGCTAGCCAAGAGGTAGCAATATAATACACCGTAGTGTGAAAAAGAGTAGCAAAACCAATGAACCAGATTGATAGAAATCTATTTTTACGCACATTGTTAAAAAGCCTGAACCAATATAATCAGTGATGGGGAAACTTCAAAAATTAGAAGCCTATTCTAATCCAAAGATCAGCTGAGTGTGTCATAGAAATGATTTTGTAAATATCTCATTCTGGTTTTCTTGTGAAATTGCCACATTTCTGCAAAACAGAGATTTAGTATTTCTAAAGACTATTTTCTTAACATTGAGATTAATTTAGTTCCTGTTTGGGTGAAAGTTCAGCACAGTGTTTATCTTAATCAAAATGCCTCACTCATATCCTGATAAACAAATTAAAATGATTGTGCATGAAACAAATCTCTGCTGCAAGGAAAAAGTAATAAAAAAGAGAGATGCTGCTCAGCATTTGCAGAATCTTTAGGCTTATAATTTATCTGAGTGACATAGAGGGTGAGCTGAAGATTAGCAAATTCATGACAGATTCAAAGGAAAGCCGAACGTATTTCAGTGTGGTTGATGCGTACTTTGTTGATGAGGAGACCTCAGGTCAAAATGATCTATGACGAATCCTTGTTCCACTGACAAATCTTAAATGGAAAACCAGGAAAGAAATTATATCATCTCTGAAGAGATTCGACTAAAGTGTCCCATGCAATAAAAATTAAAAAAAAAGGAAAAACTAATATTGAAGATTAAGTGATAAACCCACATTGCCTTTCAATTTCTAGTGCATATAAGCTTTGCAATCGGTTTAATGGAGGGATATTCTGGCGGGCATGGAATTACGCCAGAATAGGGTCTGTGACATTATGTGAAATTTCCCTGTGATATTTTTCCTTCATTTTATTTTTTATAAGAACTAAACCAAACTGAAATTACCCTGCACATAAATCACCAGTGCTCTGCTGCAGTGTCATGCTGATGTTCAGGTTTACAAATATGTCAGACTGGACTGCCACGACAGTAAGTGAAGCCTTGGGGCTGGACAGAGGACAAACTGAACCACCCAGAGTGCTGCTGCTAGCGAAGGTAGAAGTAAAGAAAAAGCTTCTACTTCTTTATTTAAGGTTCAGAGGGCAGAAGAACTCCAAAGTTAAGTTTTCAAGGCTTCAAGGAGTCAGATAAGTGCCTCTCCAGTAAGGCTTTAGTAACGACAGGAGTTGAAACTTCCAATCCCAAATTAGACTGCAGCATCCTCCCCCCTCCTCCTGTCACCTAAGCTTTGAGGCATCTCAACTTCATTGGATACTTCCTAATTAAGAGTTCTTTTAGGTACCTGTGCCTGCTGCATATGCCCACTGTGTGTATGCCAATGGCTAGCCCACACCCCACGCCTGCTGAAGATCCCACTCCGGCAGAAATATTCGACACACTTCCAAAGTAATGAAGGGACCCATTTCTCTACAACTGAGGCAGCAGAAGCAGATGTTTTTCAGTGGCAGCACAGCTGGGATACATAAGCCTAAATTCTGCTGACTCTGCCACTTGGGCAGAGTCCAACCCACGTATCCAAGAGACTAGCAGGACCCCGATGGGATGAGCAGCCTGGGGACATGCTGTCTTTCCTGCACTTCACAGCAAAAAAATTGAGTGACATTGTCTACAGAAAAGAATATCCAGCAGGGACTACTGGGAGGGGAATCCTGGGTGGTAATTCTCAATTTCTCACACTCTTATTAGCCAATGGACTAAAAACTTTAGAAAAGTCTTCACAGCAGAAGCTGGGACCAGAAAGGAGCTTTTCAAGTTGAATACCTTATTTTCAGCGCTCAAAACCATTTCCTCATATACTTTTGCTCTCTGGTTTGCGTTACCTGGTATTTATTCATACAGAATGGCTTAGCTTCACTGTAGCTTAAAGTCTGGCCTTGCCTGAGCATGATGTAGGCTGATGCTGAGGGCATTGTCTAGGGAGAAGGAAGCTGAAGCTGAAGTGGGTTCTGAGCATTTGGGCTTTTTAACAAAGCTAATACAAGGAGGCTGCTACCAGGTACAGTTCTGACAGTGAGCCCTGCTTCTTTTAAAAGAAAGGCTGGATAAATCTATTCTCGGGAAGAAAAGAAAAAAACAACTTGTCTGTGGATTTAGAACTGATCAAAACATCCTGAAGGTCTGAATCTGAGGCCTGAACCACAAGGGCGATCAGTATTTCAGACATTTCTCTTAAAACTCTGATGAGTTCATTCTAGGCACTCACAGGTTGCTTGCTGCAAAGCAAACAGAAGCACCTGAGTCTCCCATGAAGTCTGTAGCGACCTTAGACTCCTCCATCAAGGTTCAGGACCCTTTTAAGGGGAATGTAGAGCTGACCCCTGAAACTTAAGTGATATCCTAACTCATTTTTAGACATTTGTGTCATCTAGTGGATCTTTCTTTTTCAGGATTTCTGCCAGAGCAATTGAAATTTGGTGCTTACGTTCCTTAGGCGCTTTGCGAATCCCGCTAGGCACATCTATCAGCACCAAAGATGCCTTAGCAACTTTGATCATGGGCCTGTATCAGAGGATGAAAATTTTGTTAATGTCCAGACCCAGTGTAGTAGCTTAAAGATCAAAATTGCTCTTACTAAGTGCTAGTAAGAGTCACTAAGGAAGATACCCTTGCGTTTGCTATTTTTATTGTGTTGAAAACACAAAATATCTCTTCATCCAGAAAAATGCATGAGAATCTCCATAGAAATCAACACAGCACCTGGTGATGCTGACTTTCTGCCATGCTTTTATACCACCCTGCAGCTAGCATTGGCCTGGAAAAGGAAGGATGCCTGGGACTTTCCTCCCATAAATCTCTGCTTGGCTGTTGCATCTGCCCACTAGCAATTACCTTAATTTAGAGAAGCCTTCAAGGTTTTAAGACTGCCCTATTTTCCCATCAAACACAACAGCTTCCTGAGAGAAGACCTAAGGCACCACAAGAGGGGCAAATGACATAAAATCATTCCAGCAGCTTGCACTATGTGGGCAATAGGCTATTCTCTCAGGGTACCTTTGGTCTGAATTGATGGCTGCTTCGTGGCATAAGGTGGCATAAAGTAGAAGAGAGATGTGTCCCCTAGGAGCAGTAAACACTTATGCATGAGTCTAAAGTGTCCTGTCTGTGAATGTTTGTGTCAATAAAGGAGATCTCTGAAAAATCTACAGAGGGTGAACTTCAAGGAGATGTAAGAGGGACCAGATAAACATTTAAATGAAGGTAACCAAGAATATCTCATGTCTCTGTTGTCACCTCTTTACATCCAAAATTTCTGCAGCTGAAAGGGGAGATTTATCCCAACTCAGTGAAAATACAGAGCTACATGTCTCTGACCTTGTTTTATCCATGTTAGTTCTGAAATCCTGTGTGTTTCACCCAGCTGGGCTATAACAGAATTTTGAGTTTGGCTGCTTGGGGGATTTGGTTTTTTTGGGGGGGAGATGAGGGGGAAGATTGTGGGGGTTTTTCTGCTTTAATGACACGTTTTACCTCTTAGCCTTCTGTGCTATCCTCTGGGGGTTTGCTGTTCAGTAATATCTCTCCTTTGTCATCTTGCAGGTTCGCTAGTGCAGGATTGATGTCATAAAATTTAAGGGCACTAGTTCACTTGCTCAGCTGGAGCATGGATTTTAGAGGAAGAGTAAAGCTAGTACAGATATCTAAGAGCTGAATAATAAAATGTCCCTTCATCTGTGTACTTAATTAGCTGCTTTCCTCATGATTACAAAGATCAGTACCCAGGAAGAGAGGAGCTTTTAGGTCTCGGCAGGTTAACTCCACACCAGAGGATTAGGCAGGACCCAAACTGTGATGCTTAGTGTTCTCATTTCCAGGACAGTGCTGGCATCCAGTTCTCGTCTATTCTGCTCTGCAGTGAGGTGAAACATTTGTGGGACTGAAAGCTCTGAGTTAATCCAAAAAGAGTCATTTTGGATAGATTTTGGCAGGTTGCTGAGTTAAAAAAAGGCAAGTATGAATATGTAATAAATGATAAATTCTTTCCTCCTCCTGTGTTATCAGTGGTGACTATATTGCTTTGTCATACAACTGCTGCAAAGGCTAATCCTCCACACTTGCAAAATCTTCTTATTCTAACTGCCACGGCCCTGCTGAAGCCAGGGCTTACGTCCCTAAAAATAGTAGCAGGATTACTTAGGTTGCAGTCCACTGAAGTAGTTTAAAGGTTTTCAGATGTGGAGTAAGGAGAGAAAAAAATTGTTATTCTAAACTATCAGAGCTCAAAATTACCATTTAAATCAACTTTAATTAAAGACTTCATACATTCCCAGTACAAAGGCTTCCAGCATGAATGAGTGGCTAACTCCTTATGAAAATGAGCCACCAATAAAGCACTTATTTTACCTCCTTACTTCACACTTTTCATATCTGTCTCCAAATCTCCTGACTTCAGTTTATTGATTTCAACCTTACAGCAGCTGAGTAGGGGCTTTAAGAAGGACTTAGGCACTTGCAGCCATAAGTGCAATCCTGACAATCCCTACTCACGTATGGCCTAATCCAGGGCCTTTTGGGGAAAATCAGGCCAGGGTGAGCTTAAGTGCAGCCAAAGCTGAAGGCTCACCTTCCTTCTGAGCAGGCAGTCGGAATCTGGGTCTCAGCTGAATTCAAGGGGCAAATAAGAAAGAACAAACCAGAGGCAGAAGTGAGACCAAAGGTTCAATAGAAGGTATCTGGACACTAAAACAGAGAAAGAAGCCCAGACAGTGGTTCTTAGTATTTGGAAATGTTTAAGAAGTTAAAAGATTTTAGTGGGGATAACTCTACTTTGAGAAGTGAAGGAGGAAAAGAATAAAATTTGTGCAGGTCTAAAACACCCTCAGGCTTGGCAGGTCTCTGCAGCTCATGCCTAAGTTCTGTTCAGGTTCAGAAACTGGGCCTTCCTCTACTTAGCATGCTTCCTTTACTTACTATTCACTGTTTAACATGAGGTCTATTCTGGGAGGCTCGGCTGGAGTGTTCCTAAAGCAAGCTAATGGGAAAAACCTCCTTCCAAGAAATAGCGGGAGCCACTCTTTCTTGCACAGGATGCAGGACAGCAAATGTCCCTTTTTTTAATAGCCTCACACTAGGAGGTTTTCACCCAGGCAGAAGGACCTGTGGTTCAATTCAGTCTTCAGATCAAGGCAAACTGTATCTGAGAATAATGTCTCAACTGTGGGAGCAGAGTCTGCTGCAGAGACAAAATTATAACCTTTTGCTTCAACCCTTCTCTCTATCTTCTCTCTCCCATTTCTCTTCATCCAAGCTGTGTCACTGTGTAGAAGGGGTTTGCTGAGTCAAAGAAGAAGAGAAAACAATAGGAGAAAGAAAATGTTCTAGTCTAATGTTAAGACAGTTGCTTAGGATGAGGAAATCTAAAGTTTTGGTGTCTCTGATGCTGAGACAGTTTTTCTTTAATATAAAACACAGAAATTGTTCTTTGGCACAGAATATTTCAGCCCAGGACATCACCTTTCTAAATGGAGACCTGAACCTGGGTGCTCAAATCATCCTCTACATGACTCTCTTCATCTCCTCTTTTTCCCACAGTAAACTTTGAATTTGGTTTCACTCAGCAGTATGTTTCAGCTAAGGATGTGAAGGGTGTCTCTCCCCCTTCACACCTCAGTGTTCAAGAAACTTACCTCTGAGATGAGAAATATGACTTTGAATCAAAGAAGATGCAATGAAAACTTCTCTTTCCTCAGCGAGTGCCCTGACTGTGAAGTTCTTATATGAAAGACAGGTTCTACCAAATCTTCTTGGCTTTGGATATGGATGAGGACAAGGGTAGGACCCAACTTCTAACCCCTTGGGGAAGAGTAGGGAAACCCATGCATGCAACCTCACGCTCCCTGCAGAGTTGAGTGCAGTTAGGACCTGAAAACAGAAGACAGACGTGCTTTCTCCTCCCCAGATGTCCCAGCTGCCCTGAGAGGATGTGCTGGCATGGCCAGTGTCCTCCGCTCAGCTGGCGAACCTACTCACTCCTCTACTTTCTTTCTTTCTTTTTCTTTTCTGTCCCCTCTCAGATTATTTGTTATTACCTAATTGCGCATCAGTGGGAGTGACATAAAATGCCATTCCCTGTCTCTAGCCTTGTGGTAAAGGCACTCTTCCTGCAGCAAAAATTGTTGATTTGCAGTTCCCTTGTGTTGGGGGGGTCTAGATGAGGGGCTGCACCTTTCTACTATGCCTCGATGTTATTACACAGCGATAGTGTCTCCCCTGCCACCTTCACTGCTCGGAGCAGGCAGCACTCTCTTCTCTGGAAGACGAGTCTCCACTTCCATCCCTCCGAGGAGGTTACCGGCCCCGGGCATCAAGGGGACAGATCTTTCCTTGCTTCTCCGCCCCATGTGGGAACCAGTGACATCTCAGATTCACTTGACAGCTCATTGTTTCTCTGCTGCACAGCCCAGGGTGTCCCTCAGTTGCAATGGAAAGTTTCATGCCAAGGCTCACAACCCCTGCACACACCGCACACGGAGGTGAGGTACCAAACCTTGTGCCTCCATCCTCTTTCAGGAGATGGCTGCCTAAAGGCTAGGCACTCTAATTACTAAATGGCAGCTGGGGGTGTTGTTTCATTTTATTTTGCTTTTATTCCATCACATTCCCTCTCCTTAACCCTCAGCATAGGTAACAGTACCTGAAAAATATTCCAATGTGTAACAATTTGGCTTTTTTTTAATGTTTGGCTATTGGTTCAGGGTTCTTGAGGGCCTCAGGAGGGAGGCTCAGAGGTAGGAAGAAGGAGGACTTCGGAGTCTCCTTTTCTGTTTGCCTTGGTCAAACACAAATGTAGACTTTATCCAAGAGAAGCTTTTGGTGGCAAGCAGTAGTGGATGGGGATACCTCTGCTGAGTGAAGAATTGCAGGTAGGTTTGTTCAGGGCATTTTTTCCCACTGGCCGAGAAGAGTGAAGGCACTTTGCTTTAGCCATAACATGGAGTTCTTTCGTTCTTCACAAATGTACCCCATCAACCACAGTTGTTGCTAAACCCAAACTCCCTTTGACAGGTCCTTCCAGCTGGACAGACCCTGTCCCTTCCACAGCCAATGTTTCCACCTCCCTCTCCACTGCGTCCAGTCTTTCTGCCATGTTTGCATATTTTGCTTCCCACCATAACTGACAGAGCAATTGGGAAGGTCTCAGTCACAGTGGAAACTAGCTGGAAAATGTAACCCAGGGATTGGCAGCTAGGCAGGAATTCTCAACTGGGAGCCCAGTAGGCATCAAGATATAAATAGTCCCGTGCTCCAGTTCAGGTTAGATCTGCTTCAGGAACCCTATACTTGAGCAGTCAACAGGCACATAATTTTGGTTTCCACAACTTTCTGTGCCTGGCAAGTGCCAGGAGCACCGCCTATAGGGCAAACTCAAATGTCATTTACCAGAGATGAAGCTAACATGTCTGTGGAAGTGATATGAAGCACTGGTATAAATAAAAAGTGTTAAATATGATAGGAAATAAGCTCTCTCCCATGATTTTATCCAATTCCAGCAATGTTTTTCCTTCGGGTAGAGATTTCTAAAAATTATATTTGTTGTACTAATTCCCAATAAATAATATCAAAGAACAGAAGCCGATTTCTAATAAATTAGTGGCATAACAATAAAGTAATGATCAGCCAGATTTCTTAAAAATAAACCTTCATATTTTGAGTGTATATACACTCATTTATTCACAAACAAGACATTTTAGAAGGTAGGCAATGGATAGTAAAACATATTTCTATTACAGATTGAGGAAACATGCCTTCAGCATAACTAAGAACTCCATCAGATGAATGAAAATAGATTTTTTTTTTATTTCTTTTTCATTTCATCCATAAACTTAGTGTATATTGTGGATTTTATTGTTTGATTTCTTCAATACTGAATGGAAGTGAAACAATTTTTATTTGTATTTATTTAATTCACAAAATATAAGACATGCTTCATCTTTTTCCTATTCCAGATACTTCATATGGCTCTCTTCCTGTCTTCACCAAGCAGATTATGTTGGTTTGACTACATGCAAAAATCCTTGGCTAATATTTGCGGCATGTTGTATGACTACAGGAAGCACCTTAGGTCTTGTTGCTTTTCCCTGTTCTCCGTGTGGTCTTTCATTTATCTTTATCATTTAATACTGTTCCCAGTTGTGTCACTGAAGCTAAGTCTTCTGGGATCTGTTGATGTCATGGTGATTGATGACCTTGTAGAATGACAAATTATGGATTCACATGGGATGGCCAAGTGCCCACAGTTTAATCATAAGTTTTTCACTTCAAAAATTACCTTCTAAAATACAATAGCAGACCTTCATTTTCTTCCTGACAAACCTTCCAAGCTGGGAATGCAGTTCCTTCAGTATTCTGCACTTTCTAGAGACTGTACTTAAGACATTTGATACAGAAATCTCCGCTCTGTATCTATTAAGCCATCATCAGAATTTTTTTTCTCTCTCTAGTAGCCTTCTGGTTCATTTACTCACTTTTTTCTCATCAACAAACTGCACTATTGATACTATTCTGACAAATGTGCTAAATAACCATACACTGCATAAGCAGTAACTCAGACGCATACAACAGCATATGCAAACAGACATACAAATGTACAACCACTCTTGATGATTCCTAAATGGTTTATAAGGAGAGGTCATGGGCCTGCCATTGGATCCCTTCAAGTGATCTCTTGCAACATGTACATTTGATTGCAGAATTATTCTCTGCTTACAATTAAAATGATTATACTCCTACAGAAGGACCTTTGGCAGTGATAGACTCAGTTCTGATGTGTACCATAGGTTTCCTGCATGATATTTAAGCAATGTATGTAGTCTTTCTCCGTATTAGTTTCCACAAATTTTAAAAAACAAAACAAAACAAATTTAAAAAAAACCACCACCACACCACCCCCGCCCCCCAAAACCAACACCAAAAAAATTTCACAAACTAGGGATGACTTTCCTGGCTTTTCTGCTTGGAATTTGAACCCTGTGGGAAATGCTTTGCTTCTGAGTGTTGCAGGTATGGATTTACCTTCAAAAGACCAAAACTCCTTTAGAGTCTCCAGGTGCTGCTGTAGCATATACAGTAATTTCTAATGTATATAAAGGATTTTGAACTTCTAAAATGTTATAGAATACTCAGTGTTCACAAGCTGACAGAGAAGGGGTGAAAAACAAATGTTCCAACAAATTCTCCAGCTTTTTCCGATTATTGTTATTTTTCACTTCTAAGACCTTAGTCCTATGGTAAATACCATGTGACTTTTTTCCTCTTTATTGACAAGAACAGCAAAAATTATGTTACTGCACACTTAAAATTTCTTTCATCCCACCCCAAATGAGCAGCTGAAATTTGTTCTTTCACCATTTTTTAATCTCTGTGAGGCATCTCAGGCTACATGCTGGATAAAAAGTTCTTTCTTGGATTCTCAGATGATAGAATGTGTTATGTTTTCCAACTATTCATCATATTCCCCATAAGGTTTTATTCAACATCCACCTTTAAATACCCTTACCTTTCCCCCCCCACACACACCCCCTGCCATTCTGCTGAGAAGTGACCATCTGGTCAATAGGGTCAATCTACAGCCTGATTCAGAATCTCCATGTGCCAGAAATCATATTATATGCTCTTTTTTGGGAAACATGATCTAATCATGGGATTGGAAGTGGTGCTAGGGGCTATCCAATTCATCACTCTGCCCAAAAGTAGGATTAATTTGTTTTATAATGCTCAAAATAGATGTTTGTCTAGCAAGTTCTAAGAGATCTCCAATGATGGAGCTGCTACAGTCTTGCCAGGAAATCTATCCTGCTGTTCTAATGGACACTAATGAAAAATGTAAAGCAAAGCTCTAACCCGATGATTTCCAAGAGAATGATTAGGTTGTCAGATGGTTGTATATAAATTCCAGTCCTCTCTGAAAGCAGGAAAATATGCTTGTGTTTCACAGCAGGTGTACAGATCCATAGCACAAAAAAAATGAAGTTACAGAGGCCATGCTTGTGCATTTGAGAGAAATCTAGGAGAAATATTCACAATATAAAGGTTTCTTAAAAGAATTATTTAGTTCTATTTCGCTAGTTAAAATATTAAAACTCTCATCAAAATGATGAGTTATAGATCATCCTTTGTACTCCCAATAGCTGTGCAAAGAAAAAAAGGTAGAAATTTATCCTTTTGTATTTTTTCACAATACCAAAATAGCTATTTATCTATTTGGGCTAAAGACCACATGCAGCAATATAATGGTGCTTTTACACGAAATAAGTGTATGAAAATACATGGCTGGATGTAGTACAGCTTTCATGTTGTTCATGGAGGACAGGTCAGGTTATGAAAATGAAACAGCAGTGAAAAACAATGTTTATCACTATATGAATTTTGAAGAAACCTCATGAAACCAACAGCATAATAAAAGCAATATTCATCTCACATGTATGGAACATGTCAGCTCTGTTATTTTGCTCTGCCTGAAGCTGCTTTAAACCTGAAAGAAGAAGAAATCAAGCAAAACAAGAAATCATACAGAGGTAGCGGTCACCTGGTATCCTTACTGTTCTGGCAGTGGTTTAACAATAATGAAGCATCTGCTTGTCAGTTCCATGAACATCTCTGTTTTCAGAACAGAAGGACAGATGGGGAAAATTCTTATAATCACACACATTAAAAGAGATCAGGGAACATAAATTCTTCTCTGAGGGTCAATCAATTCTTCATCTACATCTCCTACCCCCAATATACCCATGTACGTATATGTGTTGATATCAGCATCTCAGCATGTCCTCACAGTCACAATGCTGTGCAGTAGAAGCTTAACACACTTTGGAGAGCAAGGCAATTTGGCATTTCAAGTTTTACGGTTTGCATACTGATCTCGATCCTAACAAGCATATGTCAGTAAGGCTGCAGAAATAAATGTGAAGGACTTATGAATATCAACAATTCAAGAATAAATGTTTATGCAGAAAAGATTTTGCTAGTCATATAAATATTTAACATGTACAGTAAGCTTTCTTTTATTTCTTATTCTTTTACTTTGTTCAGAAGTTTTTTAATTTGTTTTCTTCTCTAATTATCTGCATTTCATTTGAAATATAATAGGATGTCTTCAGAACTAAAATCATAAAACTGAAGGTAGTATTTGCCCACCTAGGCACTTTATTATAGTAAAAGTTATCTGCCTTCTCGCATCTTTAGGTGTGATTGACTTTATGCAGTACTCTGAAAAGCATACATATGTTCTGAAAATAACTATTCTGTGTAAAACTCATCTAGAAGACTGTTTTTGAATTTGAAAAACATTTTCGGAATACTTTTGTGGGCAGAAAGAGTTCAGTAGAAAGCAATAAAAACACCACATTGATTTAAGAAATACACTTAGAAAGCTGAAGAGTAAGACTGATAGAGTGGAGTAGATCCACTTTTAGAAAGAAAAGTACAGTGTTCTTTTATGATAAAAATGTAAATTAGTTAAGACTTTTGAGAGCAGTAAGTGCTAATAATAGGGCAGTTAGAGATAGCAGCTCCTTGTAATAACCACTATTTTGTGTGTGGTATCCCAAGTAAAAGGAACAATAAACTCGCTGAAAAAAAAATTTGTCATTTATTTCTGGTGCATTTAATAGTTTAGTTCCTTTCCTCTTGCTTTAAGTTATGGTTCAGTGGCAGTAACTTAGCTTTCAGCAGCTCTTTAAACTCCCTGAGTAAAAATCTTGTCGCTATTGCAAATTCTAAAACTCAGTTTATAAATCCTGAACATTTTCAAATTATTCTGGTGGTCTGATAAAAATGTGAATATTTTGAACATTACAGAAAGAAAGAAAATTTTGGCAAATTTTTAATGAATTGTGTCTGTCTTTTTTTTTTTCCTCTAGAAGATGCTAAAAGTATCTAGTTACGGTTCTACAACCACATTGTTTCTCCTCTTGTGCTTATACAGTAGTAGAGCTTGGCTACTTTGATCTGTATGTATTTTTAGAAAACATTGCCCGGGACAAAATTCGCGCCTGTTCCTCTCATTTCTCCTGAAAACTTTTAGAATTCATTTTCCTTATCATTAACTGAACTCCTGAACCTCAACAAACAAAGGCTGGGGAAAATTAACTTAGAGAAGATCCTGCCCATGGCTTTGCTGTTCTTGCATGCCATCTCCAGATCACATTTAACTCTTCGTAATCTTATCTAGTGCCTGACAATGTCTTATGGGGTGACTATTATAGATACCCTTATCTTTTCAAACTATTCCCTTCCTCATACCCAGCCCCTCACCTTGAGCCAGGAATAGACTCCAGGGCCCATCGCTGCTCGACTGGCTGATAAGTGTGCGGTGGTGTAACACACTGCACCAGTCAGTGTCAGATCCTTCTCCAGGGCTTGAACTGCGCAGGGATGGGCTGCAGCTCCTTCTGTAGCGTTCAGTAGACCTTGGTGTTAAAAACACCTCCAGTGCATAACCATGCCATTCACTCTCAGTTTGGGTGTGTGGGTGGTTCTTCCTCCCACTCTTCCTCTCACCCCTTGCTTTCAAGTTCAAATCAAGAGGTCTTGCTCTGTCCCCATGCTCCAAACCTCAAACCTAATCTGAACATTCAGGGACAACACACTGCTAGAGCTGTGAATGGGCTGAAGATCATACCTGTAACCAAAGGCTTCTACCATTGCATTTAAGGCTTTAAGCCTCCAGGATCCAAAAATCAAGAAATTAAAGAAGACTATTTGAAACGTTTCTCTTGGAAAAAGCTGCATATTCAGTTTTCTGCAGGAATATGAAGTTCTGTCAAAGCTTTTGACTGAAACAAAGCATCCTAGGAGAAGACCTGTGCCACTCACCCACCCCTCTGCCTCTCCCTGCCTCCTTCCCCGAATGCCCCAGCTGGATGCCAGGGATTTCTAGGCTCTGGATGCCCTGCCATTTTTTTCCCCAAATTGCCC